>NC_141320.1:58102623-58170123 GCF_037954235.1 Aulostomus chinensis | reverse complement strand
AAACATACTTCACTTTAACGCAATTAATACTCATATTTATTTCCATTACAGTCTGAGGCCACTCCAGCCCCCCCCCCCCCCCCCCCACACCAACTACATGAGTACACACCAGTACATATAAGTAAAGCTACACCAGACACACTAAGTGATACTGATCACATACTCATCACTCCCTGTTGAGTAAAAGTCACGACCTTGGACCAAATATCATAAAGTAGTCTTACATACTCTTAAACTCGTCTTTGCGTCATTTTTGCAGGTAAAGGTGTGTTCACACCAAACGCGACGCAACTTTTCGTCGCTTTATTCGCACAAAATTGATCATATGTTTTTATTCACGCAAACTTTTTTCCCCTGCGAACAGAATTTATTTCCGCCATCTCTTTCCATCATCAACCGTTGCTTGCTTATCTGTTGTGGAAGTCCCAGATACAGCGGAAAACCAAACGCCACCGTATCCTGATCCATGACACAAGAGGAGCACACAGCTGGGTGAATTTCACCGCTTTTTCTGAGAACTGTGCCTGGACAACGGCCATTTTCAGCGGTACTTCAGGCCGATGAGGGCCGAGTTCGATGACCTGTTAGCGAGGATCGGTGCCAGGATATCACGGTCGGACACCAACCACAGCCAGGACCGTTGAGGTGACTTCACTGACGCCAGGGGAATCTCAACGCTGACAGCCTCTCTCGACACAACGTCACGCGAATTCGTGGCGTGCGTCGACGCGAATACGCCAAAAAATCTCGACGCGAAATTCGCGTTGCGTTATTTGCGTATCCGCATCGCCCGGTGAGTATACACACAAATTCGCGTTTAATTGCCTCTCTACATAGACTTTACATGTAAACTCTTCGTGTGAAAAATTCACGTCGCGTTTGGTGTGAACACACCTTACGACTCGGCCATCCAGGTCATAGTGGTCCAGGGAGGGTTGAAGAAAGGCTTGATCCACTCGGTTGGAGATACTTGCTTAAGAAACACCAAAATATTCAACATTTCTCATCCGATTAAATGTTTATGCAGGAACTTGTTGGACTCAAAATGGCCGACAGTGACAGGTTCAGTATGCGTTTCCATGGTAACAGAAATCAAAGACGTCGCTGGTACTCTTTGGGATTGTGTGTACTGTAGTAATTCTTGATGAAATTATGAATAAAACCAATTTATTCTTAAAACTAATTCGAAGCACATAGACCTTTAGGTTCCTACAGTCGCAGATCCAAGACCTGCCGCTCCTGGTGAGTCGACCTCGGTTGATAATCAACTCATCTGCGGAGAATATGAACTGGATATGGAGAATGCCTTTTCCCGGTTCTTCATACAGAACCTCATGACATATTTTGTAGGCCAAATTGGAAGTTAGTACATCATGGGTTCCCTTTGACCAAAAGCTAATGAGACATTGGGTTTTTGGTCACTGGTCGACAAAGAACTCCGTGGCTAACAAAGGTTTTTGAGACCCCCTTGAGTTTCACAGCCATCACTCTTGTTCCTGTTCCTTTGTGGGACCCTGCCCTGCTGCACCACTGCCACAAACCCAGACTCAAGATTGTATTTCCCCCGTTTCCTCACTCCCGTCTTTCCTCAGGTTCACATTAGCGGTCCGCAACTAATCAAAAGTCTTGGTCAGCCAGCCAGCCACAACATCTACGCTTCCTTATATCATAATATCTGCTCACCCTAAAAGCCCAAAGGGAGGAAAAGGAGTGTGGGTACCCCCCTCATTGAGGAGCCCTGATGCTCTCTTTAGCCTCTGAGGCATCAAGGTCATTGATACCGGGGAGCCAAGACGGCAGCCTAGTCGCAGGAATCTGCAAGTCGGTACTCTCTCTCTCTCTCTCTCTCTCTCTCTCTCTCTCTCTCTCTCTCTCTCTCTCCCTCTCTCCAGCTAGCCGGTATCTTAGCCCACACCAGCAGAAGTTATCAGTCCCTTGATTATTTATTTCATAGCTGCTGCCTAGACCAACCCTTAAATTACTTTTATTTGAATTCCACAGCCTCGAGCCAAGCCAGTTCAAATGGTTGTTAATCACCGCCTCATTCTTGGTGGATTTCTTTCAGCCCGTCCCAAGATTCTTGCCGCTATTTGGTTTACAGGTAAACCTCCTTTCCTACATCGTTTGTGGGTTGTTTTTTTTGTCTTTTCCATGTCTTTTTCTCATTTAATCCTCTTAATTTCCTGTCTTTAAATGTCAAGCGTATTACTAAGAGGAAAGCTGTCTTTTTGGTATGCAAGAGAACAGAACTGAGGCACCAGGACACATTTTTTGTGAGTCAGAAACAAAATTCTTTTAAACACAGTGAGGTAGCTTAGGTCGTTGTTAACGCCGATTGTTCCCCGTCCACGGGGTTTGGATTCTCCTGCCACCTGAAAGACTTCCTGTGTCTGTGGCGACTGAAAATTCAATGGCGCTCGATTAAAAGATGTTGGTTTAATCGATGACTGGGTAAATGAAAGTTTTTAGGATGAAAATTAGGGCGCTATTCTGCAAAAAAAAAAAGAAAAAGAAAAGATGTTTAGAAAAAGACATACAAGAAGCTAACTTGACACATAAACTTAAAGTTCTACTGGGTGGGTGGCTTCTTCTGAAGTCTGCCACTGCTGGTTATAGTGTGTAACTGCAGTTCAGAATCATCTGCTTGAGTTTTTTTTTTTGGGGGGGGGGGGGTTTGCCGTTTTTTTCCCTGCGTATCTAAAAAGTCGGAGCAGCTCATTAAAAAAGGAGGGTGAACTAGCTTTTTTTTTGGACTTTTGAACATTCAGAATTGTAAAGAATGAACTTGAAACTTGGCCTAAGTTAATCTGTGTAAACTGAACTTTGAGCTCGGACTAGGAACTTGCACAACACTGGTTGACACTCCCTCCTGCTAACACACCGCCAGGATTAGCAACCAACCGCAATAAAACTAGCAAAGTCACTGATAATTCTGTTTATGCATCACACTCGGCATCACCTACTACATTTATTATTGTTGTCAGGTTTTTAATATGAAGTCAGTAGAATCATGCCTTTTCCATTAAAAACAACTGTTATGTACAGGAACCGGTAAATATTCAAACCAACAAAAAAAACAATTCCATGGCGCTATTTGCCGAAAAAGAACGCTAAAACTGCCTAGCGCCATGTTCTTGGTGAAGGGTTTGATTTTGACCCCAGGAATGAAAATTAATTTCAAAGACTAAAAAAAAAAAGAAAAAAAAAGAACTATTTCCTTTATTGTCAAGTTTATTGACATTGATACTTCCTGATTCTTTTGTATCCAATTTTTTGGTACACACTGTCTCAGCTATTTTTGATTGTGTCTCAAAGGTTTCAGACAGACCTGTAGTCTCACATCCCAGGTGTTATAAACTCTCTTTACGCATAACTTCAGATTATCTCTTATGGGTTTTTTTTATATTCTCGTTGACTACGTTAACCCTTGAATACCACATCGATTTTATTATTTCAGATTCTTCCTTCGCAAACAGAAACGATCTAAGTTGCTGCCCACGTTTGCACCTGACCTTTTCTCAGCCATAAAAATGTGTATACAAATTCTTAACAGATGTTTGATTAATCTCAGTTACAAGCAATGAATTTTGCCATTTACATCTGATGGATAACATGTGTCAACACAAGGGTTATTGTTTTTTTTGTTTTCTTTTTATAGGGACTGTCCCATTTTGAAGCTCCATATCCTGAATCCCAACATCTAAAAACCCCTACAATGTTAATGGAACACAAAAAAACGAGGCGCTTGAAATGTCGCAACCTTGTGCATTAAGCAAATAAACCTGATTGTGTCTAATGTTTTGCTAATTCAATTCATTGAGGTGTCAAAATATTAGGAACAGATCCCAGTTTGACAGCAACACAAACTACAGCCCCAGTGGGAAACCTGTCGGTGGTGTTAATGCATAAATGCTGAGAAGTTAGTGGAAGCTAGCACTAACTAGCAGCTAGCTCTGTGGTGGGTGTAAACAAAGATGGCCGCTGCAGTGAAGACTCCTACAGTGGGAAACCTGTCGGTGGTGTTAATGCATAAATGCTGAGAAGTTAGTGGAAGCTAGCACTAGCTAGCAGCTAGCTCTGTGGTGGGTGTAAACAAAGATGGCCGCTGCAGTGAAGACTCCTACAGTGGGAAACCTGTCGGTGGTGTTAATGCATAAAATGCTGAGAAGTTAGCGGAAGCTAGCACTAGCTAGCAGCTAGCTCTGTGGTGGGTGTAAACAAAGATGGCCGCTGCAGTGAAGACTCCTACAGTGGGAAACCTGTCGGTGGTGTTAATGCATAAAATGCTGAGAAGTTAGGGGAAGCTAGCACTAACTAGCAGCTAGCTCTGTGGTGGGTGTAAACAAAGATGGCCGCTGCAGTGAAGACTCCTACGTACGTGCCTGCTTTCGAAGCTCTTTTGTCTGACATGGGAGGGGGGGGGGGGGATTAAGAATATTATAAATTAGCAACAGAAACCTTTTGACTCTATTAGATTGAGAGATAGCAACACCCAGCAGCACTCAAACATATTAAAATAACTCGTTTATCCTTCATTTCATTCCACAACAGATTGATGTGTAACTCCAGAAGAGTACATTCACTCATCATATTAATTAACATGAACAAAGCCATTAAAAACTACCATACGCATCAAAGTTGTGTCACACACACACAAAGGAATCTCTTTCCCCTCCCCTCTCTTCAGTCCTCGCCTTCCCCACCCATAATCTCTCGCTCCTCTTCTCCCCTCCGTCCGATCCCACCATCTTTCTCCTCTTCCTTATTTCTCCATCTGTCTCACCCTGGCAAGGCCATTAACTCATAAATCCAATACAGGCCACCTCAACACTATCTGTCTTCTGCCGATGGAGAGCAGGATGGGATGGAGGGAGCACGACGGGCGATCAATGGCTCCCCTGACTGTCAGTCCGCTCACTCGTTTTCACATCCATCTACCCATCTCCTCCTCCTCCTCCTCCTCCTCCCTGAATTTTTTCTGTTGTTTTTTTTCTCCAAACCTAATGCTGACACAGCCTCCTCACATCGCAATATTTTCACAAATACTCCGACGAATGAAAGCTAACTTAGAACGTGAGCTATTTCTCAACTATTAAGAGTTACATGTGTGTTGTATTCAAATGAAATATGTTCAAAGTTGTTTTTTGTAGAACTTTTTTCGCTCTTAAATTGTTGTATAGAACCGTTCAAATATGTGGAGGTGAAGTAGGTTACATTTTGGTAAAATACACGGTGGTAAGGACTGATAATTTAGAAGATAAATGATCTTACACACACAACCACACACACACACACACACACACACGCGTGGTTAGCGTGTTTCAGCCCACGCTGAACCACACTAACCACAGAGTCCACGAGGTGCGGAGTGACAAGCTCTCTAACCAGTGTTTCACTCCTCACACACACATACTTTTCCTCAACAGAAAGTGTGTGTGTGTGTGTGTGTGTGTGTGTCTCTAACACTTAACATAATTGATTACATCCACGTGTTGCTGCGCACACACGCACACACACACACACACACCATCCTCCTTGATGAGCTTAACCGCAATTCACAAAGTGCTAATCGCCGCACAAAGTTAGAAGTAAAAATGAGCCATTTTAATGTGAATAACGGTTTATTAGTTGACCAGCAACAACAAAGCAACACAACGAGAAAGAAACAACCTCACTGGTCATAGTTATTGTCGTATTGTCGTTTGTGAAGCGGAGTTGTGCGGGTTACTAACACGTGTAGCGATGCTGCGAGTGGCCTCGGTGACTCGTGTGCGTTTGATTCCACTCCAGGCCGGTGTTTACCTTCTCAGGTCAGTAGCTTTCATCTTACAATGCAACACAACCCCGACATCAGTCACATTAAGCTGCAAGGGAACGCACGACACATGTGGACGCATACACACAAACACACACACACACACTTGACACAAACTGTCATTAAACACACTCGTGATCTTGCAGAAGCTACTCAGACTTGATTTTTTTTTCTCTCTCGTCCATCACTCACTCACACGCACGCACGCACGCACGCACGCACACACGTACACACACACACACACACACACACACAGGTCGTGCCCTTCTCGTGTTTCCTGACACATGGTAATAGATTCCGCTGTAGCTCTACGCCGCAGCTAAGTGGCCTCACCTTTCACTGAAAACAAATCACTCTTTCCTGCTCATTCACAAATGCGCGCACACACACACACACACACACACACACACACACACGTCTGCATCTTCCTCTCTTTCCATTTTCTCTTCACCCCCCCCCTCTCTCTCCTCCTCATCTCTGACCTTCCTCCTCTCTCTCTCATCACTCTCCCGTGGGTGCTCTCCTCTTCCTCTTCGTCACTCAGCCCTCCGTTTTGTTTTTTTTTACTTCCATCACGTCGCTTCTTTTCCATCCTTTTTTTCTCACTTGACTTCAAAAAGCTTTTGTAATAATTGTCTCATGCTATTTTAAAACTCAAAGTATTCTTCTTTTAACGTTTCCCATGTAGTATTTGCACTGATGTACGAGTACATTGACTGCAGTACTAATGGTAGTACATATTTTACAATCACCCTGTAGATTTTTTTGCAGATGTTTACTTGTTGTACTAATAATGCATCATTTTCCCTCATCATATATTTAGGCTGTAGTCCCTTTCAATAGTGTTATTATCCCCCCAGTTTTACAGTTGTGAAATAGCATAAAAAAAAATACACTTGAAGTATTAGTTACTGCAATTTTTTATTTTTTTAGTTTCAGTTTCAAGTTGTAAGTTTAAGAATCAATGCGTTTACCGTAACGGCAGAATCACTCGCTCACAAGAAAGACAAGCGTCTCATTCATGCTGTGCCTACTTTCATTAGATATCCAGTAGAATCAATAGAATTGATAATTATGGATTCAATACAGTTTAAAGTGCGAGGAATGATTGACGCAAAGCTGAGCTGCCTCTGATTTATGTGGTTAAACGGATGAAACGACAGGTTGATCAGACAAATCGGCCTCTCACTGCTTGTGTTCGGCGAGCGCACATCGCGTCTCCGCGCTCCAACAACATCTCAACTTATTTAATACACATTTTTTTTTAATGTTTAAAATCATTTCTTTCTTTTTTGTAGCTCTCGATGGAATAAATCTCAACACAGGGGGTTGATATCCGGACCGAAACAACGTCAGACCATTTTTATTTATCAAATTCAATTAATTTCGAGTTTTTCATGTTGGTTTTAAAAAAGCTCCACAAAGAATCACATGATTAAACTCTACGTTTTTACAAACGTGTCTGTTAAAATGAGTGAATCCATAAATTATGGGCCCAAAGACCACAAACTTTGTCATATTTAAAGTACAAGACTGCCCTCTAGTGGGGGATAAATATAAAAGACAATGTGGTTAAAGGAAACCTGAAACATGGTGAAAACCATTTTGTGTCTGTGCGTATGAGTGTGTATCAAATGCTTATAATTATAAAAACCAACCTGGAAATAATACTGCCAGTGAATATTCTAACATTTCTTAGTTTGTACTGTGGTGAATTGTTTTAAGATATATTATCCTTCCAACTCATGTTACCTCACACAAATTCTTAAATATTCCTACAGTGTCATTTTAATATAATTACTACTCTGAATCAATTACCTCTATTCCCATCTATTGTGACCCGCAATTAGCGTCTAATTTAATGCCACGTCTCTAATTTGGCAAATTATCAAAATTTAAGGGTTGATTTACAGTCAAAATAACCTCCATCATCCTCACCATCGTCATCGTCATCTTCTTCATTACGCCAGGGAAAATATTCTGCATCTGTTGCCCATATGTGATATGTTGATATTTTTAGGACCAAATTTGACTGATTTCTATTTCTATTTCTACGTTATCTGTACGAAAACAAGTTCAAATGATGACGTGTGTTGATATTTACATATCCTACATACAGGAAAACACATGTAAACAGTGTGAATTTGAAAAAGTAGCTTTTCTTTATTTTATTTAAGTATTTGGGAAAAGGCCATAAATCAGCTCAATGTTTCCTCATAAGCAGCAAAAGATAGCAGGCTCATATACCAGGCTAGTATACCAGACTGATATACCAGGCTAGTATACCAGACTGATATACCAGGCTAGTATACCGGGCTGATATACCAGGCTAGTATACCGGACTGATATACCAGGCTAGTATACCGGACTGATATACCAGGCTAGTATACCGGACTGATATACCAGGCTAGTATACCGGACTGATATACCAGGCTAGTATACCAGACTGATATACCAGGCTAGTATACCAGACTGATATACCAGGCTAGTATACCAGACTGATATACCAGGCTAGTATACCGGACTGATATACCAGGCTAGTATACCAGACTGATATACCAGGCTAGTATACCGGGCTGATATACCAGGCTAGTATACCAGACTGATATACCAGGCTAGTATACCGGGCTGATATACCAGGCTAATATATCATTATTGTATACCATGCTAGTATACCAGGCTGATATACCAGGCTAATATACTGGGCTGGTATACCAGGCTGATATAACAGGCTAATATATCATTCTTGTATACCATGCTAGTATACCAGGCTGATATACCAGGCTAATATACTGGGCTGGTATACCAGGCTAGTGCACCAGGCTGATATAACACGCTAATATATCATTATTGTATACCATGCTAGTATACCAGGCTGATATACCAGGCTAATATACTGGGCTGATATAACAGGCTAATATACCAGGCTAATATATCATTCTTGTATACCATGCTAGTACGCCAGGCTGATATACCAGGCTAATATACTGGGCTGGTATACCAGGCTGATATAACAGGCTAATATATCATTCTTGTATACCATGCTAGTACGCCAGGCTGATATACTGGGCTAATATACTGGGCTGGTATACCAGGCTGATAAACAGGCTGATATAACAGGCTAATATATCATTCTTGTATACCATGCTAGTACGCCAGGCTGATATACCAGGCTAATATACTGGGCTGGTATACCAGGCTAGTATATTTATTGGGCACTGCACCAATACCGGCTGGTAAAAGGGAACAAAAC
The DNA here is from genome assembly GCF_037954235.1 of Aulostomus chinensis. Classification (NCBI taxonomy): domain Eukaryota; kingdom Metazoa; phylum Chordata; class Actinopteri; order Syngnathiformes; family Aulostomidae; genus Aulostomus; species Aulostomus chinensis. Next base: position 58,161,055 of record NC_141320.1, on the reverse strand, counting down.
CCGATGTGCTGTGGACTCAAGGACAGCTAACATAATTAGCCCATAGCAATGAAGTAAAGGCCTGTTAAACTGAGCCAAGAAGAATTTTAGCACAGTGACGTAGATTAACCTCAGAATAAAATAACAAGCTTTAAATCTGGCAGAAGATCTCCAGATTGTAATGACTTTACTCTCTGTCTGCGCAGCTTTGACACGGTGTGTGTGTGTGTGTGTGTGTGTGTGTGTGTGTGTGTGATTTCATGTATTCCTGATGCCTCCGACGATGAAGTGACGGGTGAATAAAGCGAATAGAGAAGATGGATGAGCTGGAAGAAAGAAGATAAATGTTCTTTATTTTCCTCGAACTCCCTTACTTCCTGTTGCTCTTTCTCTCTCTCTCTCTGTCACACACACACACACACACACACACACACACACACACACACACACACACAATGTCAAAGCTGTGCAGACAGAGAGCAGCAATGAATGAGTGGATGCTCTCAGGCTAAATTCTCTTCACCCAGCAACTGGCATGCACACACACACAAACACACAGACACACACACACAAACACACACACACACACACACACACACACACACACACACATCATATCACTCTAAGTGCAATGTTCAGTATTTTGTAGTGAAATACCTTCATCTTTTCATCTTGATTCATCCCTCCATCCAGTGCACCTACAGGACGGGGTGGGGGGGGGGCAGTTCCATCATGACTCTGTTAACTTCCTGTCTGTAGGAGTGGTCGTCAATATGCAGAACAAAGAACCAGGCAGCACCGTCCCTGGGTCTTTTGTCATTTGGACACTTCTCAGACTTTCTGTGCCCTTTGATGTGCATCACATACTTCTTTTTACTGTGTGTGTGTGTGTGTGTGTGTGTGTGTGTGTGTGTCCCAACCTTACCTTGAAGTGATCCCGGATTAGTGTGCGTTTGTGTGCAAGTGTATTCTATGTATTGTTATGTGTTTGAGTGTTGTATTTGCAAGTTTTGTGTGCGTGTGTGTGTGTGTGTGTGTTTGTGTGTGAGCGCAGTCAGTGTGGCTCCAGGCTCTCATGCGTCAGAGGGCCATTCTCTGTCTGTGGCCCCTGTGCAAACATATTAAGAACTACCATATCACGGCTTATACAGCCAAGACTACACACACACACACACACATTAAATACAAGCCTAAATACACAAAAAGATAGCTTTGACTCCAAACACACAAAGCTTGTCGCCAAACTCCCCAAATGTCACCAATCCATTGAGGAGGAAGAGGAGGAGCTCAGGAGCCATTGGTTGACGTTGATGCATCGCTCAGCTGTTCAGAAGCGAACTCGGGTTTATAAAGGCGAGGTTGGTTGTGTGTGTGTTAGGAAGAGGAACGCAACTGACACACTCCCGACAAGCCTTCTTCAAGAGGCGCATCCATGGAAAACGAAGAGGCCTGAAAGACGGACTCGCTTAGGCGTCTTTAACTGGTTGCGGAGAAAAGGAGATCAAATTGACGAATACCAACGTACGGTTGAAAACAAACAAACAAACAAACAAACAAACAAACAAACAAAACTTCTCCAAAACTTCTTGACCCATCAACTCGAAAGAGCTTTTCGGTCGTGTCATGTTTGTAGAATCTTGTTCAACCGTGTCTCAAAGGACAAGCGGCTAAAAGAATTCAAAAGATTCCAAACGCAAAAACGACGTGTTTTTTTTCCCCAAGTATTTAATAACAGGCAGCATGTTGAGCAGAGCCGTGCTGATGATGAAGGTGGTCCTGATTCTACTGACCAGTGTCCAGGCAGCACCCGTGGAGAGAGGTAAGGAAGCGGGTGATGTTCATATGATGCTTATATTGGCTCTTGGGGGCCCAAAATTCAGATATCAGTTGTTAATATTTACGTTATTCAGTAAGAATTTTGCCCGGTGTCTCACGTTCTTGGTAGCAACCTTTTCAAGGCATTAATTAGCTAATAGGGACGTTTTTTTTCTCTACAAAACCAGGGAGATCCATTGTTTTGTTGTTGGACCAGATGAAGCTGGTGAGTTGTCACGGCAACGACGGCAACAGATGATACAGGGGAGAGGAGGAGAGCCGGGTCACAACAGTAGAGACTGATGGAGAAGGCAGGCGGAAAGATTTTTCAATTTTTAAAAAAAAATATTATTTTTTGTCTTCTGGACAAACCCGACAAAGCTGCTGCTCTTTGGTGCGAGTCATAATAGATGAAGAGGAGAAAGTTGTTTTTCAAATGAGAAGGCAGAGAGTTGTGTCGTTGTGGTTGTTGCCGTTCCATCATGGCAGTAGTGTGGTTGGAATTGTGGTGGATTCGGAGGAGGCCCCTGACAAGTCACGGTTCCGTATTTTCATGACTTTCTAATGCAATGACAGATTCAAGTTGATGAGTTAGATATTATGTCGGTCCAATGAGTTGCGTATTTACTTTATGTACAAGGGAATATATATATATATATACAGTTCACTTCATCACTATGAGATGTCTGTGCGATGTAGTGATGTCATTGCTTTGGTTTGTTGTTGCGTTTTTCCGAGTTCAGGGCAGGAATTATGAATGTTTGATCAAATCTATGGCAGCTGAACTCCTATTTCCCTTTTCCTGGAGAGTAAAAGATTTGTCTTCGTCTTCCAGATAAAAAGCTTTTGTTAGGGGGAGAGGGATTGATGTTCCCCTGCATCCTCACTGGTCTTCAAGTGGCAGTAATCTGCCGAAGTATTTTCATAGTGGAGTGAATGGTCTTTCTCTATCTTTATTTATAGGAATATACGATGTGATACAATACGATACAAAACAATACGATATGATATGATACAACAGAAGATGATACGATACGATACAAAACAATACGATATGATATGATGATACAATAGAAGATGATACGATACGATACAAAACAATACGATATGATATGATACAACAGAAGACAATACAATACAATACGACGCAAAACAATACGATATGATATGATACAATCTGATACAAAAAAATATGATATGATACAATAGAAGACGATACGATACGATACAAAACAATACGATATGATATGATGATACAATAGAAGATGATACAATACGATACAAAACAATACGATATGATATGATATGATACAACAGAAGACAATACAATACAATACGACGCAAAACAATACGATATGATATGATACAATCTGATACAAAAAATATGATATGATACAATAGAAGACGATACGATACGATACAAAACAATACGATATGATATGATGATACAATAGAAGATGATACGATACGATACAAAACAATACGATATATGATACAATAGAAGATGATACGATACGATACAAAATACGATATGATATGATACAACAGAAGACAATACGATACAATACGACGCAAAACAATACGATATGATATGATACAATCTGATACAAAACAATATGATATGATACAATATAAGAGGATATGATACAATAAAACACAAAACAAGACGATACGATATGATACAATAGAAGACGATACGATACAATAAAACACAAAACAATATGATACGATATACGATACAATACGACACACAATGATACAATATGATATGATACGATACAATACAACACACAATGATACAATATATGATACAATACAACACAGTCTGATAAAACACAATATCATACCATACGATACGGTACAAAATGATATAATATGATACAATATGGTACAAAACGAGACGATACAAAATGATACAAAACATACAATACAAAACAATACGATACAATAGAAGACGATACAATATAATACGATATGATGTGATACAGTATGATATGATACAAAAAGATACAATATGACAGGATACAATACAAAACGATATAAACGATACTGTACAACACGATACGGTACAAAATCATACTACACTACGATACGATACGATATGGTACAATACGACACAAAACAAAACAATATGATACAATATAATACGATGCAAAATGATACAAGACAATATGATACAACACGCTTTGAGATTTTTGCTGAAAACGCTGAATTTACTGCACTTTGTCTATTGGGGAATTTGTTTTCTCAGCCTTCTTTACATTGTTTCTACACCCAATGTAGGACATTACTTCCCCACAGAAACTGAGTCTGCCAGAAAGAAATTAATATCTGTGTAAATATGATAAACGTTTGGCTTAAATAAACTAAACTGTAGGACAGTACATATTGCTAACGTTAACGACGTAGACACCCCTGGTGTAAGATTTTGGAAAAGGGAAGTTATACCTTGTTTGTCCTTGTTTGAACTAAAAAAAAAACTCAAAGGAAGTTTGAAAGGCGCAAATTTTGACTTCAAGAAAAAACCCTGCTGTCATTCATTTGAACAAAGCAAAGCATTGTTGCAAAAACCCAGACGTCATTCCACACACACACACACACACACACACACACACACACACGCACGCGCACACACACACACACACACACACACACACACACACACACACACACACACACACACACAAGTCATTTAAGTGTTATGTCACAGCTGAATGTCCCGTAGTCGGTCGTCTAGCAACCAGCAATGCAGTGGAATCTCACTGAAACAGCATGTGTATCCGCGCGAACGCGTGTGTGTGTATGTGTGTGTGTGTGTGTGTGTGTGTGTGTGTGTGTGTGTGTGCAAATCAAAGACATGAACTCAGACAGTTCTCTCAACAATTTAAACCCACATTAAGAGTAAAGTCCCTCTGACAGGCCTTTAGGGATCCAGACGCACGTTTACTATGAACTCACTCGGTGAAATACGCATTTTTATCATACACAATTAGACAAAGATGATTGCAGTGTCATATGAATGTTGTCACTGGGGCCTGTTGTAACTCCCTTCAACCAGAACTCAACTTTATCGACACAAATCCTGTATTTTCAGTGAATGAGAGAATGTTGCATCCTCCTAAATGTGGGGTGAGCCAGGATTTCATTTTCAACATCACAGGCAATCCAAATGTCCCAGTTTTAAACCAGCACTTGAATGCAGCAGGACACAGTAAACCCGCACTGACTGGACACACACACACCTCCTGTGACTGAATATAACCTTTTCTGCAAATATTTGTCGAAAATTTCATTATTGGCAGAAAACGTGATTTTTTTTGTCCCCTCCCTCCAGACTTTATGAAACCTCCCGATCTTCTTCCTGGTCTCACCGTGTCATCAGACATACCAGAGAGATCTTCAGTACAGAAGCCGGCTCATTATATGAAACGCTGGCCTCTGGGTACCAAAACCGCCGGCATCCGGGTCGACTCAGGTCTGGATAAACGGGATCAGATGCTGAAGATGATCTCAGCCCTGGAGGAACTGCACAGGATGTTCAACGGCACGCGGCTCACCATCCTCCCCAGAGGTGAGGCCCCTTCTTTCATTTGCGTCAATGGCAGCAGATCAGTTAAGTGAAGAATCTGAACCACAAGGGGGCGACAGAGGGGCGACTTGTATTTCTGACCTGATTAAAAAAAGTCAAGATCTCATATTTCACCAGCTGGTCAATTTGCTGACTGGACATTTTCACTTTATTTTGTTTATAATTTCAGCAAATGGAAGAAATTCTGCGCGAAGAAATAAAGCGGTAAATTCCTTTATTTTTTCTCTTCTTTTTCTTTTTAATAAACGAATGAGTAATATTTCCTTCGATATTTGCGTCCACAGCCTCCTGAGGGCGGAGCTTCGCTCGCCACGACGGCCCCGGCGGCGTCCGACAGCACCGCGTCCGGAGCCAGCGGGGGCGTCATCATCCCCAGCCTGAGTGGTCGAAATTTCAGGAAGTCCCTCCCGCCGCAGTCCAAGAAGACCAATAAAAGAGGTGAAAGGGTGTAAATTTAGAGTGAGAGATAGAAATGAAAAACAGAAGGAGTTAACTTTGGTTTTTAACGATGGAATATTTCTTTTCTGTCTCCAACAGTGTGTTTCTGGAAGTACTGTGCTCAGAACTGACCGCCAGAGCGGCGAGCCGGAGTTAGCGTTCCACCTCCTGTCTCCCTCTCATCCATCCATCCATCCATCCATCCATCCATCCATGACACACGCTCTATGTAGACGCAAGCAAAAATGTCACTCTTCATCCACCCCTTCAGTCTTCCCCTCGTCTGTTCTTGACTGACCTCCGAGCGCTAGGAGACTGTTGCTATGGCATCGGGAAGCTGTGCCAGCCGTGACTCGGACCTTTTTTTTGTTTTGTTTTTTGGTAACCCTCACGTTAATTAACAAAACTGACCGATCAAAGACGACGAGGTGTGCCGGTGGGCGGGCACATGAAGACACGCCCCCTATTAACCCTTTCCCTCCTCCCCAAGACGGACGTACGGTGTTTCGTATGTGTATGCCAACTTTAAATAAAGTTAATCATTAGCATGGACAAAAAAATAAAAAATAAAAAAAATTGACAATAAATATTGATATTTTATTTTTCTACCGTAATATTCTCTTCATTGTTCATTTTGGAGTCATGATACAAGTTAAATCACTCACTTATCAAGAAGTCCTGGTTTTAATTGAGCTGTACGCTTAAGAAAATGCATAACTTGGGGATTTATTATTTTTTTATGAGGATGTCAAATGTTAGAAAACGAACTCAAAAGTCTAAACAATGACGTTTTTATGAGGTTTATGAGGTCACGACTTCAGATCTTTGATTCACATTCGTTGCCTGACTTGATTTTTGTTGTTGTTTTTGCTTCAATCTGAAGATACGTACCAATTTATGTTCTTTGCATCGCAAGGGGAAAAGAGAGAGATTAATTCTCACACACACGCACACGCAGAAAATGTCATTTAACATCTGGTTAGTAACGGCTGTCAAGGATGAACATCAGGTTTATTCGATTTCTTACGTTATCTGACCCGGTCTAAGATGAGTCTTACCGCCGTGAACAGCAGGACATTCCTCCACGGGACGTTTCTATGGTAACCGAGATGCTTGTGTTTGCCGTCTGTGTGTGTAAACTAGAGAGTTTCCACTGGGGTCACTGTCACTGTCACCCCGGTGATGAGTGTGTGCGTCTGCACATGCTTGTGCGTATTTGCGCCCACAATCGTGGTTCGTCATTCAGTTTTGTTGTGTGTCGATCATTTCAAAAGCTAATCAGGAATGTTGAAAATCCACAAATATCAAAAGGAGACACGTGATTTGACAGATGGAATAATATATATTATCATTTAGAACAAAACTTTTGATCTCCAGGCTTGTACATCCTATCTGTGGCCCAAGCTCGCGACCATAATTAGACAAGAAAGTAATAAAATTAACTGTCAAACAATAAGGTTACCCTCTATATATTCTACTTAACAGCAAGGCACTAAAATATATTGTAACATTGCTTCTGTATTAATCGGAAAATTTGAGAAATTTAAAATCTTGAAACTTGTAATTCTGTCCATAGCCACTAGGGGGTTGAGTGAGCAGGGCCTTACTTTGGAAAATCAAGTGTTATGATAATAATCTGATTAACAGCTCTTGTACAACAGTTATGACATCACATATATTTTATGTGATGTCATATATGGTATATGACAACACACAACACATATGATGTCATATGTTATGTGTTGTCACACAACACATGACATCATATATGTTGTGTGACATCACAACACATATGACATCACATAACACCACATATATGTTATGTTATGTGATATATGGTATATGACAACACATATGACATCATATATGTTATGTGACATCACATAACATATGACATCATATATGTTATGTGATGTCATATGTTATGTGATGTCACACAACACATATGATATCATATATGTTATGTGACATCACATAACATATGACATCACATAACATCACATATATGTTATGTTATGTGATGTCATATATGGTATATGACAACACACAACACATATGACATCATATATGTTATGTGACATCACATAACATATGACATCACATAACATATATGATGTCATATGTTATGTGATGTCACACAACACATATGACATCATATATGTTATGTGACATCACATAACATATGACATCATATATGTTATGTGATGTCGACATCACATATACATTGTATGACATCACATAACATATATAACATCACATATGACATCACATATATGTTATGTTATGACATCATATATGTTATGTGACATCACATAACATCACATATATGTTATGTGATGTCCTAACTGTATATGGAACATTTTTCATGTCCTAAACACCTTTTAAAACACATTATATGATCTTGCTCTGCACCTGAAGAAATACATAGTATAAATACATGAAATACTGTTAAATTGTACTTTTAAATTGGACTGTTTTCATGGTGAAAGCCAACACCCAATGTTGCAACAGTCCCCCGTTGAACAGAAAGGTCAGTAACTTTGTAATTAGAACCTCTCGTAAAACAAAAAGGAACAAAATATGGGGTGTCAATATGGCAGAAAGAGAGAATAAAAAATACGGTTCTGCGGTGATAAAATCAGTTTAATAAAGATTCTCCTCAAAGACGTAATCAGGCCATGTTTGCGTTGGTGGCTGGAAGAACTTTTAACAAACCAGTGGTTTGTACTGAATCATATCAAACTTTTTCCCAACAATAATTTGAGTAAAAAAAATGCTTTCACGGGAACTATGAGATGAAAATTTCTTTTTTTTTTAACATTCTGAATTTTGACATCATTAAAAATTGCTTGGTTGAAGAATATGATGTCATATGACTGAAAATAAAACATAAAACACAGATAAATTTAAAAATGTGAAATAAAAACGTAATAACCATGGCAACAGGCACTGTTTTTAGCGTTATCGTTCACTCAAGTCCTAAAAAAAATTTTCAGTTTACAAAATGGGGAGAAAAATAATGGAACCCAGAGTTACAACTTTTAATGTATGGCGTATAATCTCTTAGCTGTGAGGTCATCAATGCCATTCAGATACACCAATCAGCATCAAGGCCCGCCCACCCTCAGCCTGTCGGTGATAGAGACAAAATACGTACAGAAGGAGGATCGTAGTTCCAACAAATAGCTTTAGTTCAGAACTACGGAGAGTAAAATAGCACAATTAATACTTATAAAATCTAGAAAGAGATAATAATCTGAGTGAGGCCTTGTTATGAAGTGTTGTAGCTGTTAGCTTTGATAAATATAGGATTTAGCATTAGCATTAGCAGGTTATCAGATCGTATTTGTGATACAAACTGTAGGAACAGTGACTACTTTTACGTGGATGTCAATGAATTGACTGTTGAATTTATTCTAAATAAGATAATATTTGAATGTATGTGTTTCCTATTGAATATACTGAACAGGTAACAGCCTGACTAATTTCTGACGACGCCAGCTAACGCTATACGTCTGAGTTTCCTTCTGAAAATTCGACCCGGAAGACCTCGGCGTCATAAAGCAGTTTGACTGTCATCGAATGATCTTCATAATTCACCTCAATTATAAAACTAAGATTATAAAAATCCCCACATCTTAGTTTATGAGCTCCTGAGCTCCGTATTGCAGCCCTAAAACTAGCCAGGTCCTGAACACCATCCGGCAGCTCAACTTTGGCGCTATGAGTTTGACGTAACATGCTGGATTATTCAAGAAATCTATTTATTACAAGTAAAACTATGGGAGTTACATTACATTGCAGTATTAGCTTTTAGCTGCTGAGTCCGAGCCATTTCCTTTGATAAGTTTGTCCGAGTTTTTATCCACATTTACGTTAGCAGAAGGCTAACAGGAAATAGCCATGTTCCGGCCTGTTCTCACGACGGTTCATCCAAAGAAAGGGGGACATATCAGAAAACAAAGAGGTCTTATTATATATTAAAACTTATCAGAAGGCTGGAAATGAAATTAAAAACCTGCAATTTATGTGCTGGATATAAATAAAGCCGCTTGTCAGGAAAATTATAATGAAATTCATATGCAAAACTCCTCAATCATGTTGCCGTTTTCAGAAATGTCCAAATATTCCTTTACAGCACAGTAAAGGCCGTATTTGAGATTATATTCATTACATTTGTTTCTATTTTTTATTTTTAATATTCACATTTGAATTACAAGTGTTATTTGTCAACCCGACGAACAAATACTGGCGATAATCGAGTGTAATTTGCAGCAGTAATCTGTGCAGTGCAACTGGCTCTGCCATTTTGTCTTGAAATCAGAAATGAATTTCATGAGCTACTTTTTGTGTTATTCGCAACAAAAAAAGAAAGTTATACATAAAGATACAGTAGATTATTGTGTGACCCAACCCGTGAGCCCTCACATACACGTATAAACACACACACACACACACACACACACACACACAGATAAGTACACCAGCCATAATGTGTTTCACTGCCTATAAAATGTCTTTTTCTGTAGTATTATTATTATTATTATGGTTAATCTATCCGCCATTTTCTGAGGTTGCTGTCTATTCATGATGCGCTCTAATTCTGCCACCATCTTTCGTCTCTTCACTTTATTTGATTCGTTTTGCAACGTCCAAATAGGCGAATTCGATCTCCTTCTCCGCCGGGCAGGTGCTGGTGAACTCCTCCCTCTGGTAGGCACGGTTCAGATACCGCCACACCCCCGTCATCTCTGCCGGGATCTCAAAGCCTCTGTACTTCTTGGCTACAACCTGGAATGAGGAAATACGCGTCATTTAAAGGGCAAAATCCACTTCTATGTCTCGTATTTAGAACCCTCTGCGTGACGACATGTCAGTCAGTGGACCTTCAGGATGTGAAGCTTGGGCAGCAGGTTGCAGTCGGCCAGGGTGAGCTCCGGCCCGTCCAGGAAGCTCCTGGTGGACTCGGGCAGGTCTCCCGAAGCATTGCCGTCGATTTCGGCGGGCAGCGGGGTCCTGAGGAAGTCATCGAGACGCCGCAGAGACTTCAGCAAGGCTTTCTCTAAGGCTGCCGATTAAATAGCGCGGATGCAAAGGGGAAAAAAAAAAGAGGATTGTTGAGGGAGATAGATGCAAATAAAAATTTGCACCCCTATGGGTGTCTTTTTTTCCCGATTTTTTGTTTGTTTGTGTGTGTGTGGCGTGACTGTGTTTTTTTAGTCTGGTTCCTACAGCTCATAAATTGTTTCATGTGTTTTAACTTTTTTAAATTTTAATACAGCATTTAACTTCAGAATATTTTCCTTCCCCATTCACTTCCGTTTAACACGAGTGCTCCATTCAATGCAATGAAGCTTTATTGACACAATTTGTCAGACCACGTTAGCGATCGATAGCGAGTGGACAAAAAGCCACAAAAAAGACAGCGACCGAAAGGGACAAAAACAAGCCTTGAAAATTTTGGCTTTACAAAAAAAAATTAAACCAACAGCATCCAGCACGGCGAAAGCTGACGACACCGGCTGCGGGCTGGGCACCAGTGCTGCTCCTGGATCCGGGAGAGCAGACTTAAATAACAACGTTAGCTCGGCTAACGTTACCAGTGCCACCAGTGAGGAAGGTAAACTCACTGGTGGCACTGGTTTATTTTTTAAAATTGGGGTCCATTTTTAAACTCTCATAACATTGAATGACACACAAATAAAACAAATATTGATGGTAAAGACTAGAGTAAGACTGAATAAGGGCATCACACAACAGTTCAATGCTACTGTTAATTTTAAAATAGATGTATCCTCTAAAACTGGCTTCAAATGGTGACAATTTAGGGAGAAAAAGTGCCAAGTTTTTTAAAAGGGACCCCAATTTAGACACCAAATGGAGAGCTATGGGGGCCAATTTTTTTCCGGCGGCCCCCGTAGCTCTCTGGGTATAATTCCACCCCTGATTTAGAGCCTTGAGGCTATCTGCTAGCTGCCAGCAAACATCCTACACGAATACATTTTTTTTGCCGCTTAAAGGCAACACAAGTTGGAAACAAACTGACAAATTATTGCTTTGTGAAGCGGACACAGGCAACAAGCACCGCTCGTACAGCTACGAAAAACCTGCTTATTTACGCATCCAGCAGAAATCACGCGCAACCTCCATTGCCCTCCCCCACCCCAAAAAAAAAGACATTTCAAACGTGTATTTCCCTTTTAAAAAAATGGCCAAAGCAGCTATTAAGGAACACGTTGGTGAGCCGACTGCATTTAAATCGACTTGTGTGATTTAAAAATTAAAATATAAGCTGTTGTCTATAAACTCGCCATGAAATGTTTTATGAATCTAATAAATTAAACAAAGCGTGCGTGTTTTTTGTTTCCCTCTCACCCTCGTTGGTGTCCTTCCTCGGGTTCTTGATGTAAGCGGAGAATTTGGCGAAAATGTCGATGCCGGCTGTGTTGGCTTCAGGATGTTTGGAAGCCAGTTTGGGGTATCTGGGGTTAAAGGTTAGATTCAGATGAAGGAGGTCAAAATCTGCAAATGATATTCATATTTTTTTTTTCGTGTGTGTGTGTGTGTGTGTGTGTGTGTGTATGTGTGTATATATACCGTGGCGGTATCAGTTTCTCCTCCAGAAACTCTTCTATCTTATTCACATCGACCTTGACCTCACCGTTAAAGGTCATAAAAGGAGGGTTGGTGCCGGGAGCGAGGTCCTGCAGGTCAGCTGGTTTCCTAGCAACAGGAAAAGCATCAATAACACATCAGTTTTCTATTTAAAAAAACAAAAAAAACTCAAGAAACTTGAAACCGTTGTCGCCTGGAGACGCCGTTTGCGTCGTTACCGTTTGAGGTCGACGGTGGTGACGTTGAAGATGACGCCCTTCAGCCACAAGATCATAAAGAGTCTCTGGGAGAAGGGACAGTTACCGAGGCTCTCGCCGTTGCTCCCCGCCTGCACACACACACGGACGCAGAAATGAGATAAGACCCAAAAGACAAGGAAAACTATCCCCCAAAAAAATCTGAGCTGAGCTTCCCCTTCAGACTAAACTTAGACCGAGGCTCCTCTTTTTAGTTTTATTTCTGGGAGCCCATATAGGGTTATATATATATATAGGGTTATTCAATCCCATACACAGGCAACATTTTTAGCTAATCTAGCTTAAAATGTCATTACCAAATACATAGAAGTTGTGTTTCTGACTCTTGGAAAGTACAAAAAAACAGTAAAAAATACAAATAAATTCATTCCAAAAAAAAAAAAAAAAATCCCCTTCACCCACTTCAGGCTGTTTGTACGATGACCTTTTCATAGCTATTAGCCTTGTTCCCGCCGTGCACTTGCAGCATCTCTGCTTTACAAAAACTGCGACGCGTACCGCTCGTACCAACATATTCACGGGATTTTATCCCCGAACGCGAAAGAAAATCCCCCTCGGGTGAATTAAAAAAAACAAAACATCTGTCGTCGGGCGAAAAGAGAGGTTTCAAGGTCAGGAAGAGGAACAGGAAACTGGTTTTACTGGTCAACTAAAGCACGCGACGACCTGAAGACCTGGAATCTAGTAATTCGGGTAGCTGCTTGATTTCTCTCCAACTTTAATAAAACATAAACTAGAATCGATAACCTGTAGGAAATAATCCATAAAAGCGCAGAAGGTCCTAAAATCTCGGAATCGTGACGATATAATCTGACGAGAGACACCTTCTGATTTATTTAACAGGTTTTTGTAAGATTTTATCAGGTATTTCATCACATCAAAACAAACATTCAGTGTGGATGTTTGTTCGTTTTTAGTTTTTCTAGTTTTTTTTTTTTTTAAAAGTTGGATTTAAAAGAGCTTCTTAAATACTTTAATTTAATACAATTCCAGCATGAACATGAGGGACACATTTAAAAACTCCGTGATGGGTTTTGACTTTTCAACAAAGTGTTCCCACGGGAGGGAGTTGAGGATCATTTTCAGATTAAAATGCGCAAAGGATACTTTTTTTTTTTTTTTAAAGACGTTAAAACGCGATATTAATTCAATTTCAAGTCTTTTCGGGAATGTCTTACCTTGACAAACAACTCAATAGTCGGAAAACCCAGTTTTTGAACGGCGATGTTGCACCAGGACATGGTGAACGGTGCAGATCGGCATTATAAACGGATGAGCGCTGGATGGAAAAACTGGCGAGGCTTCTTCAAAAACTCTAGGATCCGAGTTTCTCAGCCCCGCGACACAGAAAAGATGTTTGAGCTCATCGTAAATGTTGTCCTGCTGAGTTGTTCCATTTCCAGTGGTTTCCAAACAGCTGTCAGACCTCTGACTGTCTGTCCATCCAACTGCTGCCTGGACTCTCTCTCTCTCTCTCTCTCTCTCTCTCTCTCTCCCTCTCTCCCTCCATCTCAACACAACCTGAGTGAGGACTCAAACATCTGTTCACATCAAGGTTGCAGTTGTAGATGCATTTAATGTTTTTTTCGGCCTTCTCATTAAATATCATGCTGATTCTTTAATGTGTGTGTGTGTGTGTGTGTGTGTGTGTGTGTGTGACATTCAAAGGGACAGAACAGATGTCCTTCATATCTCAGAGGCTTGTGGGTGGTAATGGAATCTCTGTTCCATTGCGAACACATTCTCACAGTGTATCCAGTGTGTGTGTGTGTGTGTGTGTGTGTGTGTGCGCGTGCGCGCGTGCATGCGTGTGTAACCACAGAGATGGAGAGATGTCTTCACACCCACGGCGCTTCATTTGTTTTCTCTCTTTTCCTCGTTTCATTTTGGACCAAAAATTTCAGAGAAAAACAGATTTCATAATTCGCGGTCATGAAACAACAAGAATTCAAAAAAAAATTGTTTTTATTAATTTAATCCAGCGCGTTGTTCCGCCTCTGGATTTTACCTTTGTTTTCATCATAATTTACTCCGCTGAATTACACACATGCTTCACATTCCATCTCAACCACAGCGTATTATTCCGCTAATTAATCCATGTATCCGGTCTGTGACCATATATGGAGGTATAATATGATTCGGACCAAATAATCTAGATTATCTGGAGATTTGATATTGTAACTAGACCGTCGATGACTACGGGATTAACCATTTCGCCTCGCTGGTGAGTCGCATTTAATAAAATACCATAAAATGATCCTTTGCGATTTAGTTGGAAGGAACCGAGTGTATTTGTTCACGAGTTGAAACACTGATTTCTGTTTCCTGGATTCAAAAAAAAAAAAAAAAAAAAAAAAGATCCAATCCAACATATTCCCTGACTGTTGTGCGTGAGATTAGATAATTGTGGTTTTATTGACAGGTTTGTTTGCGCATGAACAGTCTACATTCTTGAAAACGCCGCGGTACCGGTTTTCCGATTCTTTGATAACGAATCAGATTGAAAATGTATGAAATAATCCCATAGGTATTTAACAGGAAGTGGGACACGTGACCAGCGGGCCTCTGCCGTAGGCTGGTGTGTATAAAGGCCATGCAGTAGTGTGTTATTTACAGCACAAGTGTGCCCAGAGCAGCAAACAGCAGGGTAATCAGCTTATTGCGGTGAGAATGTCGCGATTAACCCCTCGTGCTGCCACTGGCATTGTTGATATTCATTAAAACTTGGTTCTTGAAGTGAAATTCCTAAATGTTCTGCCGGTCTGTCGCCGTCATGGCAACATTTTCCAGATATTTATTGACTAGGTGGCTGAATTTAAACATTTCAATCCCTCTGAACCTCCAGAACCTCCGCAATATTCCAGTCGACCTCAGTCTGAGCTGCCAGCCGCAACAAAGGCGGCTATTGTTGGAATATGAGCTCCCGCCGAGAACAGGTTGGTCGTGCACGAAGTGGCTCTCGGATATTAGCGCATATTTCAAGGCATTAAACTTCTCTGCTCTCAGTGAGCCGCGCGCTTTTATCGTCACCTCAGAGAGTTAAAAAAAAAGGGGGGGGGGGAGGGGGGAAAAAAATCCACCTGAATACGGAGATTAAAGCTGAAGATGGTTTGTTTTTATACGCGTGTTGGTTTGCATGCATGAGGCAGCGCAGGATCCCGAGCCTGATGGATTAGAATATCACTGTCCTAATGGGATAAGCAGATCTAGATCACTGTATCATGGACACACACACACACACACACACACACACACACACACACACACACACACACACTACACTATATAACTTAATGATTTGAGTATTTTGACACCAACCCATGAAGGCAGCCTTATGTGGACCGGAGACAAAATGGTAGAAGATGTTCCGGAGGTTTCCCACGAAGCTCTTGTTTTATACTTTTTCAAACATGGCATGAAGTGAATGACATCAGTAACGTTTTGATCCTGTTCTTTAATCTCTTATTTGTTAAAAAATACATGTACAAAAATATGTATCTTCTCTTCCTGTAAAACCTAATCAAACACTTGCTGACTGGACATGGATTGTGAAAGAAGTGGCTGAGTTGTTGGCTAGATTATAATAAATATCATCGTGACACCTCCGTGAAATGATTTCTGTCACTTTCACCGTTCTACCCTATTTAGTCTGGCGATACCTAGAAAGTCGGAAAGGAACTTAATATTTGCATTTAAGATCACGGAATATTATTTTGACAGTTCTACCCTTTTCACACTGAAAAACGCGTGTCAATGCGGGTTTTTGGACCCGCGTTTGCTCGGCATTTGGGGCGCATTCAAGCTTCCAGGAGACCCGGGTCTGAACTCCCCCTGTGACGGCTGCATGCCTGTGTTGTTCTCTCTCGTACGTCATCGTGCTGACAACGTCATCATTTCACATAAACGTGCGCCGGAACACTGAGAGGTAAACAAACGACAACGTGGACGTCGCCGAGTCGAACGTTAGCGTTGTCGTTGCGTGCATTGCAATGATGTCTCTTTAACAAAGCGTACAAACTCGCAGCGGGTTGGAAAATGTCTGAGCGCTAATGCAGCGAAGGAGGATGGGGTTTTTGGCGAGTCTGGAAGGGAGCCGAAGAAGCTACAGGCGAAGTCTGACAGGCGGCACAGTGACAAAATCAGGATGCGACAGGAAGGTCGCGTGAAACCTGAGACGACGCGGGTTGCCTTTTTCACACTGCAGGCGAGCCGAGCCGAGCCGCTAAACACCAGGGTCAATTGGCGAGTTGATCGGCGCGGGACGAAATGCCGAGTCAGCCCTTTCAGAGTGACCGAAAACCCGCTTTGACCCGTGTTTTTGGTGCAGTGTGAAAGGGGTATCAGATTTAAAGGTGCGAGGATCTTGTTTGTGGTAGATCTCATGAGCTTTCGTCTGCCGCCAGAAACGGCGCAATATTTCCAGAACTCAAAGTCATCCAAACATTGCAGTAATCTATTGTGCTACAACAATGCATCTACACACATTGGATGATAAAGAAAGCGTGTGACGCGAGCTAACGGAAAAAAAAAAACAGCTACAGAAAAAAATATGCCGCCAGTAGGCTGCAGAAATTATGGCTAACAAGATTGGCGCGGTGACGTCATGTTGTACTGCTGCTGCTTTGGTTCCAGTCTTTATCTTTCAGCCAATAAATCTTGCTATACATCCATTTTTTAATTCATAAGTACATTGAAACAGTTTTTGTTGTTGTTGTTGTTTAACCCTGCGTAATTAACTGTGTGTGTTCGTGTGTTACTGGTGTTTACCTTTACGTAGAGCGAGATCTCATAGTTCTGGTCCTGGGATTCCGTGCTGTTGTTGCGCCCAGGGGGCAAAGAGCTCTCCACCATTCTATGCGAGATCAACTTCACCTCCTCTTTCTTCTCCTCCCTCACTTCTTCCCGCTGGGGGAAGTACGAGCGGCCATCTTCCAGCAGCACCACCCTCTTCTTCTTCACCTGCTCGTCTCTCTTTTTGGGGAGGGATTCGTCTTTGATGACTGATTTCAGCTCCTTTATCCAGTCCTCCTTCCTCGGTGGGCTTTTGTTCTCAGTCCACTGCTCTTTTATCGCCGGTTCTTTTTTCCCCTTCTCACATTCCCAGATGTCTTTTTTCAGAGGCCTCAAATCTTTCTTCCAGTCTTTAAATTCTGGACCTCTATCTTGTTCTGGTTCATCTTTTTTAATCCACGCGTTATCTTTTTTCCTGGGCGACAGCACTCTGGACGTTTCACATACATCCTTCCTTGACGGCTGGGCCTCGTGACACAAGATTCCGTTCTCCATGGCTTTCTTTAGTTCTTTTACTCTTCCGTTTATATCCAACTCTACCGCTAGGTTCTCATCTTTTGGCTTCTCATCTTTAATTTCCTCCACTTTTTCATTCTTTTGCTTCCCCTCCTTTTCTTTACTCAGTCCAACTTCCTCCGTTTCTTGCTCTCTGTGTTCTTCTTCTTTAGCTTCAACTAGGCCGTCCTCAGAAGGGGCCGGAATGGTGGCGGCCTTTTGTTCTGCATGTTCTTTACTTGGAATCTCTTCTATCTCTTTGTGTTCTGTGCTTGGACTCTCTTCTATGTCTTTGTGTTCTGTGCTTTGACCCTCTTCTATCTCCTTGAATTCTGTATTTGGACCCTCTTCTATTTCTTGAAATTCTGCACTTGGACTCTCCTTGATGTCTTCAGGTTCTGGTCTTGGACTCTCCTCTATCTGTTCAAGTTCTAGACTCAAACTCTCACCTAGACCTCTCCTCAGACTGTCCTCCATCTCATCCAGTCCTCTACCTTGACTCCCCTCTACATCTTTCAATTCTTCACCTGGACTCTCCTCTATTTCACCACTCAGACACTTCTCTACCTCTTTGGGTTCCTTGTTCTGACTCTCCTCTACCTCTTCTGGTTCCATGTTCTGACTCTCCTCCACCTCTTCCAGTTCCTTGTTTTGACTGTCCTCCACCTCTTCTGGTTCCTTGTTCTGACTCGCCTCTACCTTTTCCGGTTCCTTGTTCTGACTGTCCTCCACCTCTTCCGGTTCCTTGTTCTGACTCTCCTCTACCTTTTCCGGTTCCTTGTTCTGACTCGCCTCTACCTTTTCCGGTTCCTTGTTCTGACTCTCCTCCACCTCTTCCAGTTCCTTGTTGTGATACTCCTCTACCTCTTCGGGTTCTTTATTCTGACTCTCCTCCACCTCTTCCAGTTCCTTGTTCTGATCCTCCTCTACCTCTTCAGGTTCCTTTTTCTGACTCTCCCCTACCTCTTCCGGTTCCTTGTTCTGATTCTCGTCTTCCGGTTCCTTGTTCTGACTCTCTTCAGGTTCCTTGTTCTGACTCCCTTCGGGTTCCTTGTTCTGACTCTCCTCTACCTCTTCAGGTTCCTTGTTCTCCTCTACCTCTTCAATCTCATCATCTAAAACAGTCACCGGTTCCTCCACCATATCCTCCTCTTCTCCTACTTCTTCCTCATCTTCTCTTTCTCTCTCCACCTGCTTCCACACCATGTCTCCCTCGTCTGTCCCTCCCTCTTTTAGAAGGTATGAGAGGTGTTCTAACAGATCAGCTCCCCCTGATATGAGCTCTCCTCCTGGGATGTCCGCTCCAGCTGCACCCCCTACCTCAGCTCCACAAACCTCCACCAGCTGCTGCATAAGCACATCTTGGCTTGTACCTACAGGAACTTCCTCTATACACAGTAGTTCTGGTTCTGGAGGAGCTGCTGCGGCCTGAGCAACCATGTCCTCCTGTATTTGTAGAACTCTTCCTCCATGCTCTTCCTCACTCATGAGCTCTTTGGCAGCATCATCACCTGTCGCTCCCTCCTCCTCCTCATCCAACACTGTCACGGCATTAACCCCAACTTCCTCCTCTTGTTTCTCGACCTCTCCTATCTCCATTTCTTCTGTCTGTTCTGCAAAAGGTGCTGGTTCTTTTTCAGTCTCACGTTCTTCACCGAAAACATGATCAGACGTTGCAACCCGACTCACCTCCTGCCACCTCGTGTTATCGGAGGCTTCCTGTCCACCAGGTTCTGGCATTCCTTCCTCGTCGTCTTTGACTGATATGGATACATCAAGAGGTACGACACCGTCACGGGTTGGACAGAGATCCTCTTGAACATGGAGCTGCTCGTCCACCCCGGGAGTAACGGGGCTGACTTCCATCATTTGATCCTCGCCGTCTGCGGGCAGCTTAGCAGCCGCTGTGTTGTCCGACGACTGTGAACCTTGGTGGGACTCTTGTGAACTAGAACCTGAGTCCTGAACACCGTGTCCACCATCAGTTGAGAATACAAGTTTTTCTTCTTCAAATTCTTCGAGACCTTCTTCTGTTTTGTCGTCTGAGTCTCCATTTGCTTCCTCTACCTCCAAATTCTTTTCTTCTTCTTCTTCTTCTAAACTGCTCTTACGTAGTATCTGCGGTTTTTCTTTCTCAAGTTCTACAAAGTTACATGGATCTTCTGGCACCGTGGCCTTGTCAGCTAACGCTGTATCCCCACACTCCTCCATTCTAACCTGTTCATCTCTCGCTCCATTCTCTTCAGCTCCCACCTCTTCTCCCTCTTCGTTCTCCTCCTCGCTTTGTCCCCCTCCTCCCTCCTTCAATGGCGTTACTTCATTTGGTAACAGGGGCACTTGGATAATCCTCACACCCTCCCTTTCACCTCGCTCTTCACTTTCTCCCTCGGTTTCTCTCCTGCCTGCTTCGGCGGTCATCAAAACATCTTCCCCTACCTCCTCCGCTAGTTCCACCTCCTCATCTTCTTCTTCTCCACCCTCGCCGTGTTCTCCTATCTGTGTATTCACATCCGAACAAAACGCAACCGGGCTGTGAACAATGGTACCATTAGTAAGATCTGGATTTGGGCAAGAGCCTGATTGCGCCATTGGGGAAGAAGAAAGAAACAACTGGTTGCTAAAGAGGAGTGTGCAGTTCTGGGATAGGTCAGGTTCCTCCAATGTCCCAGTATTCCAGGAGAGACCCAATAGGAATTCCAAACGTATCTAACACTGAAGAAAGATTTCCAGGTTTGGTCCAAAGGGGATCCCTGATGGTTTCTGGGGTCAAACGATTCCAGAGCAGGTCTAAAACAATCCTGTTTCTTCAGTCACAAGGTGACGCAACGCGTGTAATTGTGCAAGTTCCAGTTATCCTGAAAATTGTGAAGAGAAGGCTAGGACTTTAAGATGAGTCCAGTTTTCCAGGATAAATCCAAAACAGATATGATTTGGGTTTTTTAAAAGCTCTGACGATCAAGAACGGCTTGAAGGATTCTACAGGAAGACCTACAGTTCCACGCAGAGGAAAAGAAGTCCAGATTCTTCTACTCCAAAAATACAAGATGTTAGTTTCAGGCAAAACATGTTAGGGTTTCCAAGTTTCCAAGTGCACATACCTTTAGTTCTTGACTCTCAAAATCAGTACTGCACCTTAAGTACTTTGATACAACAATAAGTACTCTCTCTCTCTCTCTCTCTCTCTCTCTCTCTCTCTCTCTCTCAGGATTAAATCATGCCTGATCCCCACATGACCAGAGGCTTAAACCCGGCTGCCACCCAGGGACCAGCACGACTTGTGGTGAAGGAACTCACACACACACACACACACACACACACACACACACACACACACACACACACACACACACACACACACACACACTCACACACACACACACACACACACACACACACACACTCACACATATTTTTCCTTTTTATATTCTTACACTATACATGTCTAGCTGTGCTATGTGCTGTAAATAAAACAGAACTAAATGAAAGAGCTCTAAGTTCATTAGCATTAATTCTCCCCAACATGAATATTCTAGCATCCCAGCTATTTATGTATTAATCATATTCAATTCATTATTGTAGAAAACATTTTTCATATACAGATCAAAGACAGACATTATGGAAACTAATTTGTGGCCTGTATGTTTGTTCAAGTTTAAATATTGTGCTAGGTGTTTGTTTTCAGCCATACTGTCTTCAAAATGTCCAAATTAAGTCAAATTTTACTGTCACGAATACTTTGTGGCAAGAGTGTCTGCTTATAATTTCACTACACTCAATGTGGATGTTACAGAGACAGTGGTGAATATTTTTAAGGGCTGTCCCTCTTTCTTCTCATTTTTTGTAGTTTTTTTTTCTTTTCCTTCCTTATTTAATAGACGATTTATTTTTTATCTTTGGACCTGTTGTTCTTTTCATAAAATGAAATCTCAATATAAAATATTACAAAAATGGTTACATAAAACACACTTTTTTTTTTAACCCTAATTATATATTTAATATTTTTTCATGTAATAATTAAAGATATTGGTGATTTGAGGCCGTTTTTTTTTTTTCCCCAAAGCTGTCTGGCTAGAAATATTACCACCGCGACGTAAACCGGAAATAGATATCAGCTGCTGTTGAATTGCGTCATTTCCGTTAGCCTCTCCGCTCATCCATCAAAACTATCCGGGGGCTTATTTACAATAGAGATTATTATGCTTTTTTGGTTGAATTAAAGTAGCAAGTCAAGACCTTGTGGGACTATTGAGAGCCTCGCTTGTGTCGCGTCATTTCCGGTCAGTATAACTTGTTAGCATCGAGTAGCTAATAGAGAAAGCTAATAACTCAGGAGCTGCTCTCCGGCTTTATTTCTGTTGAAAGGAAAAAAAAAGAAAAGAAAAAAAACCTCGCTCGCGTATCGGTTTAACGTTTTATTGTGACGGAATTGTTTCCAAACCTTTAGAAGTGTGACATCACGACAGTAAACTGGTGTCGCCTCGAGGACACGAGGGGGGGGGGGCGTATTCAGCAGTATTATTATGTGTTTATACACGTTGCCGCTCTGATGAAATCGTTTGTTGTTTTCAGGAAATCAGTCGGAATTGTAGTAAACCGTGATGCAGCATCCCGAGAGCGGCGGCGGCGGCGAGGAGGAGGCCACGGTGGATGTCCAGTTCACCGATTTACCGAACGCCCTGATTGCATGCAAAGTACCGGAGGATTTATTCAACGAAGGCCGTCTGAAGGTAGGAGGCAACATGGACCTGCAGCACCTCTCCACTGTCAGTCACATCCACTCCGGTTCCACTGACTGCTGACGTCACGTTACATCCATATATACATATATATGACGCACGTGCTTCGCAGTACTGTGCAGGTACATGTACTGTGTTGCTCCTTGAGTAGTATTTGAGATGAACACTTGTACCCAGAGAGGAACACCCCTGTATAATTGAGACCATTAGGTGGCGGTAGTGGTTAAAGTAACAGAGATGTGGTTATGACCAGTCGTGGTAGAAGTACACTTATACCCAGATCAATTGAAGTTCTACTGTGGGAGTATTTGTTGTGGAAGTGGTTGTGCAGTTAATGCAAGTGAATTGCTGGGAGTTGTCGGATGTGTACATATACATGTGTCTTATATTTTGTGTCTGTTGTTTTAAAAGCGATTAGGGACGGGGCTTGAAATTAGCATTGTTAGCATCTCACTGCCAAGTAAACATGAAAAAAGGGAAAGTATTTAAAGGTCATGTTGGTTCATTTATAAAACTACATCATCGTCATCGGGATTTCCGTGTTTTGTCTTTTTTTTTGGAGTAAAAAGTACCGTACCTGGATATTAATTAAGTACCTTGTTGGAGTAAATTTACTTTTCCACCTGTAGATTCTGACTGAGCTGACAGTATTCTGTCCCGCTCTCCTCTCTCACATGCTGCCTCGCGTCCTCATTCATTCAGTCCGTATCAAAAGGTTTTATTTTCAATCGCTTTATTTTCTATCGCTCCGGTCAAAACTACCCCGACATATCAACACACATCGTTCTCCAACACCTCACCTCACCGCTGAACCACCAAAATGCTCTAACCCAGGCGACAACTGTCAGTCGTAACACCCTAGAAAGATCTGACGCCAGGGAACGCTGCATCAGTGATGGTCTATTAATATGTACAAGTTTTTCAGATGGGTTAGTGTTTGATTGTAGAATACAAACACCTTTTTCATTTAATTGACCTCAGTGATAATAAGAAGTTTCAAAAACAATCCTGAAATTCCCATAAAGCTGCTGTCAGAATGATAACGTTTTAGCTCGATGCTAAGCCATGTTGTCGGTGTCAAAGGGTACTACGAGTACATTGTTCTGCAAATTACGGTGAAAGTTTTGCTGCTATTCTGCTGGGACCTTCAGTGTCCTTCAATGCAATTAACATTGAAAAGAAAGATTTGCCAGAATTTGGCTTTTAATAGTTTTAAAAATAGTATGTCAGCATTTTTTTTTAAAATTAGCTGAATAAAAGTAGTTTCACAGGAGTGTGAAGGAGAGGAGTTCCTTGATTTTTAAAGTTTTGACCCAGATAGTGGTCACGTTTGGGCCTCGTTTGGGCCATGTTTGGGCCACTTTTTTGGCCATGTTTGGGCCACGTTTGGCACGTCTGGCTCTGATGTAAGCCAAATTTGGGCCAAACATCAATTGTTATCTGAAGAAAAAAAATAGCTGAATGAATGTAGTTTCACAGGCATGTGAAGGAGAGGAGTTCCTTGATTTTTAAAGTTTTGACTCAGATAGTGGTCATGTTTGGGCCACGTTTGAGCCTTGTTTGGGCCACGTTTGAGCCTTGTGTGTGCCACGTTTGAGCCTTGTTTGGGCCACGTTTGAGCCTTGTGTGTGCCACGTTTGAGCCTTGTTTGGGCCACGTTTTGGCCATGTTTGGGCCTCATTTGGGCCATGTTTGGGCCAAATTTGGCACATCTGGCTATGATGTAAGCCAAATTTGGGCCAAACATTAATTTTTATCTGGAGAACTGTAAATGCTGGCAATAACAAATAAAATAAGATGTATTATTAGCAGAGAAATACAATCAGAATCAGATGGTTCATTACTCACTCATCTACAGATATTAGCTTTAAGTACATCAGTCATTTCCTGTCCCAGCTCGGAATAAAATCTCCTGTCAGACTTTCCGGTGAACGTCGATTTTATTTCATTACTTGACATAAACGCTCCTGAGCTCTGAACTGATTTGCAAAATTCTCTTTTCACTGATCGTAAAAAATGCGTATAAAATACACACAGTATGAATGAACCAGTGTCACGCTGTATTTAGAAATACTGCTGTGTTGAGTAGCTGAGGCTGATGTGGGATGGTTTGTTGTTTTTGAGGTCGACCGATATGGGTTTTTCCACGACTGATGCCAATGCTTAGAGATCAGGGCAGCTGATGACCGATATATGATGGCAATTAATCTGTTGACCTCTAATTTGTGGCGCGCTGCCTTCACTCCCATTGGTAGTTTCCACGTCACGTCACTCAGCATTTACACAAAATAAAAGGTCCAGCTCCGCCTGCTTGGCTTTTCTCTAATTATTAATGAATTTCAGCAATTTTGTCTGCAGTTTTTATAGATAAAAACAGTCTTAATTGTGTTTTTGTCAAGTGTGCATCATTTACCGACTCAACGACATTGTACAGGTTATTTGCTAGTTTTGGTTCGTTTCAGCTAACCATGCATATGCTTTGTACTTATTTCCTTTTAATGCAGTTGAGGAAGTGAGAGTCATGGAGGGTGTGATGGAGCGAGAGAATGGCTGAAGCCGGGTTGTCAGGGTGAAGGTGTCAGCAGCGGAGAACAATAGTTACACAGTGGAAAATCAGAGTCAGTGGAAAGAGCTAGCGACTCAATAGGACGCTCACTAAGCTCTCATTAGAAACATTTGTTTCAGGAAAAAGCATTTGCTGCCATTATTTGGACACTATTTATTATTAGTCCTTTTTTAAAATCGAATTTCTAGTTTCTTTTTTCAAAACACTCAAAAATAAAGCTTGTTTAACCAAAACCAGGTTAAGGTTTCTTGAATTTTTTGGATAAATGTGTTTGTTGTTTTCCGTCAGGTCATAGACCGTTAGCATGAGTGTTGCTAGCCAGTGTAACGTCACTCACGTTTTCCTAGCTTGGAGTTTAGCATCCTGCCAGTCGGGATCTTGGCCTCTGTCAGTCGGAGCTGATGTCAGTCGCAGCCAGGGTTTGTGGAATGTTGTTACCAGGCTATTTTTAACGAACGCACAACTATAAATAAATGTACAAACAGCTTGCATGCTGCGTGCTCTACAACTGTATTTTGAACTATTCATTGTCATTATTTAATTCCAAATATTTCTTCCTGATGTCAGCTCTCTTTCTCTGTGTTGTACCCAAAGTCATTTCACAGTCACTATTCAAAACTTTTACTGCATATGAAGCGTTTTCATCTATTTTTTAAAAATATTTTACAAGATGTCAGCGGTCTTCTGTATGATCCTTTCCAGGCTTTTCAAGTAGGTTCGTTAAATCACTGTTATTGTCTCATATCATGATCAAGAATAAAATGCTATTTTCCCCTCGTAAGCTAGCTACCTAGCTTCCTAGCTCAGATACTTCCGCGCCGGCAAGGTGTTATGTTTTCCGGTTAGCCCAGACATCCTATTTTTGTTATTATATCTCCGGAACGCCTCGAGGGAATTTCTCGAAATTAGTCTCAAATCTCCACGGGGACTTGAGGATGAGCTGTAAACGTTTTGGTGGTCAAAGGTCAAAGTGACACGCACGAATCACAGAGGTTTCCAACCACAATGGCACAAATTTTACCTTTTTAAAAACACTGCCTTCCGTAACCTTTGTCTGGTAAGTTCTCATGAAAATGCATCCAAAGAAGTGAGATTATCCCTGTTACAAAAGTTTAAGTTAATGTCCATTCATGTTTTTGCCAAACCATGTTGTTCTCTCTCTCTCTCTCTCGCTCTCTTTCACACACACACACACACACACACCGTATAGCTTCTACACACAAAGGCAGTTTATCTGTCACACACTTGAGATTGTGCAGGGCCTAGTGTTTAGTGTTGCACTATAGGGGTTTGCTGACGTTGATGGAAAGAGGAAAAACAAGCGAGTGGAGCAAAGGGCTTCTGCTTCAAAATAAAAACGATTGGTGTTTCTTTCATTTCTTCCGTGACCCTGCTGCTTTTCCACCATCTGCAAGGATTTGTGGGTCAGCTGATGTATCGTGTCTCATGATATTCCGCTGTGGGTGTGCGTGTCGTCTTTTCCTGAGAACTTTTGGTCATTCTGGTTCAGCCCTACATGTCAGGATGAAGGGATCCTTTCCAATACGTCTGAGTGAAAGTTTGAGGATGATATAGAAGAACAGATAGAAATGATCCACAAAGAAGTGTGAAAACTGTCCTAACACAACAGGATAAGAGGGTTAGTCACGGGTGAACGGATGAGTGCACGGATAACAAACTCATCCGGACTTTTCCAACCTACTCTGATGAAAATTATCAAAACTTTCCCAGGTCAGCCGCAGCCAAACAAGTTGAACTCCAGATGGAAAATCTGAGCAGCCTTGTTTTGTTCAACATTCTGACTCAGATTCAGTGTAACTCCTTGGAAGAGTGTGAGATTTGTCAAATAGTCCACAAGAACACTTGGCAGGCAGATAAAGCTGGAAAGGGGTTGGATGTTTCATAACGTTCCGGATTTGGTTTCGTTGGAACCTGTTTTCTGTCTGGCTGGAGTGTTGGGTGGCTGGAAAAAATGAGACAGGCCTATTTTAAAGGATAGCGTGATTAAACCCGCGCCCTACTTACCCACGCCGTAAGTTTCAAATCCTCAATGGTGGCAAGAATGTGCGGAATGAGCCCGATATTGAGTGAGCGCCCGTCAAATGTCTGCCTTCCGCACTTAGACTCTCCAGGAATCTCACGCGGAGACCTGTTCCAATTCCCCGTGTGAATGCAAACACTGTCCACTGGTGATCCGACCACTCGGCGCTCATGTTAATCCCATAACGGATCACCACTGCCAACAAATGTACTTCCTTATTAAAAATTAGTCTTTGTAACCTTTTGAACTCCTCATTTTGATCGTTTTTTTTCCGCCACTTTCTGATTCGGAAGTGGGGATTTTGTTCCTCTTTGTCATCCATGTTTGTTCCTCCTAAATCACCCCCTCCTAAAAGCGCTTACATAAATCTGAACTATTGCTACAATCTTTCGCGTCGCTACAGCCAACACAATGTAGCTGCAGTTCCCATCCTGGTATTTTGCAACCGTAGGCGGCCATATTTGGACGAAGCAGTGCCACTGTCGTTATTGATGAAGACAACATCAGGTGTCGAAGAGGACTTGAAACTCACCGTTGAGACTATACGCTAATTCTGAAAATATACATTTACGGGGCGAAATCCCAAGAATATTTGTTTACCACTCTTTCCCGTCTCAACAACAACAACAAAATATCACTCCAATGATATTACCCAGCAAACACGCCCATAAAGTTTTACAGCTGGAGTGCAATTTGGCTTGTTCTGCATCTGACTGCAATTATGTGGCGGAGCATAAAATGGGGGATTTGAGCCTTGAACACATTTTCAGGCCGCGGTTGACTGACGAAGCGCAGAGGAAAGGAAATTAACCTCAGGGAGGAAGAGAGAAACAAAAAAACCTACAGACTCTCTGAAAGTTGCAAGCTTTTGCTCCTAATATTTCGATTTGCTGATTTCCTTTTGCGACCATGAAATTAGCCCCCCCTGCTAGCCATTAGCATAAAATCAGGTTTAAGGCATTTCCATGTTTTAATAGCGCTAATAGCGGTAAGTTCTATCTATTTTTTTTTCTTATTTTGACTCATCACAAGTTTTGTGGGTTTATATTGGTGTTTTTTTTCACACGCTGTAAATGCAACCTTGGATTTTTTCGAATGGGCCTGCGATGCTAGCATGTTAGCGTGTTAATGGCAATCACTTCTACTGTAATTTTTGCCCTCAAAATAAAAGCCTGTAAGATTTATTTATTGCCTTCTGAAGAAAAGTAATAATTGTGAACTTTGTATTTTGAAGGGCAGCCATGCTGGAAATGAGTCCCTTTTGCCGAAATATCTTGCCTTCAAAATAAAAGCCTTGATCATAACAAAACCCAATTCTGATGTATTTGTAAATGCCTTCAAAATAAAAGCCCTGACCATAACAGAAGTCAATTCTGATGTATTTGTAAATGCCTTCAAAATAAAAGCCTTGACAAAGCAACTGTTAATTACAGGACTATACTTCAGAATAATAGTACTTTGTGAGTGACTGGGTGGCCTGGTAGTTTGATTCCAGAACACACACTCTGGGTACACACACCGAAGCTTGAGCGGTTTAATAATATTACCGTATGAACTGAGATTTGCTCATCTCAGCTGGATTCGCTGGTAGACCATCAAAGTGAACCATTTCACCTTCAGCAGCGGAAAGATGAGTGTGACTGACACGTGTGTGTTATCAAGTGCGCTAGTGTTTGTGTGTTACCTGCCTGTCTCTCTAGTGAGGGAATGGAAAAAAAAATGGCAAGATAAAACAAAAACATGGGGATGGAAAAAATGCAGGTCTGAGGGTTCACACACACACACACACACACACACACACACACTGCAGCCACAGCAGGGTGAGGTTGAGGTCTGGAGATGATTAGCACTCACACACATACATAGACGCTAATGTTTAACATCAACACATTCATGGGAGCATCAGTTTCACTGCTCGCTATCATTACACCACTTTATTTTCCACATCGCCATTTTCCACGCGACACACAAAGGACAATGTCGTTAGTCATTACATCATTTCACCTGCCAGATGTCACTGCTTTCACACACCGGTTGCTAAATATACACAACGGCCGCTAGCTCATAGCGCAGCGAGAAGGTCCGGCGGTCAAAGCGGGCGAGGTCAGGACGTCTGTTTGTTTGTTACGTAAAAAAAAAAAAATCGTCTGGCTTTATTTATCCTTCCTCTCGTGTTGTTGTGTGTGTGTGTGTGTGTGTGTGTGGGGGGGGGGGGGGCACTACAGTGACTCACCATCACCTCTTGCCGTTAAAAAAATAGGTATTAGGAGAGAAAACAGAGCTGGTTTGTTGCTAGTTTCTGCAGATATTTCTGCAAAACAATATGCAGATGTCTTTGACAGCTCAAAATTCTTATTTTTATTTATTTTTAGAGTAGTCCTTTTTCCATATAAAACTTAAAAGCACACACACACACACACACACGCAGGTGCAACTGATCCTTTTCCAACCGCTGGTTACACACGTGAATACACACTCCAAGCTTGCTGCTATTAATACCTCATAAAAGCATGTTATCAAAGTGCATACTTTCCATGAGTACCACAACTTTCCACCTTCATCCCTCCATCCTGCATTCTTCCAAGCAGCCATGTTGCTCTTTCCACTTGTTCTTAACTCCCAGCTGTCCTCTTTGTCAGCTGTCCCTTTGTCTCCTTCCCTCTCTGCTTTACTCACATTTATCCGGTTTGCTCTCTGTGTGTCTCTGGTATAAGTGTGTGTGTGTGTGTGTGTGTGTGTGTGTGTGTGTGTGTGTGTGTGCCTGATCAAACAGCTCGGAGGGGTTTGAAATATTAATGTAACAGAAAGCCGATTAATGCGTCAGTTTGCTCAGAGGTGATGTCATTATGTTCCAGTCTCTCACTCATACTGCCCTTCTTTCTGTCTGATTAGTCAGCACGGGGGTTACATCTGTCCATGGATGGATAGGAAGTAGCCCCTCCCTCTTTCACAGCTGATTGGCTCCTGGGGAATGAATGAGACCAGGAAGAGCAGAGGGAGGGAATTGTGGGTAATGCGTCATCATCTGGCAGGAGCACATTAAAGCGGCTGTGGGGGGAAGAAGGACAGAGAGAGAGAGAGAGAAGAGAGAGGCTGAATGGTAAATTCAGCTCTCCACACCCAAATCTCTGGAAAATTCCTTCAGTTGGCAGGCTGCTGCAGAGCTGGCTCGCTCTCACGGGCTGAGGGAGGGAAGACAGAGCTTGAGAAGAAAGAAACATATTGGATTTTGTCTTTTTAATCACCGGTGTTGCAGTGGGAGAACAAGAGTAGACCTTGGAATCTGGGTTACGCGTCTTGCTTCTTTGTGTAGACACCAAGGGGACAAACCAGCCTGTGGTGGTGGCAGTGGGAGACAAAACCCTCGCCCATTTCCTCCCGGGGAGCATCTATCTCTTTCTACTCACCTGTCACCCTGGGGAAGGCAACACTCCTCCGATCCCCCCATTTCCCCCCTTCCTCTTCATCACCACTGCTGTCATCCTCGTCGCTACAGTTGAAGTCCATCTCAGCAGCTCACTGCAGCCTGACCTCAGCTTTTAGGTGGAAAAGGTTTCGGCAGTCTGGATTGCCTATCATGCACATTAAAACAACCAAGTGCAACCATTTCTGCCTGGTGGCCTCGGTGACCAACCAGGAAGTGTTTAACCGCCCTGAAGCACAGGTAATGTAGAGAGCAGTGCTCTTGATGCTGCTATTGGCTACAGGCATTTTTGCATTAGCAACAGAAGTCTTGAAAGCGTTCGAATACTTTTTACCTAATATGGCTTGTTGTGGGCGTGAAGAAGGGTTTTTCATACATGTTTCACACACAAAGTATGGCTTCTGTCTGTCACAGTCTCTGAAAAATGACAGGTCAAGTGCGCTTAAAGAGTTTTCTGAAGTAGGCGTTAGAAACTATGGACTGCAGTTTGGCATTTACCAGGCAGGGTTGAGCAGAATTCTGGGTGTACAGGTCCCCTGCAGTGTAAATGCGAGCTCTGAACTGGCATTTGTTGTTATGGCGCCAAACGACTTAACACACATCGGCAAACTGTGCCATCACAGCACTAACGTGTATCATAGGGATAGTAAGTAGCAAATGGCAAACCAAGTTTTCAAAAAATGGAATTCGAATGAACGGCGGGAAGATATCTGTCTTGACGCCTGCTGACAGAGTTCCTGGTGTGGTTCCTGTCGCTATCAGAACACTGACCGCTTTTAGTGGGGGGCCAGCAGAGGCCAAGCGTTCTCAATCATTGGGAGTCAAAGAAGGTTTAACGCTCAGGGCTCGAGTTTGGAGCTTCCGCTAGCTCAGTCGGGCGCTAAGCTAACGGTAGCTAGCTCTGTTTACTGATGGGGTTTAAAGTCAAGATATATGCTGGCTTTGTGAGTCATTTACTGTTATTGGTTGTCTGATACTAAATTGCCCTTGAAGTCATCAAATGTTTAATCCCTAAATATCCTAGAATTATGTAAAACGGGAGTCACAGTTTGGCAGCGCTTAAGCCGTCTGCTGAGCTGAGTAACAACCCCCCGCACGTAGAGGCACAACACACTCATCAAAGCTGTTTGTGTGCGTGTGGTTATTTCTGAGCTCCATGTTAACATGCGCACCAATTGTCAATGTCTGTGCTTTTTCTTCACCTTTTTCTTTGCCAACTTGTGCTCCCACCTTCATCAGAACCCGTCAGATCATCCGAGCGCTCCGAATTTTTTCTTTTCCTCCTCTCTCTCTCTCTCTCCATTTGTGAGAGTGTAAAACAGAAAATCAGCAAGTAATTCCAACTGATACATCACTTCAGCATTCAGCTACGTTTTTTTTTTTTTTGCAAATTAATTTTCTGTATGAGGGAATAATGAAACCAGTGATTCGTTTGATGCGCAGCTTGGAAGTTAATTCATGATCTTAAAAAAAACTCCTCAGTGGAAGAGACCTGATGATCTCCAGTTAGGTGCACACTGGTATCCATTAAATATCGGCAAAAATATCCAGTATCGTTCATTCCGACGCTGCCGTTTTTAGTTTGTCTACTGGGCTCCTTTGGATTTTACTTGGAAATGGAAGCCGTTTGCTCATTTTTTTTTTTTTGCGATGAATCCGCTTTCTAATTGTCTTTTCTCTTCCTCTCTTTTGTCTTTTTCCAGGCCAGCTTTGAAGAATTGTTCCGCTCGTTCGATCCGGAGGTTCAGTTTCAGTATTTCAAGTCGTTCCGCCGGGTCAGGATCAGTTTCAGCGATGCTCTGGCTGCAGCTGAGGCCAGACTCCGACTGCACAAGACTGACTTCAACGGCAAAGAGATGAGACTCTATTTCGCCCAGGTAACATCTGTGAATTGTTTAGTTTGCCACTTGCAGCCAGCAGACCGACTTGTTCCATCCAAACGCTCAAAATTCCAATGTTGTTGTTGGGAAATTTAATCATGACATGAAATGAAAACGAGGATCCAGTGTTGACAGCATTAGCTTGTCAGGTGTTTCCCCCGGCACTGTTTGGATTCTGGAGATGGTCTGCAGAAACTGGCAGAACTCTGTGGAGGCTAGTCAGCTCGTCTTTCTCTCTTCTTCGCCCTGATCCTGACACTCCGACTCTGTGAATTGCATTTTGTTTCACTTCGTTATTCAGTCTGACCATCGCAACTGTTCTCTGGGGTGATTGTCGTTGAAGAGGGAGTCCCATAACAGCATTTGACGTCACTGTGGTGTGATAGTGGTCGGCCAGCGTGAACCAAGCAGGGAAATATTAAAACTACTTCAGTATGTAGTATAAATCGACTACATCCTGCTCATAGGGTCTCCCATCTCATGTTTAACCACAACAGAAAATGGAGTCTCCAGTGAAATTCAGCATGATTCACACACCTAAAGCTATTTAGTTGCAAGTGAGCAGCGAAGTCCAGCTAGCAAGCTAGTAGCCGGCATGCTAGTTATGGTCCAACGCCACTTTCAGAAAACAGCACCACATTGTCAAATACACCAGAAATTCCCCAACAGCTTGGAAGTCTCCCACAGTGGTAAACATTTTAAGAGAAACTAATATAATACTAATTTAAGCTACTATTCCCCACCGGGGGGTACTGTTAGCATTAGCATGCCTCACTGCTAGCGTGCTACCAGTGTTTTCTGGGAGCAAAACTCTGAAATTCCAAAGTGGAGAGTGGTAACCAGGGAACAGTCTTGCTGACATATTTTGCTGAACGTGACAATGTAAAGGGAACATGTGAAATAAAAAGCTGTAATGTGAGACCTCCGCTGAAAGTTCAACATGTTTTTAATGAAGTCCACTCTCCGTTCGTCCCTCTGTCCTGTAGTCCGTCCACATAGGGAGTCCTCGGCTAGAGCCTCCAAAGCCAGAGAAGCAGTTCCTCATCTCGCCACCTGCCTCCCCTCCAGTCGGCTGGGAACAGTCTCAGGATGCCACACCGGTCATCAACTACGACCTGCTGTGTGCCATCTCAAAACTAGGCCCAGGTACATTGCACAGCATTATTTTACTGCGTCTCAACTGGGAATTGTTGAGATTTGAGTGTTTTCTTTGTACAAATTATCCTGTCCAGAATTGATTTGAAGCAGTTTACAGCACCAAGTGAAAGGATTTAACTGTTAAAAGTTTTTACTTGATCTTTTATTGTAATTTTCCCCCTCCTGCGGTACTTCTTTGTGATTCTAAAACGTTGAATTAGCATAAAGCTAACGGCGGCTACCAACAGCAAAAACATCCAAAAATGTCTGTTTACAAACTGTCAAGCAGATTTCCCGGTGTAATCCATGGCTTTTTTTTTATACTGAACAATGTGTTTGAGCTTGTAAAAGGACGTTTATGGGCTGTTGTGCTTCTGTTAGTCTCTATTAGCTTCAAGCTAAATACACGCGACTGCTCTTTCTGCATTCTGGAGTGACAAAGAAGTTGTGAAGAAGGGAATAAAATATCTCCGTGAGCTCAAGTCTCCTATTTGTGAGTTTTGAAAGGCAAAATTCCCTTTTTTGGGGGGAGTATGAATTTAAGAGAAGAATCTGTGTGACTGAGATGTTTTTCATACGCCATCGTTTCATCCATCCTCATCTGAATATTTGTACTTGATATTTTTAAACATTATTCCTTTGGGAAGCTGTTCATTTTAAAATGGTGCGTTCGTGTGCTTTTCCCAGGAGAAAAGTATGAACTCCACACAGCCACTCCCACCACCCCCAGCGTGGTCGTCCATGTCTGCGAGGACGATCAGGACGACAGCTCAGCCCAGGATGACAGCGACCAAGACGACAAGCCCCGCCCACCTCGGCCAAAGATCATCCAGACACGGCGCCCCGACTACACACCCGGCGTCAAGCAGTGAGCAGCGGCGATGTGCCCGCTGTAACATATCATCCTGAAGTGATTGGTCAAGAGCAGAACAGGCTCTCAAAGTTTTGAAGAAGGTTTTGGGACTTTGTGAAGTCACCCCGCAGGTGCCGCGTTGTCCCATAGATGAACATTTCATAGGAGAAGGAGCGAGAAAATATAGTGTCAAATGCTGCATTCATGTCCTGTGGGAAAGATGGGAGATATGGACTGCGTCATGGAAAATACTGCTGAGTTTAGCCATCAGATACATACTGCTTGCGAGCTAGAGGTTTGGAGATGGAAGCGAATGATATCATGTACTCTGTTACTCTGATCATGCTTATAATATTCTGACAGGAGATCATGCCTGTACTGGATTTTTGGTCTGTGGCTGATATATTATGTAAAGACTTTACCAATATTAAGGGTGTGTGTGTGTGTGTGAGAGTGCGTGTGATAGACGAAGCTTCTAACGGACAAACGGTGAAGAGCATTTGGGCGGCGGCTGTTCCCACATGACACAAATGCAGCATCATTCTGACAAGTCATGGTTGCGCATCCCTCATGCAGAGTTTTGGACGGAAAGGAAAACAACTTTTGGAAGGGAAAAAAAAAAAAAGAGTATTTGGATCAAACCATTCTTGTATTCCATACAAGAGGTACATTTTCCACACTGCTAACGTGCTAATTCAGCGTCACGGTCATTACGCAAGGGGGCACGTCGACGCTGCATTTGTCTGATGTCACTGTTTCACCATCGCAGATGTTTTGTGGTGAATATGTAGTCAAGTAAAAGCTCACTTTGCTCACATTTTTACAAGCAAGCCCCTGATTGTGTGCTGCTCACATTAAAAAAAAACAAAACAAAAACCTGTTCAAAAATGATAATTTAGTAACCACAGTGCTGTTCCTGTTATCATTTCTGAGTGTTATTTGGAATTCTTTGGGTTTTTGGAACTTGTCCGTCTGTGTGTTTGCTTGTAACGTTGCAAAAAAACAAACAAAACAAAACTGCCAGGTTTTGTAATGAAGCTCATTCATTTACAGAGCTGAATGTAGGACAGGACCACTAAGCTCTTGTTAATCTGGGGGGGGGGGGTTCAACTAAACCAACCATATCCAAAAAATAAAAATGTAAAAACAACCCAGGAAAGACGGGGCCAACCTTTTTTTTTTTTGTTGTTTTTCGTGGTTGAGCCACTTCTAAACATGTATTCTGAATGAAGCTGTGGTCTTTTGTCAAATCTGTGGGAAAATAAAATTGAATTCTTGGGCTTGGTAGCCCCCTTTTGGCGGTTCCCCATTTTTAGAGTATATCACAGTTTGTTTATCCATTTTTTTTTTAATTTTTGCTTACGTAAGAGTGGATTAGACCGCATTTATAGTAGTGACAACGCCTGAGCTAAAGCTGTCAGGCTTTCACTTTTTAATGTCTGAATCTAGTACTGCAAACTGAGGTACTGAGTATGTGTTACCATGACGACCGTAGAACTACACAGCCTTACTGCAATCAACCAGAAAATTTAATAAAGCTAAACGCAAATGACTAATAAGATATACAGACAGCATAAGGTCTACTTCAATGACCAGAAAAAACACATTAAAGCAGAGACCGTTTGCAAGCGCATGAGTTGCTATTGTTTACTAAAAGAACGTGAACGCATCACGGCAGAAAGGCGAGTCCGGCTGACGTGAGCGAAATTTATCGTCATTTATTAAATTTCTTTGTGGGGAAAACGCACCAAACTCACTTAAGTGATGTCATAGTTTGTAAATGGCGCCACATCGGAGGTGGGTAAGATTTTTGAACTACTGTGTGATTAAAAAAATTGCAACTTTCATTCAAGGTTTACGCAGTTTTGAAACTGCAACTCTTCGGTCAATTAAAAAAAAAAAAAGTGTGCGGTTTATTAATTGCAAACTAAAACCGAGGAGAATTAATAACTTTGGCGTTATTTAACACAAGTTCAGACCCTGACGTTTAAAGTTTTTTTTTGTTTCAGTTTACATTTTCCTACATCTAAAAATGCATCAAATAAATGTTGACGGCTTGCAGCGTGAGTCAAATGCGCCAAATGCGTCATTAGAACTCGACGCAGGGCTACAAAGAAAGGAGGGGAAAAAAAATTCATGAGCAACAAACAATTTATTTTAATAGAAATTAAGTGTTCATTGAGCTTCTCGCTCTGAACTCGTTCCTGATATTAATTTGATCGACTTTTATCAAGATATAGATTGCTCATATCGAATAACGCTCATTGTACTCCTTTATTTGGTATCAAGGTCAATTATGTGACAGTCTTTTTGTATCCTGATGTTTTGTCCCATCTGAAATTGATTAAATTATATATTTACATCATATTTATATGGTTAACAAGAAGAGAAGAAGAATATACAGTATATTGAATCAATATAGCTAGAACGCTAGAGCAGAAGCTTGATGTCCAACGCCGGAAACAAAGTCTAGACAGCAGTTCCTACCCGGACAAGTAGTTGCGCACACACACAAAAATGGCAGCCAACATAGAGCAAATCTTCCAAGATTTTATACTGAATAAAATCAGAGAAATTGAAGACCAGAGGGACGAAAAAACGTATGTCAGCATTTTGTTTTTCTCTCCTCTTGGTTGAGCACATTTAGCCAGCAAGTGAACGACACCGAACCCGCTAGCTCGCTAGCTGTTGGACGCTAAAATACCGGCGGTCGCTCGTTACAAACACCCCGTTACCGTACAAGCTAGCGCAATAGGAACACATGAATGCGGTTAAACGTCGGGGTGCGAACAGTAACGGTGCTATAAACGAGTCTGGTGTCGACAAAGCAATGTTTGAATCCCAAATAGATAAAATTGTACGATGTATCGTTTAAGCTACGTCGAAGGGTTTGACATGGCGAATATGGGGAGTTGTTGAGTCGATTTAACGTTAGCATAATGTTAATGTGTGTGTCAAAACCTGGGCTGGTCCAGTTAAATTAGTGTGCTTTATCATGATAATAATAATAATAGTTATTATTATTTGTCAGGTGTGAGCTGTTATTCCTCTGCAGAGGACGGAATGAACATTATTGTATCCCCAGAAATGAACACAAACAATAGTTAACTTGAAATTTGTCTGTAAATCTCACATTGTGTTGTTGCGGCATAATTTCACATTTTCTTCCACACGTTTTTTTTTTCTAAATATGACAAATAGATCATGTCATCTCACTTTTACGTTGGAGATTTATCAATTTTCTTGCCACAATTAGATTAAAACGTTCAATGGTGGTTTTCCTGTTGTTAGCAGTTAATCAAACGCCGCACGATTTGTAGTAACACGCTTAAGGCAACTGCAGTATTTGTATTTGTTTGTCCAGTGCTGCTGAAGGCGTCGGTGCTTGCGGTGAAACGCTCGGAGTAGAGAAGACCCCCGCAGAGAGTGAGAGAAAAGAGGAGCGCAGGAGGAGCGGCTCACAGAGGAAACACAAGAAACATAAAAAACATAAAAGTAAGAAGAAGAAGAGGAACCGGGAGAAGGAGGCGAAAGAGAGCAGCGGCGAATCTGGAGACGATTTGGACGGAAGAACTAAACATCAGTCCAGGTTGTACAAAAACAAGCATGACACCCCCCTCCCCGCCAAAAACACGGAGCAAAAAAAAAAGAAAAAGGAATATCGTTTGATAGTTGTGTTCTCGTAGATGAAGAATCGGTCGTTTAAAAAGCGACTGAATGTGCCAAGGTGGAAGATTTGAGAGAGTGAACGGGAGGTGACGCTCTGAATTAATACTTTTCACCCTAAACACACCCAGGGATCAGACTGATAAACCCGTGTACTACAGATGAATGCGCAAGGTCTAAAAAGTCTTAAATCCCGTTGCTTTGCCTTCGTCTTCGAGTAGAAGTCTCCTTCTTTGTTTCTAAATCTCTAAAATTCCGCACAAACGTGTGTGAGCAGTGACAGTGCAAAGCAGCGGGTGTGTGTCTCGAAGTAGTCCCCCTACAGGAGGGCAGGGAGAGGCGTGGCAGGAAGTTGTACGCTCAGGCTTGCTCGACTGTTAATGCCTGCTCCTCTAATGTGCCTAACTCAGGTTTTATGTTTGCTTCATAGAAGAGGAACGCCGACTGGGACGAAGAAGGAGCAAGGTACGTCTCTTTTATCTTTCCCAGCTGTTCCTCTGTCCGTTCGCTCCGGTCAAACTGAAACGGCACAGAGTCCCTGAATTGTTTGTCCAGATGAGGACGAAAGTAAGTCCAGATGCAACAAGCACACATCGGGAAAGAGGAAGAAAAAGAAGAAGAGACGGAAAAGCGAAGGGAAGGAGAGCTCCTCGGGTTCCGACTCAGAGGTCCAGTCGAAGAAGAGGGAGAGTAAACAGAGTGAAAGCCCGTCGCTGAGGAGACGGGAGGACCTGCCCGATATCATCCCTAAACAGGTACAAACACACGCTCTCAGCGCTCCCATCATGCACCCTGTTGTGCTCCTGTAACCTTGTACCCTGTATCTGTCCTCATCAAAACTGACACGTCACTCTCCTGATGTCCGAGGTTACTCATCACCGACTCAGCCATGGCTTTTTTAATGATGTAATCTTGTAGAGCCGAGATTCTCCAAGCCCCCCGGTGGGCTCTTGAGGTACTGCAGTGGAGCGGCAGTACCTTTAATTTTGTTTGAGATCGCCCTCCAATTTTAAAGTAAAAAAAAAAAAGAAAAAAAAAGAAGAAGATCCCAACAATTAGAACAAAAGCATGTGAGTAAAATAAAGCTTCTTCACCCTTCATTATCTGATCCCATCTTAAATTTACCAGGTGTGATAATGAGAAGTGTCTCATTCACTCGTCAGTCAGGTGAGAGTTTTAAGCCCATATATGGTGTGTCACGTAAGTTCATTGAAATATGGAGGAAATTCAATCAAGCGTGAAATTTAAAAAGCAAAGAATTTTGATGGTTTTTAATGAGGAAGAGCCTGACTAGTGAAGTCTTTTTCCTTCGGCTTCTCTTTGCCGCCTCCTCGGAAGGACGCCTCCAACAAAGGAAAAGGAGACGAGGGAGGACGGGGCAGGAGGCGTCGTTCCCGTTCCCGCTCACATTCCCACTGTCGTTCCCATTCCTGCCCTCAGTCTGAAAAGCACCAGCGTGAATCCAGGAGTCGCTCCCCGCCTGCCTCACAGGGCCCCGGGACCTGGTGAGAACAGGAAACCCTCGATAAGGACCTGATGAACGCGTTGTAACATTTAATTATGTCATCACATTGATTTCTCGTGTTTTTTTTAACCTTAAGCAGATGGAATGTTACTAAATCTTGTTCGAAAAATCTAAAAGTACACCAACAAAACAGTTTTCCTTGCCTTTCTTTTCTTAGCTCCTCTGAGAAAACGGGCGTTTCGGCTCCATCCCCGCAGCCCAGCCGGGGCCCTCCGACGGGCCTCCAGCTGCACCGGCTGACCTGCAGCCCTGCAGGAAGAAACAGCGATGCAGAGGAGCAGGCGGAGTCAGGCGCAGAGCCGCAGGGCCCTGATCAGTCTAACAAGCCGCCGGAGACAGAACAGGAGGACTTGACAGGACATTTAGGTAGGGCTTGTCAAGATAAAAGCAGTTCATTCGCCTGGAAACAGTTTTAAATTCCACCCAAAATATCTTAAGTTCATGGATGCTCTCATGCCCGTATGGACCCTCGACTCTTTCTAATTGTTTTTGTTTGTTGTTGTTTTGAAGTTGCAACCGTCTCTCGATGCTTCAGCCATGAATACGTCTACTGAACGGCAAAGACGTAGGGCGCTTACAGCTGATCGGCCGAACTTAATCATGCGTACGTCGCCACCCGCACGGCACTTCTTCAGTAACGCAGACAGGAAGTGCTGCGCCGGCTTCGTAGAGGAGCGGCCAAATGCGGAGGAAATGCTTTTCTCTGACAAGAGAAGTGATGCCATAGACGAGAAGGAAAACAGAGCACTTTTGACATTTGACCTACATTTTGCTGGTAGTTCTTCTGAGCTCCCGCGTAGAACAGAGGTCGGCAAAACACTCAAGGAGCCATTTGACCCCACAGGAAAGAGAACATCGCGAGCCAAAAAAACCCTTTTGACATCTAAAATGAAGACAAATCCGCAGTTATTCGGTTTTGTTACCGTTATGAGATCGATGAGCTGCCACCGAGAAAATGAAATTGTATTTCTACACGAAACAAAAATGTTTCCACAGAAACTTTTCACCTCTTGGATTTATCCGCGGTTGGGCCACCGGGGATTGAGAAGTTCAATAAACTGCGTGCCGACGGGCGTCGCAGCTCCGCGATTGTAACGATTATTTTGAGCTTCAAGAAAGTAAAAGATGTTTTATTTTGATGCTCCAAGATCACCATAATCGTCAAATTTAGAATGACATAAAAAAAAAAAAAACGGACCAATTAAACCCCCCCCCCCCCGAAAAATCCAGGATGTGTTAGACTTTAATTCGTCTGTTTTAAAGCTAAAATGAGACACAGTGAGTGACAAAAGTCCCTCAAGGCAGAGACATTGAACCACTGTAACTCTTCAATGCGCGGGGACAAAATGAGGGGACAGGATGTTCTGCCGGTGGAAGAAGCGATGCACTCGCAGTTTTTTTTTTTCTCCTTCTCCTTTTTTGGTTTTTGTTTTGTGTTGTTTTGTTTTTTTTATAAACTGTGGTATTGTGGTGTCTCTGTGTGAAAGTGGCACATATAAAGAAACTCATGCTCCAGCTGATGGGCGTGTATGTCCGTAGAGAGAAAACACCAGAAGAGTGGAAGCGGCCGCGCTCCAAAAAAACGATACAAATGCAAGACTTTTAGCCTCCGGGTTCACGTTGAGGA
Source organism: Aulostomus chinensis (assembly GCF_037954235.1). Taxonomy (NCBI): domain Eukaryota; kingdom Metazoa; phylum Chordata; class Actinopteri; order Syngnathiformes; family Aulostomidae; genus Aulostomus; species Aulostomus chinensis. The sequence goes on along the minus strand of NC_141320.1, from coordinate 58,119,621 downwards.
CTGCGCTGTTTCAGCAATGCAGCTTCATCAGAGCGGGGGGGGCGGGCGGGGCGGGGGGGGGGTGTTACACTGAGACACTCACGCTGCGATTCCACGATACTTTAAGTACTTTAACAATAGCAGCAGTTACACAGGAGGGTCAACCTCTGAGAAACTGCATCTTCGTAGCCGAGGACGGTAAAAAAAGAAACACTACTAAAAACAAACCAGGAGTTATGTTTGTTTTTACCACACACACGCACACACACACACACACACACACACACGGATACTACATCGCAATAAACTGCTTTACCACTATTTGATGCGGCCCCCTCATCAGAGCATCAGCTAACAGTCTTGCATTTTCATCTTTCTGGAGTTCTGCTACTTGGACTCATCTAGTGTTTTTTTTCTGCAAAGTATTGATTGTACCTGAGCACCCACCCAAGAAGGCAATCAGAGGATGTGCGCCCGCTCTGCATTTCGAGTATGTTGTTAGCATTGCTATTGAAGAGCAACGACAACACCGCCACCTAACTGGACTGAACTGACCGCCGCAGGTACGTTGATGCTGTTTAATGTCCCGCAGCCTGCAAAATTAGATTTGCAGTGCAACTCTCCCCAGTGACTGATTTGTTTTGGTGGCTTGGTGTGCAAGCGAGGGACAACATGGTTGACAAAAAGATACTTGGAAGCAGTGAAAGCATCTACAGCCCTGATTTATAGAAGATTTGGAAACAAGTTGTCTAGCTATGTCGATGACCAAATCCTTACCTAGAGGAGGGATGTAAAAATGTTACAGTTTCAGCCGTTTTGGCTTCTGTTTTTATGTATTTTTTTGGATCTCCAAGCACCTCAAACGTCATCAGATAAGTTAACGTGAGCTTTAGGAAGCGGTTACGTCACTTGGATGTTTGAAGTATGCTGTACAGTTTAATGCACGCACAAACCTTTCGGAATGAACTTTGTGCCGCTCTTCAGATAACATCTGTTTCTTGCAGGCTGTGCTACATCCACGCTAAAGCAGTCCACGTCCACTAAACTGGACCAAAACGACGAGCCCAGTCCCCCGCGGCTAAACGCCTCAGAATCCACCTCCGCGGCCAGTAACAAATCCCCAGCAAAGAAGAAAAAGAAATCGTCCAAGTCTCCGCCGAGGAACAAAGAAGGGAAGTCTTCAAAGAGGCAGAAAAGATCGAGGTCGCCGCATAAGAGCCACAGGAAGGGATCCAGATCCAGAAGCCCTTCCAGGAAGAGGAGATCACGGTCCAGGTACAAAAAGATGTCATGTGTAAAAGATCTGCTGGATTTGATCTGTCAAGATCGCTGCTGGTTTGGTACACTGACGTCTGGCCGGAACACCCAGAAGTTCTTCCAAAAGTGCCCAAGGTCAAACTGAAAACAAGCCAACAGGGAGCAGATTGTTGTTTTTCTTGTGATGAAATAGTCGCTCCATCGTCTAGAAATTGAACTCCCGTCGTCCTTGCAGGTCAAGAGGTCGGAGGTCGCGGAGGTCACGCTCACGGTCTGCGTCGGGAGGCCGGAGAAGAGCCACATACAGTCAGAGGGACCGCTGGAAACGAGAGCCCAGCCACTCTCCCGTGCTCATCCTCCGCAAGAAAAGATCCCCCGCCAGGAAGTTCGGCAGCTCCGCCGACAGCCCTCAGCGCATCAGTGAGCTGGGTCAGCATGACGCTATTGATGAGCACCGTAGGCTCTGTTACCTTTCACGCCCGCGCACACGCGAGGAGAGCGAGATGAAAGTAACAGGCGAATTGGCGTTTTCCTTATTGGAAGTGTTGAGTTGAATGAAGTTCAATCAAACTGAATTTGTAGACTTCGTGATGTGGAAGCCGCTTTCGGTGTCGTTCCTCGACATCGTCCGCTCACTCGCGTCTCCGGGGAACCGGCGCCATGTTGCCCAGGCTTTCATAAGCTGGATAAAGTAAATGAACCTCTATGAGAAGCGACAGCGTACGCCGCTATCGCTCGTACTGATTTGTATCTGGGATTTGTGCCCCCTCAGATAAAGAGCAGTTGCTGGAAATCGCGAAGGCCAACGCTGCCGCCATGTGTGCCAAGGCCGGTATGCCCATCCCTGCCAGCCTGAGGTCCAGCGTGCTCCCTCTGGCTCTGCCGACGATGGCCATGAACGCCGCTATGGCCAGCATGACCGCCGGTAGGATTGCGACTCTTTTTCTTTTTTTTCCCCTTCACAATTTTTTTTTTAAACGTTTTCTTGGTTTACATCTTAGTATGACCCAGGTTGCCTGTAGAGGTTGTCGAAGTTTTTGATTCTCCCTGTTTTGATGGAAAGCTCCAGTGAAAGCCTGCTTGCTCGTATCCGGGAGAAGCTTCTCCCTGCTAGCCTGCATTTATTCTGAGGGGAGAAAAACCCCACAACAGTGGATAACCTTGACCGTGTCCTCCCTGTCCGTCTGAATGTCCGTCTCCCTGACAGCCACCATGACGGCAGCCTTGTCTAACATGGGCACTCTGTCGTCGCTGCTGCCTCTGCCTTCCATCACCAACAAACCCCCTCCTGCCCCCGCTCAACCCTGCATCGCCGCGCTGGAGGAAGTGAAGAGGAAAGTAGCGAAGCAAGCCAACAGCATCAGCATCAAGGAGTTCACCGACGTAAGGCTGCGCCGCGCGCGAGGGAACAGCCCTCCCCTGCTCGCTTCGTTGCTCACAGTTGAAAACGGAAGCGAGCAATCAAAGCGAAGTGTTGGAGAGGCCTGATCCTGCTGACGCAGCAATCATTTGGGTCACTTTAACGCACTGCAACACACGATCGACATCAACTGAAAATGGGAAAAACGTTCAAATTGAATTCATACAAATCGGCAAGCAAGGGGCCTGATTCCTCTCTGTCTTACAAGCTGCCATAACGCATTTGGACTGAAAAGTATTTGGTATCCAGAAACACCTTCCGGAAACCATTTGTCACCACATTTTGAAAAAACTGCACCATTGAGGCGCATAAAACGATCAGTAACGTTTTCACCGTAACACCGGTGTACGTTTTTGCTGACTGGAGCGCACCCGAATCGAGCTGACGGCGCTGACAGTACCGTCGCCGTTTCTTCCCTTTCAGAAATGCAAGATGATCGTGGACAGCAAAGGAGAGCTGCCGGTGGCGATGCCGCACGTGTCGGACGAAGAGGATGACGAGAAACCCTTCGGAGGAAACGCCCTCCGCGAGCAAAAGGCCATCAGCTTCAACATCAACGTGAGACAGCCTCACATCAATCTACTACACACGACTAATGAGTTTACTCCCCTCTGAGTGTAAATAAGTAGTACAATGTGCCTTAACGAGTACTTCACAGCACAACTCTGCTGTGATCCAACACCTGTGCGCTCTTAACTTGTGTACTAATACCGTAAAAGCTTTGATCATGATGGGAGGTCCCGATACATCCCAAAAGGTCAAAGGTCAGCCTCAGTGTGACGTCATAATGTTCTCTCATAGCAGTCAAACGTTTGAGCTTTCTTTTAAATCACTGCTCCCCCCGGTGGATAATTACAGCATTGCAACCAGTTTCCAATTGTTTGACTACATGAATGCATGTTTTGGAATGTGGGGTCCGCTCCCGTCCTCTTCTTCTTCTCTCCCCACCAGAACGCGACGGTTCGACCAACCACGCGCAGCGACGCGGGCATGGCCAAGGAGTTTCCCGTGTCTTCAGGATCCCAACATCGTAAAAAGGTCCGTGCATTTTGTTGGCATCCTGTAACGCTCGCAAACATCTGTGTGAACCGATCAGAAACGGCAGTAGTCAAGTTGAATGGATTCGTCAGAAAAGTTATGGTAAAAAAAAAAAAAAGATTAAAACAAAGCTCTGAAGTAAAAACTGGATGTCAGAGGTGTTCGTATTTAACAGCTTAAATATGACAAGTTGAATAAATCTCTTCTCAGTTTCCGCGGAACAGTACCACGCCGCTAGAACCTCCCTCAATAAATGGAAGTGCATTTAGCGTAGCATAGCACATTTAGGAAGGTTTTCCTCAAAATGGTGGAAAAACGTCCTGGAAATGTTTGCGTGAAAGGGTCAAGTTCTCGGTTTTTAAATGTCTTTTTTGTCTCGTTCGATTAAATATATGATAATTATTATTGCTGGTGTGTCTCTACTGTCCAGGAGGGCGAGGCACTGGGCGCCTATGGAGAATGGGTTCCAGTTGACAAAACAGGAGACGAAACCTCTGCTGCCCTCAGGAAGGCTCTGACCGCCGTTCCCATAGCGACAACCACCTCTTCGTCGGGTGACACGGCGACAGCCGCGGGATTACCGGCAGTGGCGGAACAGCCTGCGTTTGGGGCAGATAAGGACAGCGTTTTTCCTGACCCGCCCCCTCAGGTGAGGCGAGCATCGCGCCCACCAAGTCCCCTCCCGTTTCCTCTCTGACCGTTCCTTCTGTTCCCCTCGCCACTGCAGCCCGTCGATATCTCCCAGGCCGTAAGCGAGAGGATTAAAGCTCAGAGGCGACTGGCGGAGAACCCCTATGATGTCAGCGCCATCTGCATGCTGAGCCGTGCGCAAGAGCAGGTAGAGCGTTTCCATGTTCCATCGAGGGCAAATCAGAACACTGTAGGAACCCTAGGAGCAGCATTTGAAAGCTAATGCTAAAATCTACTTAGCGAGGGAATCTGATCTTTCTTTTGACAAATGTCACAATGAGCAGATATCAGCAGGAAAACTCACACTTGAAGCTAGGAAATCGAATCTTCAAAGACGAGGGGACCTGAACCAGGTTTAAAAGGAACGCTCTTGTCGTCTCAGGTGGATGCGTGGGCCCAGTCCAACACTGTTCCGGGTCTTTTCACCGGTTCCACGGGAGCCCAGGTCCTCACCTCGGAGGAGCTGTCCACCAGCGGACCGCAGGCATGGCTGAAGAAGGTAGAATAACGGAGCGAGCTTTTCCCGCCGAGGTTGCCTCCAGAAATCCTTCATTATCCGGCTGAAGCTCAAATACGGATCACGTGTTCAGTTCTTTCTTCCTCAAAACATTCAAAACAGCAGGTTTTTGCCTTTTCACCAGCATTTCCTTTGACGTCTTGTCACCTTCTGTGGCTCTGTTAGGACCAGTTCCTCAGGGCAGCTCCGGTGTCGGGGGGCGTCGGGGAGTTCCTGATGAGGAAGATGGGCTGGAGGACAGGAGAGGGTCTCGGGAGGAACCGCGAGGGCACCGTGGAGCCCATCATCATCGACTTCAAGGTGGACCGCAAAGGTCTGAAAGCACAGAGGAGCTAACAGGCAGCGCTCGATGCTGACTGAGTCGGCCACTGATAACTGCGGTGTGTTTCAGGGCTGGTGGCGGAAGGAGAGAAGCCGCAGAAGCAGACGGGAGGACTGGTGGTGACCAAGGATCTGATGGGTAACGGCACCGCGCTGTCCCGCTCACGCAGAGTTCTGTCCCCCCCTGACGCTCTCCTCTCCTTCCTCAGGCAAGCACCCGGTGTCCGCCCTCATCGAGTTGTGCAATAAGAGACGAATCATGCAGCCGGACTTCGTCATGGTCCACCACAGCGGCCCGGACCACCGCAAGAACTTCCTCTTCAAGGTAGGACACAAGATCCGGCCACCCGCTCGTCATTGGTCCATAACCAGTTTGACCTTTTGTCTGTTCTCTAACGACAAAGTTGAATTTCAGTCGACCGGAAGACGTTTTCTCTCACACGCTTCTTCTCCAGGAGAACGTAATTATTCATCTGCCTCATAAATCCGATACGCTAAGAGCAGAAGCAGCGCGTCTGAGATGGTTTTAAAGTGACATACTGCGGTTAAATGTGGCGACCAGAGTGCGACCAGCGTGACCCTCGCAGGTGTTTACGCTTTTAAATGGGATCAAGATGCTCTCTGACAGCTGTGTCTCGTCCAGGTGACGGTAAACGGCGTGGACTACCAACCCCAGACTGCCAGTCCCAATAAGAAACACGCCAAGGCCATGGCCGCCACCGTGGCCCTGCAGGCTCTGGGAGAGGTACGTCCTCCCACAACACCGGCACAAACATTTGAATATGAAAACCATAACAAGGCTGCTGTCACTCGGGGAACTACTGAAGGATATTTTATTATTATTTCATCTCATATCTGCTTTTACAGCTGAAAACAGAAACGAGTTCATGATCACACGTGTGTTCTAGATTGAAGGCTTTTATTTTGACAGCGCCGATTCCTGGTCGTGGTTCAGTTTGGTCGATGAAGTACTTGTATATGGTGAAATAGCCCTACTTGAAGTTCTTGTAGCTGATTTATGAAGGCGCAAACGTATTCCCTCCTCTTGTGTCCTGTTCTCAGGTTCCGGTGGACGGACCAGGACTCTACACTGGGCCAGTCTTCACCGCTGCTTCCACCGGCCCCCTCTTCTCTACGTAGGCGGTCAGCGGCAGGTCCGAAAGGCATTTGTGTATCGTCTCTACTGTGACGGCCGAGGAACGAACGCACGTTCCCTCACACAGCGGCCGGAACCAGAACATCCAGTCTGGTTCCGGAGGCCACCGAGTACCTTTGTATCAAAGCTGCTCCCGGTGGACTTTATTTCATTTTTATTCCTACAACAACAAAATCACACTTTCACGTGATGAACGAACGATGTTCGCGGTTTCGCCCGTCTGACCTGAGATCACGCCGGATTCGTTTCCACGGCAACAGCAAGGCGACAAAATCCAACTGAGGGTTGTTTTTTTTTGGTTCGTTCTCATTGGTCAACGGCTGTTTTGTTTTATTTTGTTTTGTTGTTTCAAACACGGCTTTGAAGGCAACGTTTGTCACATGAGAGGCTGGCGCCAAACCTTTGTAAAGAGAAATGAAGATGACATTCACGTCCTGCCGTAGGGGAACCACGCCGGGGTTCCTCATGTCGTGTTTGTTTCATGTGATTTCTTCAACGTCCCTCTGTTTGTACGATGAAGGGGGAATATGGACTGCCATTTTGGATTCTGGCCCCCCCCCAGGGAGTCGGCCGCACTTGTGAAGACTCTCAGTGGGTGTCACCATGGCCACGTCACCTCGTATAACTTGAAGGTACCAGAAACACGAGAGAGAGAGAGAGAGAAGCGACTGCAGCATTTATCACAGCGGCCCTGTCAGTCAGTCGTGCATAATCGTGCTTCAAAATAAAAGTTGAACATGTAAATAGGCTTTATTTTTTAAGGCTACATTGTGATTATGGCCGATAAGAAGGCGGAGCAGCACAGTCTCGCTCACCGCGGCGACCACAAACATTCAGAACTACTGATCCTTTTTTTTTTTTTTTTTTGGTGGCGTTTCTTAAAAGTAATATTGAAAATCAGACCCTCATCTTGACACTGGTTTCATTCTTTTACATTTAAAAAAAAAAAAAAAAGTTTTTAGGATTAATATTCAATATAAAGTTGCATGGATCACAATTTGACTTACAGGCGGCCGCACTCTCCTGTCAGCATTTTTTATTTTAAATTTTTTTTTTTTTTAATGAATCGCATTTCCCCCGCCGCGTGTTTGGGTGCGTTTTTCACGCCGTCTAAAGTTTTCATCAAAGTTTGCTTCAATATATAAAAAACAAAAACAAAAAAAAAACAGCCGTATATTAAAGTGTATGTGGTTCAAAATGGTGGTTCTATTTGGAATTGATGGAAATAAATGTTTATTTTTTATCAAATTTGTATTTATAGTTGTTATTCATTCGAGATAAACGTACTGCGATCAGCCACGAACGCTAGTTCTACTGTCACTGTCATAGGATTTTTATTAGATGATTAAAAACATGAATATATTTGCAGTTCCATTCATCCGTAAATCTTATAAACTAATCAATTAAAATTTGATGGTGAAATGAGGGACCTTTTTCTAGGTCTCCGATTAAATATTCAGGTTGGAATAAGCATGTAGTGTTTATATAGATTATAGGTAACAATCATGCAAAATGCATATAAATTGTTGAATTAAATGCATAAGTTGTTATTACTAATTAATTACTCATTAATACTTTCTTAGTATGAAAGGACTTTTGGCTATGTAAGAGGGTTATATGTTTGTCAAGGAGACAATGCAACAAAAAAAAAAGGAAACCGCTGACAAATGAAAGATCTATGGATAACGTGTGTGTGTGTGTGTGTGTGTGTGTGTGTGTGTGTGTGTGTGTGTGTGTGTGTGTGTGTGTGTGTGTGTGTGTGTAAGAGAGAGAGGAGAGAGTTGACCTGCACCGCTCAGTAAGATAAGATCACCACGCAGACATGGTGAGTACGTTTGATTCTTTATCGACAAATCTTGGGATTAATAATCCAGCCGCCGTCATAAATCACATATCTCAGGTGACGAGTATCAGCGGGATTATCGGGATTAACAGCCAGGAACAAAGTGAGAAATTCTTCTTTGAGCTAGAATTCCTGGAGCAACCAGACTTGACAAGTACATGTACAATAAATCCCTTTCTCTTTCCAATCTACCAACAGGTTACGATAACCATTGTAATTTCTGGTAAAATTGTAGGTAAAAAAAAAAAAAGTCCACAGATTAGCAGTTATGGGATTAATTATTTGTTCGTGTGATATGAAATAATCACTGATAAATCCTGTATCTAGATAGATCGATGGATATTCTTCAAATGGTTTAATAACGTTTCAAATTAATTTAATTGTTGTTGTTTTTTTTTTGACGATAGATAATTTAGGCCCTGTGGAAAAATCAACCTGACCTGATTAATGGATCGATTGATTAATGAGTCATCAATATTTGTGAGCAGTGTTCGTTGTGTTTGCAGTACGGGTTCATCAACAGCTGCCTCCAGTCTCTGGTGAGGGAGAGGTTTGGTCAGGAGACCTGGGACCAACTGAGGTTTGGCCCAACACACACACACACACACACACACACACACACACACGTACAGTTTTACATCATTATCTACAGAGAGCAGTGGGCTTGAACATGTCACGAAGTCGTATTTTTTTCCAGCCGTCTCGCAGGAGTCCAGGACGCCTTCATGACTTACACGGTCTATGACGACACCCTGACCCTCAGTCTGGTGAAGGAGGCCTGCTCCCTGCTGGGTAACGCCTGTCACACCTCCACCGTCCCACGGCGGTCGTACCGGTCCCGGGAAGTAGGCTACAGCACGGACCGCTTATGATTTAGATCAACATTTATCCTTGGGCTTAGTAAAACACTTTGTGAATTTTGTCGCAAGTGTTTTTGATGAAAGCGATGTGACATCGTCCTTGATTCGGGTTAATGGCGAACGCGTTTTCGCGGTGGAGTATTTCAAGCTTCAGCTGTACGTGACAATGTCATTTCATATTTATTGACAATCTTTGGAAGGTACATGGAAACAGTGCTCCCTGTGGCACGGACTTGTTTACTCGGGTCACGCCGACAGGGCTCTAAACTGGTCCCACTGGTCTGATTATGCGAACTGGACATACTTTAGGGAACAAACTGTGTAATTGAATATCTGCCTGGTGCCACGCGCGTCCCGACACAAACAGGTGTCCTCAGGTGTGATAGTCCATCCACTCTATCAATATCTGATTAGCTTCCCGTCCCTCTTATGTTTTTTAAATTGTTTATTTTTCATGTTTCAGATGTTTCTGCTGACGTGTTCCTAAAGCTTTTTGGGGAACATTTCTTCATTTTCTGTAAGAAGGCGGGCTACGACACCATGCTGAGGACCCTCGGAGGAAATCTCATCGAGTTTATTGCCAATCTGGATGCTCTTCATAGTTACCTGGCTTTATCCTATCAGGTATACATCATTGTCTGTTCGCAACTCAACAGGCGAGAACTTCTTCGATCTAATAGAAAATTATTTTGGAACTGTGTAACCGATTTTCTTCGCAAATAATGTACGTATGTATATAATGTAAAGACAGCGCCAGACTGAACGAACGTTAGCTACAGTAGAACAATGCTTTGTGTGTCAGAATTGTTGAATTCTTGAATGCTCAGCGCAGTGTTCGTGTAGCTCAGGTTAGCGTTCAGCGTTCCCGTGACGTCACAGGAAAATGGGGGTCGACACTCCAGAGTGGTAGCTAACTGCTTCCATGCTAACTGCCACTAAACATGAGAAGAAGAAGACAGTAGAGGACGAGCTGATTGTTGTTGTGTGGGGTCATCCGTAGCTTAACATTAAATATGGGGGAAAGTAATTACGCTGAATAAAAGAGATGTCTGAGCGTCTGTTGAATTTTGGGATGACCTGCCAACACGGAGGTGGCTAACTCACCAAGCTAACGGTGCACATCACCAGCACAACAAATGATGGTGTACCACAACTTCAGCATGTTTTCATCAACATAACAAAGTTCAGTGCCGCATCATCTCAAAGGGGAGCTAGAAAACTAATCTCCAGCACGATATTTCAACTCTGATTCCACGAAAGTGGATTCTAAATCCTTCTTGATTTTGTGGTGATCCTTGGTACAGCCCCTGAGATCATCTCCTGTCTTTGGCCGTGATCCCCGAGGGCCCTGCTTGGCGGTAGCGTCCTCTACCTCCTCGGCACGCCACTGCTTATCTGCCCGTAAACAACAAAACAAAAAAGATGTTCACCCTCGTGTGTAATCAGTGCACCTCTAATAAGATGAAACGCTTCAGTTCACCTCTAAAATGTTATATAACATCAGCTCAGAAACAGACTCCACCTCTGAGTGGGTTTGATTTTGTTGATATGCGGGTATCAAAGACTTTGGTGTTACAAAATGCGGTGGCATTAAAAAAAAAAAACGCGCTTTTCATTGCGCTTTATCATTGGGAGAATCCATTGAAATACGCAAAAAAGAAAACATGGGCAAACTCACACAAAGTGAAATGTCGCCGACCGGGGAATTTGTCTTGACGTTGCTGTCTTCCTCCTGCACGAGGAGCGCGCAACCATTTGTGTTTACTTGCTATAAGCACGTGCTGCTTTATCACATGCGTTATTTTTATTATTACGGAGGCAGTTTTATGAGTCAAACAAGTCCAAGACTAACTTCCCTTCTGAGACGATGTAGTCCATGTTCTACCTTCTAGATTCTGACTGACCCAATGTTTCTTGTCGAATTCTGTATTTTCATATCCTTCTTGCCATTTTAAGGACATGAATGCTCCGTCTTTCCGAGTGGAGCTAACGGAAGACGGGAAGATGCTACTTCACTACTATTCCGACCGGAAGGGCCTGTATTACATTGTACCCGGTAAACAACCTCGTCAACTCACCAACTGGCTTCCTCCATCTTGAACGTGGTCATCTTAATTTTTCATGCTGCAAGTTGTCCGTCAGGCCTCCACACGCGTGAACGTGTCACCTGGGTGTGTGATTGCACGCTGAAAAAGCTGGTGTGCAATCGATCACGGCGGTTCTCACGTGCGGCATTGACTGAATAAAAGATTCACATTGAGGAACTGTCACGTATTTCACACGATCGACCGCATCTCACTTATTCAAACGCTTTTGGAAAGGCGGTGAAGTTTCAAGGCGTGCCGATGCTCATTCAGTCACTGAATCAATCTGAGCCTCCATCGTTCAGTCTGTTGATTTTTTTTTTTTTTTTTGGAGCTGTTTTCTGTTTTTGAGAGGCAGCTCCTTTGTCCTCGCTACGCCACAATCTCAATCAGCACTCACGCTCTTATTGTTGCTAAGTGCAGTTAACAATTGTCGATCAAAGCGCGCCGGTGATTAATGAGTCTTGATGCAGCGTGTAATTAAATCCAAACAAAACTGTGCTTGTTTGCTCACAAGTAGATGCAGATACATGATTCTGAGTGTCTGACTACGCACTGATCTCTTTTCCATCTCGCCGCAGGAATCATCGAGGCGGTGGCTCGAGAGTTTTTTGACAGCGAGGTGACCATGGAGGTTGTCAATCAATCAGAGGAAGAGGAGCGGACAGGAAAGAAGGAGCATGTTGTTTTTCTGGTTAAACAGATGATTCAAGCTGGAAAACCCACACGGCAGGTCTGCTCCAGAAGAGAGGTGGGCGAACGTGCGCCGCTCTGTTTTGATTTGAGTGTCGACGAGTGAGCGTGAGTGAGGCTACGCGAAGGGCCGCCACAAACTGCCAGAACCGCTTTCAGTCCTCCCTGGCATATATTCTACCCCGGGATTGGGATTATGACCGCCATTCCTCCACTTTCCTTTAATTTGTGACCCACCTATTATGCGTGTTGTTGTTTTGTTTTAAATTTTGTGTGTTTTTCTCCACAAAAAAGGTATTTTTCAGAAGAATGAGGGAGAGGTGTCTCTCACTGGCCGGAGAACAGAAGGGCTGGGGCCTGATCAGGACTTTGGTTCTTTCAAAAAAGGGTACAATGAGACATGTGACAGATATCCATCATCACGTTTAAGTCTTTGAAACACAGCAAATTATTGTACTTCTAGCCGTTATGCTATCAAACCCCTTATTGCAGAGTAGATCAGGCCTTGGTATTCCATTTTCATCCTTTTAGCCTTAAGAATGCTCTTTTTTGGGGGGGGGGGGGGTTCAATTCACATCATAATTAGAATCTTTTTCAATTTTGACACATGAAAGGTGTCAGGTACTGCAGTTCAGCCCACCGACAAGCACAGAAGTAATGGATGTCATAGCCAATCTTAGAAGCAATGAACTAAGGGTATCTCTACTCGAGCAGGTCGGCGCTTTCATCACCGAACCACTCGTTTAATCCGCGCAAGATCCACGGAAACGGAAATAGTTCCGAAATGCCAAAGTCATTCCTCGTTTAAAATATTGAGAAATAAACCGCTTCGCAAATTAGCGTCTCATCATTAATCCTGCCTTGTTTTGGTTTTTTTTTTTGTTTGTTGTTGTTTTTCAAAATGGTAACCCTATAATCAAATATCCTCAAATCTAAATGAGCAAAAACGTTCTCCTTGATAATCTAAAATCTCCCCAGCTAGATGGCTTTGTTGCGACTCGGTGATAACGTTTCAGTAGCCATGGCAAACAAAGACATTTCCCTGTATATATTCAATACGATAAATCGTGATATTCTGATTTTTAAAAAAGGAATTTGTTGGTTTCCGTGACCAGACGCTGATAGCGCCGTAATCCTAGTGAGAACAATATGTATACTTCAACCGATCTGTATCAAATTGGGAGGGGTTAACATGCGGAGTACCTCAAAGATCAATTTTAGGTCCACTGCTTTTTATTACTTACATTAATTTTTATACCATATGTTATTTTGTCGCCCTTTTTGTGGAAGATCCATATTTGATTCCGACACACAAAAATTTCAAATCCTTTGAAATTCCCTCCAATTTCCCTCGTAATCTGAAATTCACAACAATAACAACAACGCCTACGTGCGTGCTACGAAATTCATAGTAATTAAATAAAATGGTATGGGACTGTCAGAATATTTAACGCAACTAAAAATGACTATAGGCTGTATATTCTATTTCGAGTCTCTCTCTCGCGGACCTTTTTGGACGTTCTAGGTAGGATGCTGTTGCAGCAACAATGATACGCGTTGTATTTATTTCCCAGGAAGTCCCCAGAGTTCCTTAAGTCCACAGTACCCAGGAAAGCTGTGGATAGAAGAGAAAGCTTTCTGCCATGCTTTCCCGTTCCATATTGTCTTTACTGAAGATGTAAGGCGACACAGTAACCCCCATGGGAGGGTTGGGTTGTTGTTGTTTTTAATCAGTTCAATACACTTTTTTGTTTTATGGTTTGTCACTCCTTTCATACGTCTGCATTTTTTTTTTCCCCTCTTTCTGCCTTTCCCTGTTTTGCCTGATCATCTAGCTGAGGGTGAAGCAGCTCGGAGTAAATATACAGAAGTTCATTCCGGGTCTCCAGGCCAGAGACGCTACACTGGACAACTACTTCATTATCATACACCCACAGGTAAAGTAGAGCCAAGTACCACGAGTTGAATATTTCCTTCGCGAGTACTGGATTGTATATCTAAAATACATCTCTATTCATTTTCTTTCACACATACCGTACACACGAATTCAACGCAACCACAAGTTCACTTTTTCATATTTTCATAAGTAAATCCCCTGCTAATCAGATTTTATCCTTTAATTGCTACAATGCCGCTTCTGTTTCTATCCTCCAGGTGACTTTTACCATCCGGAGCATCAGGAAATTCATCAACAGCCAATTTGTCTTGAAGACCCACAACGGCGAGCACGGCGCACTGAAACTAAGAGGTGAACAAAACACACCAGTTGTAGCGCCGTGAGGTTCCGGAGGGAACTGCCGTCTTAAATAAATAAACCTCTACTCTATCAATGTAGGTCAGATGTTGTGGATGGAGTCTCTAGGCTGTATGTTGTACCTGTGCTCCCCGAAGCTACGAAGCCTGCGGGAACTTCAAGGTGTCGGCCTCCATCTGGCTGACCTGGCCCAACATGATGTCACCAGAGACCTGGTTCTCCTCAACCACCAGCGTTTAGCTGAGATGGAGCTCTCAAACCAGCTGGAGAGGAAAAAAGTAGGAAAGCAGTTGAGACTTCTGACCAAAGTGGTTCTCCGCGTTAAGAACCAACAATGTGATTATCAGAGTTGTGAAAATGTTTTTAGAAATGAGTAGACCACGTGAGACAACCAGCGTCTGGGTACCGTACACTCTTCCGTTTCACCTGGAAAAGTGCACTTAGGGGAATATGCCAAATGTGGGGGAAAAAAGTAAGTGGACACCCTTCACAAAATGGCTGACGGCTAGTTACCTTAGCTGCAATTAGCTTAGCTTAGCTTGCGTCCTCCAAACCCTTCTTTCTCTCTCTCAAGAGAAAGCCTGCTCTTTTTTTTTTCTTTTTTTTCCCTGGTTCAAATAGATCAGGGTCTGGTTTTGACCAAAAGAAATCCTCTTTACCCTCTTTTATTTTTTTTTTAATGACCGAAATTTTGATCGGTCTTTTGAGGTCACCGCCCCTGCTCAGTAAAGCCGTTTCCATTTATCTGCTAAATATGCATCTCGTAATTTTATTTTTTTCCAGGAGGAATCTTCCGTAAAGCACAGCCCCAGTTGTAATAATGTTGAGGATTTTTTTGGAGAAACGTGCACTTGACGACTTTTATCGAGGGTATGTGACGCAGCCCATCCGCTACCATTCCGCATGCTAAGCTAACTAGCATTTAGCTTGTCTCTGTGGCTCGCGGCGCCCAAGTAGAGAGTATCAAACTTCTTTACTTGCTCAGAGGAGAATGGCAAATAAGAGTAGTTCCCAATAAGTTGCTGGAAAATAGATGGATAGATTTATGGCCTCCGACAACAACAAAAAGGTGGAGTGTTCCTTTAAATCCCCCAGTGCTAGCTGGATATACGCTGATGTAACAGAACGCTCCGAAGTGATCTCCAGACGTGCAGCGAGATGTACTTTAAAATTCAAAGTGTGGTTGTCCGACCAAGTGCCAATTCTTCACGATTCAGCGGACAGCGCACGCTACGACCACTGCCGTCACACGCTGCTGAAACAGGAAAAAAACAAACTGCTTCAAAGCACCATTGCACATCAACTTTAATCTTCTCTGGATATTTTAGCGCCACGACACGGGACATATTTATTCGTCGTCACACCTTCTTATGGACGCTGCCTTTTGGAATCTGTGCAGTTCCATCCCTGCAATTTAAATAAGCTCCATTTATACTCCAAACAAACCTGGTTCTGCTAATTAATTACTTATGTGTCAGGCATGTACGAATGTCTGAGCTAAGAGGAGGATGAATAATTTGTGACAGGTCCTGCAGGAAAAAAGGGTTAAAAAAAAATCTCTGTCTCTCGCGGACCACGTTGACGGATAAAACGTGGCGCCTCTTTCAGTTCAACGCCTTTTCACGTTTGTTTTGACCGTCCGAACTTCCCGCGTCGCGTTTTTTTTTTTTTTCTCAAACGCTTCCGTGTCTTCGTCCGTAGGAGGAACTGCGAATCCTGTCGCGTCACCTTGAGGCTGAGAAGGAGAAGACGGAAACTCTGCTGTACGCCATGTTACCGCGCCACATAGCCAACCAGCTAAAAGACGGGAAGAGCGTCGAAGCAGGTTGTTGTCTATCAAATCAGAACCAGCACGTCGATGTCTCCCCATCCGTCTGACACTCCTCCGGATACTCTCTCTCTCTCTCAGGGGAGTTTGAGGTGTGCACCATTTTATTCAGCGATGTGGTAACCTTCACCAACATCTGTGCCGCATGTGAACCCATCCACATAGTCCACATGCTCAACGCCATGTACTCCAGGTTTGACCGTCTCACCAGCGTCCACGACATCTATAAGGTACCATAAAGCGCCGTTTGAAATGAATATATCGTAATATTTGTGACAAAATAAACGCCGTTTGATTTGTTTTCTGCGCAAAGGTTGAGACGATCGGCGATGCGTACATGGTGGTGGGCGGAGTTCCGCTCCCTACGCAGACCCACGCTCACAGAGTGGCAAACTTCGCTTTGGGTATGAGGGTAGCAGCCCGGGACGTCACCAACCCAGTGACAGGCAAACCAATACAGGTGACAAGGAGACTTTTGTTTGCTCGTACTAATCCATATTTTCGCCGATGATAACTTAGCAAGTTCAAACGAGGTAGAAAGTGAGCGCTTGTCATTCGTGCAACGTAAGCATTGATAACGTAAATCAGTAAAAAAAAAGAAAAAAAAAGCTAATTAACATTAAGACTATTCGTTTTTTTACAACCTCTGTAATTTGGTTTCTATTCAAAGGTTTTTCACACCCCTGTAGCCTGCAGCTCAGACCAATAATTTCAGAATCTCAGGTTAGCAATTTTTTAGCAATAATTTAGATGAGCTCACTTTGATTTAATATCACTATTTGAAACTTGTATTGTACTTGTTTTTTTTGTCCTCCATTGAAGCGGATTCGTACGTGATTTATTCAAGGACTGGCGGAAAAATCAGATGCGTGTGTGTGTGTGTGTGTGTGTGTTGGGACTGGTTTTAAACCTGTTCTGGGTTCAGTAGGTCACTGAAAGTCACATTAAATAGATACTCTTCTCTTCCAGGGTGCGTACCCACAGCAGTCGCGCTTTCATCATAGCGTAAGAGCTGCAGTCTCAGGTCGGTGCGTTCAGGGACAAAACGGCACAATCTG
>NC_141320.1:57662623-58097623 GCF_037954235.1 Aulostomus chinensis | reverse complement strand
AACTGTAGATGTTGACGGGGGAACTGGTGGACCCCTATTGCCGACTAGGTTCGGCTGATCCGCTCTGGCCTCAGATTGTGCAATCCTGTGAAATGGCAATTGCCGAATTACAGTCCAATCGCGGGACGGGCGGGAGGAGTTATGGGACCGACGGGCAGCGAAGTTGAGACAGTTGCCATTAAAAACAAAAAACAAAAAAAAAACACTTAAGATGAAAAAAATCCTAAAGTAAAAAAGTAGTCCAAATCTTTAGAGAGAGTTTCAATCATTCTTCATCAGCCCATCAGTGAACACCACCCTCCTCGACACACACATCCCACGCTCCAACAGGTGAATTGACTGGATGGCGATGGGTGTCTACTTGATTACAACAACAGATGTTAGTTTAACGGCCTTGTACCTCCATGATGTGCGTGTAACCGCCACACGTCTTACGCTAAACCGTGTCAAGCTAGCTACCCCTTATAGCACATGCAGGAGTGTCAGCGCGAGATGGGGCGAAGGCAAAAGGCCTGTCCCAAGATACTGAGTAAGAGAGTCGGTTCCATTTTACTCTGTAGAGAACAGGCGAATGAATTTCGATGTTCTGATGAAATATTATCATAAGATCCAATCGTCTTTGGAAAAAACAATCATGATACATTCATTCAGTCACTGACTAATGATCTGCCGATCTGTGGCAGACTGTTACTGTGGGAAAGGAAACATATTTGGCTGTTTGTTAGCTTAATATTCGGGAGTAAATGTCATGGATCACAATCAAAGTGAAATATTCAATAACTAGCGATGGTTACTTTCACCATTGTCACAAATAATGAATGTCTTTATACCTTCATATTTTTGTACTCTGCCAAAACGTGTCAAATGTGGGTTATTATGAGCTGGCGGTCCATCTGCAGTAACAGTGCTGGTTTTATGTTCAGCATCCATTGTTTTGCTCGCCGTTGTCGTGACATTAACGGTAATTTACAGGCATGCAAGTGCTGTTTCAATATTTAGTTGTTTACTTCAAATGTCATCTCATAACACGTATTGGTCCTAATAAAGAAGCATGAGGGAGTAGCAGGGTGAAAACCTTGAGTTTTACTTCATCTGTGCATTACCACAACCACAGGGAGTCCCCGTCGTCCCCAGGCTTCATCCTCTGGTCACCATGCATGTCTGAGGGGGTAGCATGATCCACACCCCCCTGGTGAAGTCCCTCACTGTCAGGTGAGACAAAGCTAACGAAACGTTAGCATGCTGTAGCCCTAGAAAAAAAGTGTTTCATCCCAGTCCCTTTCTTTGTAGCTTCTCTATTCACCTTAAATTATCCATTACATCACCCCAATTATCTCAACCTTTCTAATTTGTCTAATCACTTAATTGGCCTGGAATCATTGTCCTGCCCTCTGTGAGCTGAGCCGAGAGCCACGACCAGCTCTGTGTGTATGTTGTATAAATACTGTCGTTACTGGTGTCAAAGCCTCGTCTCCTTCCTCTTTCTGTTTTCCATTTCTTTGCACATGGTCCTCCTCCTCTTCTAATTGGATTAATTAACATGTTAGCTTTGAAGTGACAGCAGCGGTACACAAGAGTGTACTCTGTGTGTCGGTGTAAATGGCAATACTTTAGCAGAGTGCAAAGTGAGAGGCTGACAGAGAGCAGGAGATGGAAAACACTAATAAGGTTAAACATTCATCCGCATTTTATGATTTGGACTTCAATTTATTTGTGAAATTTTGCCCCAAGGTCTCCACTGATGTAGAATTTTCTATTTCATTGTTGTCTTTGCGGTCCAAACAACTTTTTGTGTCAATACTTTGTCTTCAGAATGCAATAAAGTGAATATTTCAGGGAAATGAATAATAATGACCCATTCCCTAACCTCCTAAATATGCAATATTAAAATATTACAGTGACAGATTTGGAACTCGATAGAACAGCTTGGAACTTGAGGTTGAGAGCCCCTATGTTTATTTTAAGTTGCCAAACAGAATGAAAACTAAAGCGTTACTCTCGTCAAGAGGTTTTTAGGGGTAGGAATGGCACGAAGTGTGTGTTGGTACCACCAAGCGGTGTTGCCTGATGTCACATCTACTGACGTTCGTTGTAAACACCAACAAACACAGAGCAAGCCTGCCCCTCCCCCCGTGTTTCTGTTTATGCAGTGAATGCGCGACGACGCGGAAAGTGGATCTGTGCTGCGCTAACGTCGCTGAGATGACTGAGTAAACTCCAACTGTTTGGCGAGTAGATTTCTATTCTAAGTCTTCATACAATATCTTTACGGTATCAAGTTCTGAGTTTCCACTATTATATTGAAAATTATTCCATGAGTTCATGTGAAAGAGACACCTCCTGTAGGACTTGTCCTTCCTTGAGTCGATGCTAGTAAGCTAGGAATAACAAACTATTACATTGAAAAATGGCTCACAAGTGTCATAGCAGGCGGCACGGTGGTGCAGTGGTCATCACTGTCGCCTCACAGCAGGAAGGTTCCAGGTTCTAGTCCCGGCTCCATCACAGGGTCTTTCTGTGTGAGTCTCCATGTTCTCCCTGTTCCTGTGTGGGTTCTCTCTGGTACTCCAGCTTCCTCCCACAGTCCAAAGACATCAAGTGGGGACGAGGCTGATTGATTCTCTAAATTGACCGTAGGTGTGACTGTGAGTGTGAGTGGTTGTCTGTCTCTATGTGGTGGCCCTGTGATGGACTGGTGACCTGTCCAGGGTGAACCCTGCCTCTCACCTGAAGGCTGCTGGGATAGGCTCCACCCCCATGACCCTTAACAGGAATAAATTGAAGAAAATGGATGGATGGATGGAAGAGTCATAGCTACCTCGCTACTCAATCGACTCTGCTTATTCCCCAGTGTATGCACGCGCACTAACGCCCCCATCCCCTACCATCTTGTCGGTGATTGGCTGGAAAGTGGTTTGTTATGTCTATGTGCACATTCTGTGCACTCAGTGTTAGTTTTCTGTTGGTAAGCCCTGTGTTGTCTCCAGAGACCAGACTTTTTCATGGTGGATTCAGGGGGCAGGCAGCTAGCAGGTGAAGGGGAGACGCCTACAATTTGAGACAAAGATGAAATCGCGCTGAAACCATGCAACAAGGCTCAGTGCACCTTTAAGACACCTTTGCAATGCAGTAAATCCAGACTTAAACCTGAAGTTACCTAACTAACTTCTTCATCCATATCATTCCCGCTTGTGTTTTGTGTGGATAAAAACGCACAATGGAGACAGCAGAGTTCTCACCGGTGTAGCTACAGCAGCAAGGGCGTTAAAGGGCTTGGACATCTTACGGATTGTTTATGTGGCTCAAGCACGGCGGAGTTTAATGCTACGGTCTGAAATAAAACTACAGCGGATCGAAACGACACCTTGCTGCATGTGCTGCCGGAGTTTATTTTCAAATGTATTGATTACACTGACGCATTATGGACTGTTGGATCAAAACTGATATTAAGAATCGTGTAATTCTTTTCCTGACTGACGCTATTGTCAAAACTTTATCCTCATGAAGTGTATGTACTGAAATTGTCATTGCTCAACAGATACAGCAGGTGTGTCATTTCTCTTTGCTTTATTACATTGTTATTGTCACATTTACAGGTAATTTGATATTTTAAAGTTCTCACAGCACCTGTAGGCTAGTTGAGCTGACATATCCCCAAACTGGTAAATCCGGCCGGATCAGGAATCCACTCTGTGATTTAGCTTGGATTTGAGACCAAAGACCGGGTACTTAACTTGGACTTGCAAGAAGAAAAAAAAAAGAGTCTTGTGAGCATCTCTGATCCCCTGGACCATTGTCTGCTCTGACAGAGGGTTCTCAACCACTGGCGATATTGTGACTGCAGAAAGGATCTGCCTCAGTCCACGGCATTATGATCGGCTCCTTCTCCGGCAGAGAAAATCTTCAAAGAATAATCACCAAGCAGTGAGACAGCAGTTATGAAGGAGATTCGGTTTCATGCGCTTCACAGTTTACAATGTCCAGAGATTTTTTTTAAAAAATGTCCCCCCCCCCCCCAAAAAAAACCTCAGATAGATTCCACCACTTGCAGGTTTTTGCAGTTGTTCCATTTCCTAATGCAAATCAGCTTTAGCAATGTTTAATTTACACTACAGCAACGGAGGAGTAACCTTCATCCGGCCAAATCGCGTTGGTCGTGTTCCATAAAATGTACATTCATTTAGTCGCTTTGGAGGCGGGTCATTTAAGAATCAATATTACGTTCATGCGCAAGGGTAAGATGTCAATTTTTTGGATTAATCCATGCAAATTTGGTATTTTAAGAGAAATGTCCCTCGCTGATGTGATTCTTAAAGAGATACTTCGCCCAGAATGTCCTGAGCTCACAAAGGCTTTAAATAACCGCGGCACCGCTTCTTTATGACTCCAGACTACGAAAAGAACACAGTTTATTTAGCTTGAAGCTGATGGAGCTCCACGAAAACTACAAAACAACTGCAGTTCTACAAAAAAACAACAACAAAAAAAACCCCAACGAATCATCTGCTATCATCACCGTCTTTTTATGCCCAGGAATCCACAAACACTTTCATCAGAGTGATAAACAAACTACATCAGGAGCGTGCCAGTACATTTTTAAAGGGTCCAGTTTGATAAAATGGCCTGAAGCCAAAGTCTGGTGGTAATACATACCTTCGTTATGTTGCCGTGCAATATTTATGTTAGGATGAATATGCTGTAATTCCCTGCAGCGTATGGTCAAGAGCAAAATCACTATGTTGTTGGGGAGGGAAAAACTGGGTTGGATCCACGTGGGTCGATCGTTCCGGGCTCTTAGACCGGATGTTTTCCGTCCCTCGTTCTGATTTCAGCATGTAGTTTTTTTGATCAAAGGCTTTGTTCATTGTTTGGTGAAGCTTTACTACTACTTCTTTTTTTTTTTTATAAGCGCCAAGATTTCAAATATAAGAGACACACAGGATTTGAACTCCCTGTGGGAAAAAAATGAACCTGAACAAGTCTGTTCATTCTTGACCGAATTGGCTAAAAACTGATAAACTGGTACCGTAACTGCTAGAAAACCTCTGTGTAGGGTAGTGTAGCGATTCTCAGGAAAAGTACAGCTTCCAGGTTCTGGGTCCGGACCCATTTCTCCACATATAGGACCATCATCCTCTTCACAATCCAGGTTCAGTGCAGGCTGCCGCTGGATAAGATGGTGGTTGCTATCGCACAGAAAATGCATGAGAAAAGCGTATTGTGTTTTTGCAAAACCATGGGATCAAAAGGTATGAAAATGAATAATTCAGTGAATTTCATCTGGGTTGTCAGTCAAAAGCCCAAGCTGACATTCTGGTAGTTTAATAGGGGGTTGTTCGGGGCACTGGTTGGACCAAACCAACACCTCCACAAGGACACTTGGATAAAAGTCCGTCACAGGCCTGTTCTTGGTGAGGAAGTGCCAGATTGAAGAATGTACAAATGAACCATTACCAATGACAGATGAGAGCCTTCTCAACAACCAACATGGATCCATCCTCAGAACTAGCAGTTCGACGTCTGTCCACTTACGCTGACAAACCCTTCACTTTTCTTTGTTTTCTGGCCCTCTCTCATGGTCTTGATCAGCACACCAGACGTGTCCATCTTATTGCCCGAGGAGCTCAAGTTCCTCATGATGATCACTGGAATAGAGGGTTCATGTCTCCTCTTTTTCACTCTCTGCTTAATTCCGCTACTGCAACAGCAACATCGCCTTCGCAGCTCCTCCGGGACTTGAGGCCTGAGGCAGTAGTGTGCAATCAGCTGGTAGTAAACAATGTCTATGTCTTGTGAAGTGACAAAAACAAAACGGGAAAGTTTGCAAGCCAAAGACATCAGTGCTCGATGGCCAAAACAAACCAGTCATAAAAATGCACACGTACAAGAAAAATAAGGGATAGAATGATGAAAAATGATCACAGGAGAAGGTTTATATCTCCTTTTCAAGCTTGGCTCAGTCGCAAAACGTCACTCGGCACGGCGCCAATTTGGTCAAAGATAATGGCGTCGCGACTTCAGCGATATCTTCCAGGGAAATTCAGATGGTGGCATGGGGCGGGCTGTTGTGCAGCCAAGTTTGTTGTGTCCTCTTACAGGCACCTCTGCCATTAGTACATGAACGTGTGTGTGTGTGTGTGTGTGTGTGTTAATGGATGAAGGTGATAAAGAACTTAAAGGGGTCTGTAGATAAGAAGAGTGGTATACATGTACCATTTTACATTTATGTGACTCGTATGTGCTTTTTTTCAAAGGTGGAGATTCTATAGGGAGACTCTCATCCAGTATCCCGGGGGGGATTTGTTTCAGCCTCTGACCCTGTGAAGGATAAGTGGTACAGCTAATGGATGGCTGAATGGAGACATGACGGAGTGATTTGCTCTTACATTAGAACATGGCTTGCAGCCTCTGCCATACTGTCATAGTATTGTGACCTTGTACGGTGAATGATTTTGAAGTTCCATCGAATAACGTAGGAGTGAAAATGGACAAAGCCAGGTCGGAGGGGTTTCTACGTCAGCGCTGCGGCGGCGGTGCATTTTGCCCTGTTGACTTGTTCGTGTCGTGCTCTTTTCTGTCTGGTTTTGGGATCTCTGTGTCATTCGAGAGGGGACTTCCTGTCTTGCCCGATCTGTTCTCTGGTGGTAGATGCAGCATCTATCAAAAATAGACCCGCTGTGTATTCCGTGAGAAGACGTGTGCCGAGTTGGTTCTGAGATGAGCCTGACGCGCATTTGTGTTGTAAACCGAGTCATTGGTTGGGGTGGCTGTGCCCTGGACAAATTAGAGGTATGAACCTGTGGGGTAGAGTAGAGAGGAAATCAGTGGATTCATTACTTCTTTCTATGTCTTTGATCATCTTCCCATCTTCAGCCAATCATTTTCTATCACTTCAGTATCAAAGCAGAAAGTCGCTCCTGGTCTGGCCTTTTGACACTGAACAGACAGTTTCTGTAGAGTTGAAACGGTCCTCTGAAAGAGTATTGAAAACGCAAGGGCCACGGCCACAGCCGAAGATCAGCCTAACCGAAAAACATTCTTCTTACGCTTCACCGTTTAATGCGAAAAAGACGTCACTGTCAAGGATGGCGTGGCAGGACCTCGAAGACCTCTGCCTTGAGGCACTACTTTCTCCATGGACAGTTGCATCGACTTTGGAGAACAGACATGCTTGGACGTCTCTCCAATCTTTACTGGACACGTTTGGTCTTGAATATTTGCAAGTGGCACAACAACCCTAACTACTTTCTGGATTCGCTTCGGGTCTCTGTAGATGTCTCTGTAGATGTCTCTGTAGATGCGCAAGAGTTCTTCAGCAGTGTATGGTAACTGTCTATGAGGCCTCAGACTTCGCCGCAACCCACAAAGCAGAATTTTTCCAAATTCATTTCATAATCGCTGAGAATTCTGTTCTGCACATGAGGGGAAATAGCAGAAGCGGGCAGGAGTCACCTCTGTTGATGCTGCGGGGACTGCAGTTCCCAGAGTTCTGTGTGGATTGACGTCAACCCAAACCACGGTGACTGCTGTGTTCGCCGCTTAAGTAGTAGATGTCGGGGTTCTCAAAGTTGAAGGGAGGCGTCTGTCTCACTGAGGAGGTCTGAGTGGTGGAGACTGGGTCTGGCAGGTGTGATTAGGTCACAGCAGAAGCAGAACCAGACCAGTTCCTCTGCTTGGATGGACATTCTTTAGGGCTGGAGGAAGGAACACAAGGAGGAAGTGCACCCAGGTCCTCATCCTGAAGGGTGAGAACAAAAAAACAGACAAAGATCTTCAACTGGCTCCCAAGGAAGCGATGTTGTGGCTACAGAGAGCATCGCAAATCTTAATCACCAGGTTTTTAATCATTGGAGAATCTCTAAATGGTGTCAGACCGAGGTCCGTCTCTCAACGCTGGTTAAGCCTGCACCTGGTCCCTATTGAAACCTTTAAGGGACAACATTACCTCAGCCGTTTCTCAGGCCAAGGGTAGTTTGGGCAGTGGAATAAAATGAGCCATTTTAGAGAAACCAAGACTATTAAAAAATTCTTACTATCAGTCAGTACCAGAAAAGGATGCTCCGCCCCCTCCAGCAAATGCCTCCACTCCTCCAGCACTATTTAATCACCAGCAACTCTGCAACCAATGTTGTAGTTTCTGGACAGGAAGGCTAGCAGATTCAACTTGCTGTCCACTGGGGAGTGAGTCAAGAAAACTGCCCCAGTGCAGAAGTGCGAGGCATCTTCCTCCACCACGAACTAGAGAAGAGGATGCAGGAGGATGACAATGAAGACGTGACCTCCCTTTCCCTGAAAGCAGCATTTCTAAGGAGTCTTCTGTAAAGGTTAAACCAAAGGAAATACTCGTTCTTTTCTAGTGGAAGTAGTCATCCACTTTGGCAGAATCAATCCATCCATTTTCTACCGCTTATCCTGTTAAGGGTCACGGGGGGGAGGGGGTGGAGCCTATCCCAGCAGCCTTCAGGCGAGAGGCGGGGTTCACCCTGGACAGGTCGCCAGTCCACCGCAGGACCGACACATAGAAAGACAACCATTGGCTGTCCCAGCCACGCCTACAGTCTGGTCAACCTGGTCCCCTCTTGATGTCTTTGGACTGTGGGAGGAAGCTGGAGTACCAGAGAGAACCCACGCAGGAACAGGGAGAACACGCAAAAAGACTCAAGAAAGACTCCAGCGGGGACTCAAACCCGGACGGTTGAGACACAGAATTGACGTTCCACAGCTTTAACTCCTTGTTGATGGTTGAGGAGGCGATGGAGAACCTGATGAACGTGCTCAGTGTGCGTCTCCTCATCCTGAGAAAAAATGAAAGCGTCGCCCAGATAGACAACGTCAAATCTGTGAAGAGGTTCCCAATTCACCAGGGCCCGGAACACAGCTGGAGCAGTGGTGAGTCCCAACAGCACCCCTGGATATCCGTAGTACCCACTGGGTGTGTTAAAACTGGGCTTCCATTCATTCCCCCTCCCTGATCATCACCAAGTCATTTGCATTTCTTAAGTTGAACCAGGTGAAACACTCAGCACTCATTCTGATAGTTCAACAGCCAAAAGTACAAGTTAGTTGGGATGTGTTTAGCCCCCGGGGACGCTGTCTTTTTTTTCTCCACAAAGAAAAATCCAGCCCCAGCTGGAGAGGAGAAAGGTTGAATGATCCCAGCTGAGAAGTATTTATTCATGATGTGCTTTCTTCTGTGGGAGCGGACGCTTCACCTCGGGGTGACGCGCCTTCGAAGGTCGATAGCACCATCGTACCGGTGAAGACAGGGAGGGTGGGGGCAAACAATGGTGCACCCTCCACTGGTCTACCTCCATGAGCCAACGCGATGAAACGATAAAGTGATCCTGGCACTTGGACTCTGAAGCTACATGTAGAATTTTCTGGATACTTTATTTATTTAGTCATTTGTTTATTCGCTAATTATTTGGGAAACACGACACAAGTCCGTCCAGAGATGGACTTTTAGGAACTAGAGATGTCCTGATCTCAAGTATCGGGTATCAAACCCATCGGGGCCTTTTTTTTAAGGTGTCGGGTCAAATTGGAGGCAAATTCACCTGATTTTGTTGCTGTTGTTGTTGTTGTTTTTAGTTTGAGAACACTTTTACTTTCAGCCTTGGTCTCCAAGCTGGGGGGGCTCTTTTATTGTACCCTGGGCATCAGATTCCTTTGCTCCGGCCCTGTGGCGCCCTCTGATAAACTACCCTCACATTCTTGTCCTCTAGATGTTATGTTTATCTGGAAAAAGACTGCGTGGTTGTGTATCGTTGCATCTCCACGCCAGGATTTGTGATGTGAAGGTAAGAGCTAACAAAGGAAGTGCAGGTTACTATTATTTGCTGTAGGTCTACCTACGCGGAGCAGAGGACCCATCGCTCTGAATCACAGAAGTGGGTCGATGGAGGTGGGGCGGTGTGGCACCGAGCCACGGCCTGATCCTCCGTGAGCCCGCCGCCGCCGATGTCTACAGGTGTCCTTCAGGTGATGATGGAAGGTGTCGCTGCCAGGGGAGGAGCTCGTGTTTGCTCGCCAACCCTCTGCCAGTCACACATCCGTCACATTGTATTGTTGTTGCTTTGTTTGTTTGTTTGTTTGTTTGTTTGTGTACCAGAGAGTAGAAATCTCCTCAGTGTTTATGGGTTCAATTAATGAGAAGTAACTGTATTACTCACCCAAAAGAGATTCATTAAGGAGTGATTCGCTAAGGATTGGCTGAAGAAAATGACATCACTCCTCCCCCTCTCTCTCTCTCTCTCCCTCCCTCCCTCTCTCTCTCTCTCTCCCTCCCTCTCTCTCTCTCTCTCCCTCCCTCTCTCTCTCTCTCTCCCTCTCTCTCAATGAACGCATCCTGCATGGAGCGCGGATTAACCATGCGGCTGAAGCCGAGCGCTCTATCATGTACAATGTCCTATTCCTGAGAATTGATGAGTTCTTAAGAAGTGGCGAACAGTCTCCCGGCGTCACGATGATCCACGTCCAGGTTCCGATGTGACACCCTGACATGATAAACCCCTAAGAGGCGCAATTAAAGGAGCAACTTCGGCGCGAAGAAGGCAGAAGAAGAATCCGCGGTAAAATAAACGCGCACGCAGAATTAAGGAGAGGTTTGGGTCAAACTGAGGAAGGAGGGAATTTTAGTGGACAACTTGGACAACAACAACAACAAAAAAAAGGACGCGGAGGAAATAAGGAGCGCAGATCTCAGGTCGGCTGTCGGTGCTCCGCTCGCCATGCAACATGAGTAACGACAGTAACGGAGTTGGAGGGCTTCAGCCCCTCTGGAACTTTAACGGTGAGTGAAATGAATTTGATTTTCTCCCAGGGTTGATCGGAACGCAGGTGGCGTGAGATGAAGGTTAATGACGCCCCTAAAATAAAGGAGGGAAGAAAGGAAAATTAAAAAAAAGAACAAAAAAATAAATAAAAAAACGTCATAATTGACGGCTGCAGTCACACAATAATACAATTAATATCATTTAATAAACCCGGGGTAGATTATTGTCACTTCATGGGTCATCCCGGTTTAACCTTCACTGTTAATTTCATTCATATTTTAGGTTTGAAAAAAAAAAAAAACAATGTAGGTGAAAATATTAAAAACTTAATGGGGAAAAAAATATATTTCAAAATAAACACAACCAGCCTCAATTCAGGCTGCTTTCTTTTAGAACGCAGGAAATAATTCAGCTTTTTTTTTTAATGTATAAATGTATCAGCAGGTAAGTGATAATTTCATATTTTAACATTTTAATGGAGGGGTAAACCCCCCCCCCCCCCCCGTAAGGGTGGAAATTTTTGAGAAAAATTTTTTTAAGCATTAAAAAAGCCTCCAAACTTGCCTCCTCCTCTTTCCTCTCTTCGCCCTGCTCTTTCTCTCTTCATCCCCCCCCCTCCTCCCCGCATCATCCCTTTTTTTTTTTTTGGAATATAAAAGGTTTATCTCGGCTCGTGTGTTTTTTGCGTGTTGTGGGGATTTGGCGGTGTTTCGCCGTGTCCGAGTGATGCTGAGAGACAGGAGGGTGGAGGAGAGGAAACATGACACATGGGGAAATGCAGTTCACTAAATGGCTTGATAGAGGTGTGTGTGTGTGTGGGGGGGGGGGGCTGAAGTATCACTCAGTAAATCCTAATGTAGAAAAGCTGCTGTGTCCAACTTTTCTGCTGTGTTTCCATATTCAAGGAAGGGTTTGCAGCCAGACGCCGCGACTGAACCACACGTTGAATGCACAAGAGAGTGACTGGCAGCTCAGAGTTCTAGATAAAACATCGGGGGGTTGATGTAATGTTCTCCCTCTCCTCCATTTTCTGTGACCCCCCCACCACCACCCCGTCTCCTCCCCCTCATCAGCAACTCCTCACCTCACCTCCTTCTCTCCAGCTCTCGTCTCCTCTCGTCCCCCTGCTCTCCTAATTTTATCCTATTTACATCCCTGCTCCTGCAGAGAACAGATCCCTGCGGTGTGTGTGTGTCTGATGAGTGTGTGTGGGGGGGTGTGTGTGTATACATGATTTCATACTGTGGACGGAAAATGTGTATTTGTATTCTGTTACTGTTGAGAGGTTTACACGCTTGCATCTCTCTGGCTAAGTCCTCAGACGGCGGTCCAGCATTGTGGTCGATCCCTGGCAGCTCCGCTCTCCTTGATTGGCTCAAAGGAGGAACACCATTTTTTTTTTTTTAATTCTCTCAAGGCAAATTTCAAACAAATCGTGAGACAAAACTGATCGAGTTCGATTTTGAAGGTCGTTTTTTTTTTTGGTTTTTTTTTTTTTTTTTTAACTTAGTGGAATTTCGTCACTTCATTAAAAAAAAAACACAAAAAAAACAAGGTGATGTATGATTTTTTTGGAACGCCGCGGGTCTCAAGACTTGCCGCGCATTTAACAGATGAGCCATGTGAAACTAAGCCACAGTGAGACTGACAGGGAGAGCCGGCTGGCCGCGAAAACAGCACTGCGGCGGCCAGATATGAGCCCGGGAAGCGGTCACGTTGCTAATCCTACTAGCATGGATGCTAACCCCAGAGGGGTCCTTCTCCACATCATTGTGGCCCTGAACTGAGAGATACTGCCCTGCTTGTTTCCTCCCAGTGATTCTCCTCTAATGACTGAGCTGCTCTCTCTCTCTCTCTCTCTCTCTCTCTCCCTCTCTCTCTCTCTCTCTCTCTGTCTTTGTTTTGTTTTTTTCTGAAAGAAACTCCTTCTAATTTACCAAGTCTGACTTCAGGGACAGATCTACCTCAGGCACAGTTGACTCAGGGGAGGGGCCCAGACCCCTGTTTACCCCCACGCTGCTGGGTATGTGCCATGTTGTATTTACCAGTTAGGAGCCACCATGAGTTGATTTAACAGTTACTGTAGTGTGTGTGTGTGGGGGGGGGGGGGGGGGGTGTTGGCTGCAGATAGCCCCCCAAGCACTGGAGAGCAGATGAGCTGTAGATAACTCTCATCAGTCTACCGAGCACTAATTAAGTCTCTTGCTTCCAAGTAGTTTTCCAAAAGCAATTCTTCGTCTTCTTTTTATCCAAATCACAACACGAGAAATATTTTTTGTTGTGCTTTGCGATTCGCGTTGAATGTTTAGCATCGCCCACACTTACAGACGTCGGTGACATCAGAAAGCCTTTTAACGCAGGGGGAAAAAAAGACACAATGGTCGACACAATGCTCATTTAAAGGACGTTCCCGCATCGACGTGTCTTTGATAGCGGCGTGGTACTTTCTGTGTACATGCGCATCACACATGGTGCCTTTAATTGCCTTCCGTACGATGAAAGATTCAGGAGGCACGGTTGCAGTGTTGCTGCTCGTAACTGGAAATTCCAATTCTGCTCTTTGGATCTTTGATGTGTTCGTCTGATGGGTTCTGACCCGACTAATGATCCATCTGCTTGTTCTTCACTGGTATTTACACGCAACTTCCTCTGAACATATTCCATAATTTGCGCATCAGTTTCCGGCTTCTCGTACCTCGGGGCTGTCTTTTTAATGTCTGTATTTCATATATAAAACTGCAGTTGGAGAAAAAATATCCTGGCAAAGCCTCAACGGTGTCACCAGCAACCCCTTTGCAACCTGTAGTCACGCTGTCATCCCTCCACCCTGCCATGGCCTAGTTTTCGAGGCTACCGCATTTGCCATGTTGTATGTAGCGTGTGATTGTGTATGCGTGCGTTGGTCCCTGATGAGTTTTACTGGCGAAGGGCCTGTGAATTGGCATCAAAATATGCACAGAGGGATGTAAAGTTGGAGAGAGAGAGAGGATGCAGAGGGGCGATAGAGGAATTAGAGGGGGGGGGGCGGTTGTTTGAGGAGCGGCACATGAGGATTCAAGGCTAGAAAGAGCAACGGTTGTGCTTATGAGGCTGATATTTTTGTTATTTCCATTACTTTTTTAAAAAAAGCAAACAAACTCTGAGAAACATTATAAGAAAAGAGAGAAAACGGTCTGAGGGTGATGCTGTAATACCCCCCCCCCCACACACACACACACACTGAAAAATAAATAATACAAAATACATACATGCTTATGCAGAAGCTGGTAAATGTCATAAATTAGCATACATTTATTTTAATGACAGTGTTGCGACTTGACAAATAAATAAGTGTGAAATGCTGGTGGACAGATTTCATCAAGCATGTGCTTTGTGGGCAAAATCTGAAGCGTCATAATAGTTTATTTACAAATGTAGGCGGAGCCTATGAAATCCCCCGCCTACATTTATCCATTGTTGCAGTCCTGCAGTATAAATATCTTCGGCGTAACGCACAGGTCAAGATTAGTTCATCAAAGTAGACGAAAAACTATTATAGGGCAATCTGTCGATCCAGTACTCCAATACTGCAGTACTGTCAGTTTATATTCATACTTGGCAGCCCTGCACAATGCTATTAACGTCATCGTGCTACCATAACTTTAAAGTTTCCGTCCCTGAGCTGCAGCTGAACAGACTGGAGCGTTTTCATTGCATCATAATCTAACGTGACTTTAATGAGCTTTCCAGGTGTTAGTCAGACCCCGACATTCGCGCGGAGACTTGCGTTATGGCTCTTTTTTGATGCCGACTGCAAAATCCTTTCTCTCCCCTACGGGTAGGGACAACGTGGGATAATGCCCACAGAGACTTCCAGAATCAGGAATTACTGGACTGCAGGGACCATCGTCCAACATACACCCCCGCCGCCCATTAATCCCTGATAATGGACACCTCCTCAAGCATCATCCCTTGCTTAATCCACAGTGGGTGTGGGAGAACATGAGAATGGCTTAATTTCTTTTTATTATCATTGAGTGTTGGAGTACTCATACGTATAGAAATATGCACAGACAGCTTTGGAAGACATTTGAGGACAGACGTGCCATATTTCCACATTTTCTGGATGAAATGAAGATAAGGTCAGTTTCACAGGAAGTGGATCTGTTTATCTCATGTGGAGGTAATGCCAGGGAGGAAACAATTAGGCAATAACGCAAGCAAAGATAATTCAATTCTAGTTCCATCACGATCTGCGATGATCAAACTGATAGCTCTGAACGTAGTCACAAGCGCTTGCTGTGCTCTCATTCCGAGTTGAAACTGAAATTTTGGGCAGAGAAATAAAGAAATCAAAAGTTTGTACCTCCAACATGGTGATCTCAGTCAAAACCAGTCACGAAATTTAATGTTCTACGGCAGGGGTGTCCACACCGGCCCTTGCTGGACCAGTTTGGACACCCCTGTTCTACGGTGAAACGTCACGATTGGTGGCTTCGCCATGGTTACAGTGTAAGGACAGTCTTCAAAGTAACCTGTCACCGAGTTCTTAAGGTGTTCCTGATTCAATTTCAGTTGGATCTGGTCGACCCGAAAGGGGGAGTACATCAAAGTCTAAATACAAAACATGTCATTTCCTGTTGCCACCTGGTGGCGCAATAAAAACCTTCCCCCAAGCGAAATGGATTCTCCTCAATACAGCTGTTTTCTAACTTTGATTTCAATTGTCTTTGGTAACAGTGATTATTTCCTAGCTACTATCAAAATCAAGTTAAATAGATTTGATTTGATTTATTATTTAGTGACTCCAACAACTTAAACTTTGGTCTGAATGAGGGGGGGGGGGGGGACAAAAAAATGTCACGCTTTATTGAACCTTTCACTGCTTGTTGAGCTGATCACTAAGGGCGCGTTTCCACTGGCTCACTTCGGCTCGGGGACGTCCCGCTACGGGCGCGTTTCCACAGGCGCCGGGTGCCACGTCAACATGGGTGGACTCACCAGCCTTGAGTTCCCTGGCGTAATTTGTGTGCGACACAACAACAACAATGGACAACATGGAGGCAGTGTGATGCCTGTTGCTCAGTCAGTGGTTCTTGCCTAAATAGACTCTGCTAAGCTATGACCAGTATTCCACGAGGCGAAGATGGTACGAAGTAGATGACGTAAGCGGGGAAGTTACCCAATCAGCACCCTGCTATATGTTTATGTCACGTTCGTCCCCGCTCGGCTGCGGTTCCAAGCTAGCCGAGCGGGGATGAAAATGGTAACGGTTGGGGCCAGTGGAAACGAGTTGACCCGAGCCAAAGTGAGCCAGTGGAAACGAGCCCTAACTTTATTTTGACTGTTTCCCTTTGAACTGAAAGCAGTGAATTCAGATTCATCCTATCCAGCATCATTTGTGTACACTGTGCTGTCTACGTTTGTTCAGTGACACTGACATACATCACTGTGTCGTCTGCATACAGGGGAAGTTTTAAAAGGGAGCATAAAAAGCTCAAATGCTCAATTAAAAGATTGCAGTTGGACTCCGCGCGTTGCTGTGAGATGACGAATATGTACCAGCTGATATAGAATAATTCAGGATGATGGCGAGGAGACCAAAAAAGGTCAAATAACCCAAGTTCCGTTCAAAATAAGGTCCTTCACGACAGCCTCTGTTATAGTGGGAACTCAAGCTTAACTGGAAATTATCACCAAGTATGGAAAATTGCCGAGTGACTTCAGTAACATCAGGGCTTTCTTCTCACGTCTTTTTTCATTTCATTTTTCATCTAACTATGTAACAGTTTATTTTCATTATTGATTCATTAAGCACGATGAATCTGAGTATTCAGGTATTCTAGGCTTTTATCAAGTTTGATTCCGCCGTGTTGCCCTCTTGTTGTTTTGGTTTACTTTGACCTTTGCAAAGTTCTCAGATTTTACTTTCGAAGTAAACGATAAAAAAAGATCGGAATTGATTCGGTTAACATATACGATGAGTAAGATACGTGAAAATACAAAATGCAGGCTTGTGTTTTTTAATCTTACTGAGTGTAAATGTCATTATGACATAAATTGTGTTCTATTTGGAGACCAACAGCTCCTACCACAAATCTCACCCAACATTTCTAGTGGAACTTCATTTTTTCTTTTCAAAGTGAACTCCTTTTTCCTATTTTTTTTTAATATTATATGAGTGTTAGAAATATTATAAATTTCTATAGTATGGAGTCAGGGCCGCAGCCCTAGAGGACGCTATAATAAAAGCCAATGGGGCAACTGGCCACTGCCAACCTTCGCCCATTTAAAGTGCATTATTTTCCAACTTTGACAGGCTCAGATTGTTACAATTATCTGACAGCTTAATGGAAAAGAGGTCCAGCGTATGTCCATTAATGTGTGTGGGACCAGACGTGTTGAACAACATTCAGAGATTCAGGGATTTTGAGCATGATTCAAAAGAAGAGAAAGCTCCTGTACCCCCTCCCACTTGACTCTCAAAGCAGGCCTTGAAGACCACATCCAGTCCTCCACCACAGAACGAGGTCCTCTGAGTGCAGATAAATGTAAAATCAAGCAGAGGCAGTTCAGTTAAAGAGCTGTAATGTTCGAGATTGTAATGCTTTGGTCCCAAAATCAGATTGAATAGGTTTTATTGGACTTAGTGGGTAGGAGTGGCTCAGTGAAACTCCGGACAAGTCATGGCTGTTGCAGAGGAAGCTGGCAGGCAACGCCGGGAGATGAGCGTCATTAACTTGATCCGTTACACTTGTGCTTACCTGCCATTTCCTATCAAAATGGCTGCTGCAAAACAGGCAACTGCAAATACCGGTGAGCCTGAAGATGATGTCATCATAGATACTGTGTGCTGATGAGAGGCGGGTGTATAAGGGCCGCTAGGTAAAGCGTCACACCTGCTGCATGGGCTGCGTCCGAATTGCCAAGTACCAACCTACGTCCTACTGCTACGACCTACCGCTACAGCCTACTTCTCCAACCTAAACACGGCAGCACCATTCGGACACCCTAGAAGACTGGTGGTGAAGCATGACCTCTGCTGGCAGAGCACAGATACCACAATTAGGTAGACAGCACCAACGAAAGCCCCCACCTGCTGGCCTGACTGTGGTACTGCACTCCACTCTGAACGCACCTTTCAGTCATTCTCTATTATTAAGCACATTAACGCACCTGTAAAGGTGTGTTCACACCGCGTCACGTTTGGTGTGAACACGCCTTTAGTCATCAACAAGGACTATAAATGTTCGTGTTGCATAAGAATGGGAGACTGTTGGTGGCGCACACTTGGCTTGTTGGTCCACAAGTTTTTAGGGGACGAAGAAGAAAACTGCAGTGCATTGTGGGCCATAGGTTGCTCCATAGGATGCACCTGAACCGACCTACAATGTGGGCGTGTTTAGGCTGGAATTTAGGTTGCAAAGTAGGTCGCTACTCGCGCCAGTTGTGGTTTCGGACAGCCTACGACCTACTCTGAGACCTACAATCAGACCTACTTGGCAATTCGGATGCAGCCGTGGTCTTGTCGTTGGTGGATGTTTCTAGTGGGAACCAGTGGGGTCTAGCGACAAGGTGAGGGGGAGCGGAGAGAAAATTAGGACTTGGGAGTGTGTGCATGGCAACTGTCAGTCATATGAGAGGGCCGCACAGCATGCTAGAGGTTAGCAGCTAGCATGACGCCATGTTGGGTACGCTCTCCTAGGGCCAGTGAATATGCTTGCATTCTTTGCCGTTTGTTACACATTCATCTCCTGCTAGACCAACCAGAACTGTGATAAAGAGCAGGAAGCCCTGGTGCGAGGGGAGATTTGGGGGGGGGGGGGTGCTGATGGAGTAGATATGGACGTGATTGCTTCCACAGCCAATGGGGGGGGCACTTTTTTTCTCCAGCTGGAGATTATGCGCAAGTCGGGAGATGGTTGGGAACTGGAAATGTAACCACCCTTCATGTTCTACTACAGGTTTCCTGATGCATTTTGTTTACATGGTTCTTTCCACTTCATTTTCTCTTTTCGGCCATGAATTTATTTTTCACTGTTGTTTAGTATTCATTAGCAAGATCTCAAAACTTATTTTTGAAAGTACACGAGGAAACTCCCCACCATGCCAGGAACTAGCATTTTGGCTGTGAGGTTAAGTAGCGTGAACTTGCAGAAGTACAAATGCTCGCCTATTCCCTAGGTCACGTGCTTAGTCGGTTGCATAGGATCCCACGTAGACACAAGTACAGTGTGTCCTATCCGAGGATCAATCGGGATGCTGATCAGAGGAGGGTTATCGGCAACAGGAAAGTTCAGGGGTGCAATTCTCTGAAGAGAGACGGCTCCAGCAGTAGGACAGGGTACAGTAGCACCAGGCACTCAGGCACAGTCCTTGTCTCTCTGCACTGGACTGAAGGTAATGGTATCCATTAGCAACTTGGCTTTCTAGATTTGTTAGAGCGTGGAAATTCTCCCTTCCAGCTCTTCAATCTTTTCAGCCAGGCAGACACAGCTGAAGGTGAGTGGTTGCCATGAACAATAAAAAAAGAAACAGAAATCAAATAAAGGAGGTCGGTCCAAGGCTAAAAGTGCATACAAGTGCAACAAGCAGTTGGAACTAACTTATGTTCCAACTGGAGGACCGGACGTGTAGATTAGGCTTCAGTTTGCATATCGCAAGCAAGCATGTCTTGCCCCTGTAGCATAAATTAGCACTGCTTTAGGTGCTGGGGGTAACAGAGATTCAAACTAGCCACCCCCTTTGTTAGAAGGCAAAGTCATGGACGAAAACGCTGCGTTGTCGTTGAGGTAGCGCCTGAGGCCGGTCTGCTGCAGGAAACATAAATCAGAGTGACCGATGACTAAAAGTTTGTTTCCATATTCGACCAATGTGAAAGTGGCACATAAAAGGCAGTGACATTGAGAACGACCAAGAAAAGAGAGGCGGAGGGTCTGTAATGAGTCAGTATTTCTTCATTTCTGAGATGGAAGTTCTTTAACAAGCAGCCGGCTCTGTGCGATCGGCCGTGAGGGGTGACTGTCCCGTACAGAAACGTCTCTGTTGGATAAACTGCCGACTCAAGTCAGTGGGTGTTGTTGACTCACCATAAATGTTTAGAAATGTGTATGTTGTGTAAGATACTCCAGAGATGCTCTAAAATTCAAATCACTGGTTGTTTAGGGCACCATTTTGACGCACGTTGAAATATCTGCCTTTTTTTTTTTTAGAATCTTGAGGCAAATCATGGCTGGTGACTTCGACAGAAGGCAACGAAGGAAAAAGAACCCGTAAACTGCCACTTATGATCGATGATGGACGCGTGACGAGATGGATTCATTCATTTTATGCTCTTCCACATTCCAGGGGTTTTCTGACCACGTGACAGACGGATACACGAAAATGTCTTGACAGATATTTTCGTGTATCCGTCTGTTACGTGGTCAGAAAACCCATAGAGGTGGAAAAAGCAGCGAGCAGGCCAGTGGTCAAATGAGACAGACAGAAGGAGAGAGAGAGAGAGAGAGAGAGAGAGAGAGATTCCATTACATCGTCACATACACATCCAAACTCACACAAAACTTTTCTGGACCTGCACTGCGTTGTATGGATTGGCAGGACTTTGAAATGTGAGAGAGCAGACTCTTGGCTCCCTCTATTTCATGCCTGGCACACACAGAGGCACCTGGTGAAGTAAAGGTGTCATTGCTAGTTTTCGGACTGATGCAGTTGTCATTTTGTCTTGTGCACTGCGTGCACAGAGTGCAAAGTGTACCCGCCACTGTCATACCGAACCCAAGTCTAAAGTCTAAAGTCTTTCCTACTATTTAAACAATGCAATGTTCTGACAGTAAGCCCGGGCGGGTGGAGACGCACATTCTGCTTGTTAGACACACATTGATGCTGCACAACACACACAGTAGACCCCAACTGAAACATTGCAAAGTTAAACACCATCTCACGTCCTCATCTCGAGGAGCGTTGGAGCTTCCCGCCTAGATGTTCTGTCAGGGCTGGGTGACGCTCATCGGGCTTCCTTCCCGTCAACGTGGCTAATTGCGCACGTGCGGAAGTCCAGTACATCCAGAGGCACTGTGAGAGGCAACACCCCTGTGTTGGTGGGAAACTCAACAGGCTGCTGGGCGCTGGACGAAGCTGGAGGACAGGGGGAACTCCCAGGGGACGAAGAATTCGAAAATCTGTAAATTACTCAAACTTGCCAGTACACAAAATAATGTCTCCTGATCTATGTATGCATCGGTGTGTGATACAGGTCCTGTGTTACCCAGTTTCAAACCAGGTGCTGGCTGTTGTTTTGAGCTTTTCCTTTAGCTTGATAAAGATTTCGAATCATCGGATGCTGATCCTTTGCCGTTTTAAGGACTTGAATTCTGCAGGTGTCCATACAGAAGCTCAAAACCCAACACCTGCCAATGTCACTCTCGCGGGTCCTGGATTACTTTTTAACCTTGATTTGTTTCCCCAACAAGTTTGTGCTTGGGGAAATATTCCTGTTCAGATATAATGACTGTGTGTGTGTGTGTGTGTGTGTGTGTGTGTGTGTGTGTGTGTGTGTGTGTGAGCAGTACTCAGTAGAGGGAGAACGTGGAGCACCCGAAGTCAGAACTTCAAATGAGGCCATCCATCCGGCTTTTAGCGCCCAAGCAGCCCACGTCACAGCGGGTTTCAGCCTCTGAGACCTCCTTTGCTTGGCTGCCTTTAGTTTATGCTGGAGGTTCATGGAGCCAAAGTGAGGGGTCATTCCTCAAACCTCTTACTGGATCCACCAGCTGATGTGGACTAGATAATCATGGGGTCCAGTGGTCCTGGAATTAGGTTGTTTGCACCCAAAGGAAGGACTTGATAAGAACAAGAGTTTTTCCATTCTCTCTCTGACCGCTTCACACCCCTGATGGATGAGTCTTCGGTCCATCCAGTTTTCTGCAGTCCTGCCTCAATCTGAGGTAGTGGACTCCACTCAAGCAGTGGCCCCTCCTGTCACCACTGTCACTGCCCCCATCAGACACTCGTGGTGTTCCTCGGGATGAACCACCCT
Source organism: Aulostomus chinensis (assembly GCF_037954235.1). Taxonomy (NCBI): domain Eukaryota; kingdom Metazoa; phylum Chordata; class Actinopteri; order Syngnathiformes; family Aulostomidae; genus Aulostomus; species Aulostomus chinensis. The sequence goes on along the minus strand of NC_141320.1, from coordinate 58,075,831 downwards.
CCTGAGCTGTAAGTCTCCTGCCCCAGGGCCACATTAAGCTCCCATCATGCTTTGTAGCATTAGCAGGGAAGGTTCCAGAATCATGGGGAAATGTGTTTATTCTGGTACTCAAACCACAGCAGCCCCTCCCCCCCCCTCCCGCCTCCTGCTGAGAGAGGACGAGCTGACCAGGATTTACTGCAGTCGAGAATCTGGGGAGGTCTTTTATTAACGCCGTGACAAGGAACACCTGCGTGGTGATCGTGGCACTGGATCAGGAAGCGCTCACTTACGTGAACACGTTTTGCAAAATTCAAGAGCAATAAGATCTTCAAACCCACAGAATAACAAATCTTTAAGGTATGATTTAATGATTGGTTGTGCACTTATGTTTTCTTTTTATATTCATTGAATGATATTTTGAGGGCTGCGAGGTTCAATCCACTGGCTCCCCATGAGACCAAGTGTCCTTGGGCAAGACGCTAACCCCTAACTGGCCCTGATGAGCAGGCGGCCTGCGTGGCGGCGTCTGCCATCGGCGTGTGAGTGCGGGTGTGAAGAGCCGAATGAGGTGATTATAAGGAGCTCTGAGCACCGTCACGTAGAAAAGGCACCATATAAATGAAGCCCATTTACCATTTAATGCGCTTTGTGTTCTGTCCTGTGTTGCACTGCTGCATGATTTATGGCTCTTTGGCGATAGATTAAATAATTCCTATATGTTCGTTTTTTTCCATGATCATTTACATATAGATTATTTCTCATAGAATTATGAAGTAGACGCGGGGACTAAAGGGATCTAATAGGTTGTTTTGTGTTTTTTTTTTTATCATCGCACACTTACACACACACACACACACATACAGATTTGTGCAGATATCCTTATTAGGACATACCATTGACTTCCATTCATGTTGACAGCCCTAATCCCATAACCCTAATCCTAATCCTAACCCTATCTAACTTCAACCAGGAATTCAGAAATTATGTTGTGCCGCATTAGGACCGGTAAGGTCTAGAGATCTTCATATGGTTAGAGTTTATACCAGAAAAGGTCTTCAATGTGTAACAAAATCCGGTACACACACACACATTCAGTCAACGTTTTGAAATGCGTGTGCATGGCGACACCTTGTAAACAAATCCAGAACTCCATGGTGGTTTGGTCCTGCGCTGACTCACCAATGCCTTGGGATGTTTTGAATGAGCTGCTGGATCTCCAGAATAAACTGTGGCATTGTAGCATGGACGCATACTCGACGCTAATCCATCAAGTATACACGGAGGAGGAGGACTGTAAGATTTGTTGTTGTCCTACTGCTTTTTGTAACCTAATTAGGTCATCGTAGTACTGATAATTAACTGTGTAAGAAGCAAAAGTACCCAGTTTTTGCGGACTCAGTCGCCATCTTGGCCAAAGGTACTTGTGTTGGCATGAGAATGCGGAGCCGGAGGAGCCCGGAGTACCTTTGACCGAGGCTAGCCGTTAGTGGCAACGGTGACAAATGAACCACAGTGCTGCTTGTTAAAATGATCAACATGCGCACAGTGAAGCAGATGACGTCGGGGGAAAAAATACTGCTCAGGACCAGGAGGACTTTCCTGTTTTAAACCTCGTAGATTTGGAAAAAACAAAATACACAATTGGCATGCACACGGAGCCGGTGTTGCACTTGAATAGCACTTCTACCTCGCCGTTGTGACGCGCCACACACGTGCCCGGCGTGTTCAGACGTAAGAGAGCGGAGGATTTATGCGAGGTGGTGTTGCTCGGACCTACTCGTGGATCATCTCACGGCGGAAAACTCGGACGGTGTCAGACCTGATCTACTGGGTGAAGACAGAAGGGGGGGGGGGGGGAGGAATAAAAAGGAAGGAATTGGTTTACGTGTCAATTCGGCCGAACTCCTGAAGGGAAAATTCACCGCTTTTCTATGTCCAATCAGTGTTGATGGTAAATGAGGTCAGTTGAAGCGATGCATTCCTCTGTGTGTGCTGTATCGACCGAGAAAGCGCCTGCTCCGGTCCTGCTTGATACGCAGCACAGCTACTATTTATATGTAGAAATCCTTCCTAATCCCTCCGATATCATAAAAATACTCTGTTTAGAAAGTTTCACCTCTTTATCTTAACATCACACAAATAGTAAAGGGAAGCTGTTGCGCTGCCTCCCTCAAATCCTCTAGATTCCTTTTACAAAAGCAGTAATTTAATCTGACGGACAGCTAATTAAACAGTAGCAGTACACCAGCTGCTACTGCTCTGTTCTGATACTTCAATACGTCACAGCAGTGGATATTCAGTGTTCATTAAACATGTCACTGTCATATTTGCGGTAGAAATACAAGTCGTTCAACCAAAATGGAACAACGCCTTTGCATTTATAAACCTGACAAGCAAAGTGAGCTGTCGTCAAGTTCCTCCTGGATATTTCTAGTCGTACATGTTCTCACGGTCGGTCAAAAACTCCAGTAGCGAAGGCGAAGGGCCCTACCAGGTAGTTTTTGGAATCATTTTCCTGGGCTCGTTATCTGCGCCCCCCTCAGGTGTGGTCAGGGTATTGTTGGCCACAGTGCAAATGGTTTGCATTACTGACCAAAATGACCGTCCTCCTCTCCTCCAAGAGGAGGGTTGCCACGGGATCTTTGAGTGAGATCCCACGGCCGACGCACCCGTGACGAACAAAAGACACGCAGGTGGAGTAGAGCCCACAGCGGTGCCTATAGGCTCTGGCAAAGCAGTGGTGATGATGCAGCTGTGCTACACATTTCACTGACATCTCTTTACAGCGAAGCACCGACGCGTCATTTTTATTAAATCCTTTCTCCTAACGCCTCCTCTGCTCGCTGGCGGCCGGGACAAAGGCGTTAAGGGAGGAGGGGAGAGAAGGGAATCGAGGATGTAAAGAAAGTAAGACATGAGAAGAAGAGGGGCGGGTTTAAAGTCAGCGGTATTGTATTTGAAATGTTTCATTATTCACACAGCAAAGCCCCATTGCCACCGGCTGAAACACCTGATCACACCCATCTTTTTCCTGTCATAGGAACACTTGGTATTCAGTCCCGGGGGAGTGAAGCCCCAAACCACCACGACTTTCTACCATCTCACCCACAAATTCTGCATCCAAGCAGAGATGCTTTAACTGTCGGTGCTGAGTTTGAGAAACTTCCTCAATAACGCCGTCGTCCGCGCCGCTTTTACCGCTGATGCAAGACTGTATACACCAGATACTACACTCAGGTGTGCATCCTTCATGTTACACACAAAGGGACCAGCAGCGGCACAAACAAACATAAGATTACAACTAAAAATCAAATATTGTGTCCATCTGCAGCTTCACCTCAGGGAAGTTTTTGTATCCTCTGTCCCAAGTGGTATTCAATTTATTTGATAACAGGGTAAAGTAATACCTAATACATATTTATGAAGTAGCTGCAGCTCATCCTCGCAGAAATTAGATGCACGTTTCCTCTTTATAAGAGGCTGCGCGCATTTATGCATGAGGCGCAGCAGCGTAGCTTCATCATTTAAACCTCAAACAAGCCAAAAGAACGGGTCAGCATGGGTGATAAATAGTCCATATTCTACACACACATACACACACTCTAGGATAACACAGAGAAATAGTTGGGAGTGAAGCAGCCGTCCTCCCGGTGTATCCTGAGCTCCATTATGTAGGACTGCGAGTTTTCCAGGTGATTAGCGAGGCTGTTTGCAGTCTCTGTAAATATCAGATTTTTTTCAAATGTTGTTTTTAAGGCCTGAAATCACAAATCAGGATTTGCCCGAAGAGGCGTAACAATCTGTATGAGATGTGACCTCCGTCCTCAGAGCCTCGATCCTGGTGAGGAGAAACTTCTCACTAATGTCTCTGCAGCAAATAACAAAGCAGAAACACTAACAAACTGTAGTTTTACTCAACTTGTCGGGAAAGAGGGGGGGGGGGGGGACTCCCCAGGAGAAGATAAATGTGACTTGTGTTTTTTTTTTTATTTTAAGACTACCCAGATAGCAGTCACATTAGGGCCCCGTTTGGGCCTTGTTTGGGCCACATTTGGGCTTCGTTTGGGCCACATTTGGGCCTCGTTTGGGCCACATTTGGGCCTCGTTTGGGCTGCATTTGGGCCTAGTTTGGGCCACATTTGGGCCTCGTTTGGGCCGCATTTGGGCCTAGTTTGGGCCACAAGTGGGCCTAGTTTGGGCCACATTTGGGCCTCGTTTGGCACTTCTGGCTCTGATGTGGGCCTGTTGTCTGGGTAGTGAGGAACAAGTTTCAAATGTTTCTAAATCTTTCTAAATCCATTGATTAAATAGGCATGGACCGAGTTGCAAGAGCGAGAATGGAGGTCGGGATGCATTTGTAGTCCCAGTCCAAAAGTCAGAGTTCTGACTGACACTGACAGACGCAGCTAACGCAAGCAATGCAGTCGACAGCACAGGTTCGCACACAAGTTAGCACAGTTTAATAGTTGCAACACGCACGCTAAAAACACATGCTATGCTAATTACCTGAATTCACGCGAGCTTCAGCACATTTTTACTAGCTAGCTAATTAGAACCACCAAGCATTTACTGTTTTTATAGTATTTTTTTGTTTTTTCAATTTGAAGAAATAAGTAAGTCCTGGGATTCCTGGGCATACCAGATGAAGGTGCTCATGTTAGCACGTGGTTAGACCCAATTATGTGTTGCGTAACTAATCTAAGGGGATTGCAAACACTACAAACTGACTTGCTCCACGGGGTTGAGACTGTGTCCTATTTAAATCAACCCCTTTGGCTTTTATCTCGTGTAGAAAGCTGCTCTTATCCATACAGTGCATTTACCAGCTGTATTTTGGATATTAATTTTTGCCAAAAAAGTGTAAAGGGTTGTGGAAAATATACATTTTCCAAACAGGAACAGAAAACATGTGATTAAACCCTGCAGATACACTACAGTACAGTAGAAGAAAAAATAAATTCAATGCAATTTGGGCTTGAATGATACTTATTACTGTGGAAAGGTTTGTGTTTTGTGGTTATTAAATTTCAGGAAACATTCTGGTTGTCAAGAGACCTGCCAAAGTTTACTGATTGACTTCCAGGTTTTACTTTGGCCTCTGACTCTTGTACTTGTACGCTCAGTTTCCCTGTGCAATGCTGGATTCATGAGCTCTGTCTCGGCACAGGCGTTAATTGCTACTTTTGGACGTTTTCTCACTCTGCGCCCACATTGTTTAGCGAATGCACCTGAGCCCGTGGGTGCATGTTAATCTGAAGTATGGTCAAGCCATTTGCCTTCAGGCACCACAAAGCTTGAGCACAATTAACCAACCGAAAAAAAACAGGTTTTTTTCCTGCTATCTACAGGGTGCCGTGTCCAGACGGCCAGTCGCGCTGACACACAACCGGACCCCCGCGCGTCTTATCACCTCAGAGAGCTTTGCTGGATTCCTGCATGTCCTGTAGGTGGTCTGAACGCTTCTGTCCCCCCCTGGCACATAGGATTAGTGAGTCTCCCCGTTAAGACTGACCCTGTGAACATTCAGGCACCAAACACAGCTGAAGAACTTCATAAACATCATGACTTTGTATAATTTCCTTTCTAATTTCTTTGTCAGTCAGAGAGGCGTAATCAAATTTGATCAAATGAGCCAAACTCGCCTGAACAGCGACGTGAAGGTGCAGGAAAGGCAGTGACGCCATGATGTAATAGGTGTTGATTTCATGAGCAGAAAGGTTCTCCGTCAACAGCAGGATTCATTTCTTATGTCCAGCGAGGGACAGACTTACTGGGTACCGACGCGTCACCAAAACCCCTCAAACGAGGTCATTCATGTGTTTTTAAGAAGGAGACTGGGCCTTTAGCAATTGATCCAAAGCATGCTTGAGGTCAGCCAAGGTTTTCTTTGGTTTTCCCTCGTGATTGGTTAAAATCATATTACACCCAAAACACAGCAGTGATTGATTGCAACTAAGTCGCTTTGGCCTTGTGTCGGCCTGCACGTCCAGGCCCTAATCTGAACTAGACACCCCCCACAGACAGGGGGTCAGTCTGAGGTGGTCCCGTGACTTCAGCAGATTGTCCATAGCATCTATAACCAATTAAAAAAATATCACCATTTTTTATGCTCTTTTTTTTGGGTTTGTCTGGAACTCTGGAATATTTTTTGTGTGTGTCGTCACGATAATCTCATCTCAACAAAAGAGCCTTTGTTAAGTCTTAGTGGATTCTTAGCCTTAACGAGCGCACAAAGAATCCACAACGGTCCAATAGATAAGGAGCCCGTAGGTTCCAGGGTGGGTCTGTGCTAATCCGCAAACACGAATACAGAACCCACAAGGGGCTCGTTCACCATCGCACAGCCGCGGTCGAGAAAACGCCATCCCAATATTCATGTGTTTCCACGTAAAGGTTTTTTTTTTTTTTCCTCCGAAATGTACCAAAGTAACCGGTGAACATCTACACTCGTGTAATTTTGAGAGTGCCAGGTGCTATCTGTTTTGTGTGTGTGTGCGCGTGCGCGCGTGTGTGTGAGGGAGAGAGAGAGAGAGCGAGAGAGAGAGAGAGAGAGAGAGAAATGTTGCAACAGCGTGCTGAGCTCTGTTGCTTGATTGCTCTTCATGCATACATGAGAAATATATGAGCTGATGGTGATGAAATCGACGGTAACGCGCCTCTCGTCTGCCTCGTTGTGTATTTCATAGAGAAGTAAATACTGTGTCATTCAGACAGAAATAACATCTCTTCATATTTTTAATAATTAGACCCAAACCATCCACTGACGATTTAATGGGACGTTAACCGACTCGCGCCTACTGACGCATGAAAAGTTGCGCTGATATTCAATCCCGCGCTGTGAACGCCTCTAAAGTGTGAACTCGCTGACTTTGTCATGTCGGCAATGAAAGTAAAATGAAACAATTTCCTCACACACACACACACACACACACACACACACACACACACAGAGTCAAATGAGTTACTGAAGCTACTGTATAGAGATGACAGAAAGTTCAAAGGGCCAACGAACCAGGAATTTCCCTGCTAAAGAGGATTTTTCGGGTTGTTCTTCTTCACCTCTCGAGGGTAAAAAAGACAAAGATGTTTCATAATGTTGAACAGATTTTAAAGCCTCTTGAGCCAAAGTGTGATTTCAGTAGATATCGATACAATTTGAACTGGATAGAACCACCACCTTGGATAATTTGACCATCTGCCATTGATGAGACAACGCCGGCAATTAATTTTTTCACGATCACGTCTGAAAAAAAAAAAAAAACGGTGAAGAAGAAGCAGAAGTGGGGAAATTGGAGGGTTGCGGGAGATAGTTGGATGTTCCGGTTCTCCAGGGGGCCTGTGGTGCTGCTCCAGGCAGACGTAGGAGCACTTTATTCAGGCAGAGGAGGCGCGTGAGTGCACTGGTTGTCTGGGTGTTGTTGCAGCTCCGCCAGGTCTATTCCTCCTGCGTTATTGTAGCAAATAACTGAGGTGACAATACGGGAGTGAGGAGAAAAAGCTCAACTAATAAACAAAAATATCAAATTGTACTTAAAATGCGTTTTTTTTCTGCTGTTTGTAAAGCAGACAAAATGTAAAGGGACCCTTTATAAAAACATATTCTTTCTTTTGATAGGTTTACTTTTGCGTGTTCACTGCAGAAAATAACCAGTGGGTTTGGGACACGGGGCAAAAACATAGGCCGATTTTGATGGACAGATGTGGTTATTTTAATCCATTTGTATTTATTGAAATCATTTCTCATCAATCTCACTCATCTCATGCACACCGCAGCTGGATGTTTGGAGCCTGTAGTAGGCGGAGCAGTGTAGCGGCAAGCTGCAGGTTCCGCAGCCATAGGCAGAAGCTGCTGCTCCGAATCTGAGGTTGACCCAAAAATGTTGAGGCAGATTAACAAACGGCTACTTGCGTTATAAACTTGACGTATATTGGAAATATCAGCGGTTCACATCGTGAAAAACGAATTCAGCAGAGCATTTTTTTTTCCAAAATCTCTGCTGTTTCTGCTCCAAGTTGCTGTGCTATTCATCACGGACCCTCCAAATTCCTTTAAAATGCGGCAGCAGCTTCTGTCTTCCTCCTAGCGAGCAATGCCATCACAGCGAAATCCAAGTTGGAAGCAGAAGTTGTTGAAGCAGTGAAACTCACTGTGCCTCTGACATATTTGGGACTTTTCTGAGTATTTCAGCAATGGTTGATGATGGGAAGAAATGGCACAAAGCAGCGCTGTTGGTATCCTCATTTGCAACACCCAAAAGTCTGTCTATTTGCATTTTACTCTTCTTTAGCTGTGAATTTTTTTTCTTTTACGAACGTTTCACTGCTCGGAAATAGAACACGGACACCCAGAGGAGCCTGATAGACACAATTGAGAATAATACAAGCCATTATATCCAACTATTTATAGCATATACAAGCAGTTATTCATTATTCAACCATTAACAGTGGAATATTCATAAGCACATAAAGTTGTGTCTTTTTGCCATCCAGAAAGTACGAGAGGAGCTCATTTTGTAATTTTGTCACATGTGTTGTGTTTGGAATGATGACAGCTGTTATGTGGACATATCCAATCAGGTTAGGAAGTAATCAGAGTACTGTGAAGAAGTAGTGTTGACGTTCTGCAGGAGCAGGATACGCATACATGATTCAGACGCTGCGGATACATTACATACATGTTTAATCACAGTCTTGCTAACAGCAGGGGAGCGTGTGTGTGTCCTGTGTGTGTGTGTGTGTGTGTGATACATGTGTGCCTCCATGTGGTTTACAGTGATTTGCTGGTCAGCTACTTTACTGCGTATGTTTGAGTATTTAATGCATCGTGTTGTGTTACATAACATTGGTATTTGGCTGTATAAGGTTATTTTGTCTGCGTTTCTAGATTCACTAGGGGACCAAAACAGTTGTGGGGAAAGTTGCGCTGGTGTAAACGGCACCGTGTCAGCTCTGACATCTCAGCTTTGCGAAGGCACCGTCTCATCTAGTTGCAGCGCTAGTAGCACACGCAGTTGCAGGTAGCAGGCAGTTGCAGCTCTAGCAGTTACAGGCAGTTGCAGGTAGTTGCAGGCAGGTGCAGGTAGTAGCAGCACTTGTAGTTGCAGGCAGTTGCAGGTAGTAGCAGCGCGAGGAGTTGCAGGCAGGTGCAGGTAGTAGCAGCGCGAGGAGTTGTAGGCAGTTGCAGGCAGGTGCAGGCAGTTGCAGGTCGTAGCAGCACTTGTAGTTGCAGGCAGGTGCAGGTAGTAGCAGCGCGAGGAGTTGTAGGCAGTTGCAGGCAGTTGCAGGTAGTAGCAGCGCGAGGAGTTGTAGGCAGTTGCAGGTAGTAGCAGCGCGAGGAGTTGTAGGCAGGTGCAGGCAGTTGCAGGTCATAGCAGCACTTGTAGTTGCAGGCAGGTGCAGGTAGTAGCAGCGCGAGGAGTTGTAGGCAGTTGCAGGCAGGTGCAGGCAGGTGCAGGTAGTAGCAGCGCGAGGAGTTGTAGGCAGTTGCAGGCAGTTGCAGGTCATAGCAGCACTTGTAGTTGCAGGCAGGTGTAGGTAGTAGCAGCGCGAGGAGTTGTAGGCAGTTGCAGGCAGGTGCAGGCAGGTGCAGGTAGTAGCAGCGCGAGGAGTTGTAGGCAGTTGCAGGTAGTAGCAGCGCGAGGAGTTGTAGGCAGTTGCAGGCAGGTGCAGGCAGTTGCAGGTAGTAGCAGCACGAGGAGTTGCAGGCAGGTGCAGGTAGTAGCAGCGCTAGGAGTTGTAGTCAGTTGCAAGTTTCAACTAGTCTTATAGTGAATCTTTGGGCTAAATAGGGCTCTACAGGTACACGGTATGTTAAACCTAGACTTAGGCAGACTCAGTATTATGGGCTACAGCTAGAGAGCAGGATACCCGTTTAAAGCGAGTGTCCGGTACAGATGTAGTTTTTACGACCTTGGGTGTCATCCATTCTCATCTGGTGAGTGATGCCGACGCCTACATCCACCGCTCTGCTCTCCGTCCTCCTCGGAGAGTTTTCATCCCATAACTTTCTTAACTTCCTCATTACTATCCTGTATTTTAATCCACCAGTTTGCCTCTACTTTGCCTCGGGCCCGCTCCCGAGCCCACCCCCCCCCCACACCCCCCATCTATTCACTTTACTCTTTGCCTCGGGTCGTTGGGTGCAGCTGAGGGGCGGCATGTTAAACAGTTTAGAAAAAAAACATCAAAAGATGATTTTGTTTAAATATAATTATAAAAGAAAATTGAAAAAAAGTTAGGTTGAGTGAAAAAAAAAAAAAAGTTGAGATACAGATAATTAATTTGAAAAGAGAAGAAACAGGAGCGTTGCTGGTGTCCCTCAAACCACCGGTGCTCATGGAGGGGAATAGTTCTAATTATAGAAAATGGAATTATGACCAAATATGGTCTGAAAAATCATTTCAATGGGCTTAATTTATGAACAACATCCCAGCGCATGTCAGCTTGTGGCTTCTTCAGGGTGTGAAGAACCAGCACAGTAATTATACTGCAGGTGTAAATATGTAATTTTCTCTCTGCAGCCGCTCATCCGTAGCTGCACCATCATCCATCACTGATGGTTACAGTAATGACCACATGATTTAGGTTAAGGAGCCCCGCCACAAGTATATTACAGCTCACACTAATAAATAATACAATGTGTGTCCACTCAAAAGCCACCTCCTGGTATTCCCCCTCATTAAAAAAAATCCTGACTATGCAAATTTCATAAATTGAACTGTTCGAGTTCACCGTAAAGTCCATTAAATCTAAGAATTCATGAGCAGTTCGAGGCGCGTCGCTAACGGAAGTAGGGGAGTTGAGGGCATCCTCTCGCTCGCTCGTAGCCCCGCCCACACGCGGCCCCGCCCTGCTGACTTATACACAGGCGGGACCGTGAACCGTAAATGACGTCAAACGCGGTAAAGACACAAATGTACTCGATAAGCAGCTTAAATGTAGCCTCAGATATACTTGAATACCTGCTTTTCAATGGGGAAACAGTAGCAAGTAGTATTTTGGTACTTCTGTGTTGTGAATAGCGCATCAATAAACGTCTACTGTTACTTGTCAGCCATATCAAAGATTCATTTTTGCTAATCTTTCCTCTCTGAGCTTCTTACGTTCCATTCTCACTCTCTAACAAGCTGCTGATGTATTATTATTATATTATTATTTTAGTTTTGGTTGTTAGTTCCATGAATTCTTTATCTGATATAAAAATGAATTTGCATCAATATGTCGGCTCTTTGAAATTTCACACGCAGCTTTTTAAAGTGTCTCACTATCGATGTAAAGAATTGTTTACCAAAAAAGAAGCCAGCCACCCGACAGAATCCAGTGTTCAGTAAATTTACATGGATTTGTCTCCGTCTTCCTACTTATTGTTACATTTATGAATAAAAGGTAAAGAGGAAGAGAGAGAGAGAGAGAGAGAGAACACGGTGAGACAGTGGACTTTGTTATAATGGTGAGGTTTTCCTTTGTCCACATTCACTCCAATGGACTCAATGTATTTATGTGATAAAAAAAAACAACTTGCTTTATTCATTTATTATCGGATTATATGTCATTTTCTAGCCGCGTCCCATTTGTTCCCGCGTGATTGTCAGTAGAAGGAAGGAAGAGAGGAATAGATTTGGGTTGTTTTCAGCCTTTACTTTCATTTCTCCTGCAGTTCTGCTTCATGGTTTCATCTGGTAAACCTACATTTATCTAAATTCAAGCCACTAATGGGAGTTTTTTCAAGGTCTGGAAGGATTTGCTGACATATTTAAGGCTGAGTAGCGGAAAGATCGCCACCGACATTACCGGGAAAGCTGCCGCTGCTATGGAATTGATCAGGAAGAGACGCGCCATGAGCGATTTAGAGACTGACAGGTTCAGCGTGAATTACTTTAATCAATCACATCCAATAATCAGATCCATTGTTAAGAAGCCTATTGATGACATAAGAACCGCTAGCTATTTCTCACCCACGTAACGGTACTGAAAGGACACGGCGGCGATTGCTTCCGGTGACCGGAGACTTCGTCAGGGGTTTGAGGTGGAGGTCCTTATTTTATTACTGCGCTTACCAGCTTTAGTTATGACAATTATACTTCCAGATCTGTAGAGGGATTATCAAAGTACTCAGAGATGCTTCACGTTACAAGAGTGGACATCAAATTCGACAAAATGCAAAGGAGTGATAATCAAGTGGAAATAGGATCAAGTGGGGAGGCCAGTCCAGGTTCTGGGGTTGGTCCCGATGGGTTTTTTTTTAGCGGCTAGATGTCCCCCGATCTGAGGGAGGGGACGTGATGGTGAAGGAGGTCAGAGAGGTAGAGTGGCGAGGGAAGGGGTCGGTTTTAAACTCCTAAACCGCCTGCACCTGAACCTAGCGGGTTCTCTGCTCACCTGTGACCAGTGATGAATCGCTGACGTCACACCTGCGCAAGAGTGTTTGGCAAGGGTTCCATGTTGGCCGGGTTTTTCTAGTTTGGAGCCTGGAAGACGGGACGGGACTGAGGCAGGTAGAGGTTTCCAGGGAGGCTGGACCTGACAGGGTCTGAACGGGTAGCAGGGGGGTGAGGCGAGAACCGGAAGAGAGTTTAGGTGCCTGAACTGATATTGGACCAAGATTTCGATTGAGCTCAGAAAAAATGTACATCTCTCCGCGCATCCTGCGTATTATTCCACCATGTGTACTGACAAGACGTTGCGTTATTTGCGCGTCTAAAGAACGTTCCGTATTTGTGCGTGATTCTTAACAAACCCCCCCCCCAAAAAAAACAAACAAACAAACAAACAAATCAGAACCTACATTGAAAGGAATGTCAGTGAGCTCCTAATCCAGCGGGAGGGAAGAACTTCCCAAAATTCACCTGGGAGTCCTCGGATGTCTCCGGTTTACTGCATGGGTTCATTCATCAACGTGCTCTACACAGCCCTTAATTTTAAGTTGTTGAGTTATTTAGGAGGTTCTTCATCAAAGATTCACAAACTGTCAAAGCACATTCCTCACTTGCGCATTAATAATAATTTTGTGTTTTGTGTATAAATCTTAGCAATGCATTTGTCATTCAATTTGGAGTACTTGTTGGTGACTTTACATTGACTTCTTCAACGTCGATGAGAAAACCACCCCATAACAATACAAATTCACTTTGTACATCATTTTCCCAAAAGCATTAATTCACTGGGGATGCAAATATAAAATTTGCTCTTGAAGCATTTACGGTCGTGCGAAACACATTTATTAAACCTGAAAATCAGCCCATAATGTCCGGCTACCACAATGAATAATCTCTCTCATCGATGTAATGAAAAAAGTCATGCAAAAATGATGAGTTCTGCTTTAATGTTTAAAAAATGAAGCTCCCCTATTCCCCCCTGCACTCCAGCTCTTGCTTTCTTTGTTCTACAGCGTTTATTTCCTCCTGCACTTAATACATCCAGTGAATGTTATCACAGCAAGCCAGTGTCTCTCAGTTAAATTAGTTTGAATAACTTGACTCAGCATGTTGCTGAAAGAACAATACACTGTATATTTAAACTGTGACCTAAATTCAATTCACAGCCCAGATTTGGTTGAAGAGTCGCGTTCGGCTTCGACGCGCTGCTTTGAAGTAGTGCCAGTAATAAACGCTTGCGCAAATATGTTGGATTAACGGTCTGTATTCATGTATCTAAAGGTGTCTGAGCATTTAATATAGGTCATAAACTGGTTTATGCTATCCTTAATTGTTTCGACGATAAAAACGTTTTTTTTTTTTTTAATTTTATTCTGTGTCTGGGTTCTAACCAACTTTCTCCCGCCAACCAAAAACATGCAAGTTTGGTTAATCTGAGATTTTGAAATTGATTTTTAATGTGAGTGTGAATGGTTTTTCTGTGACTAATGTGTTATCACATCATATTTTGCACCCTGAATACATTTAGATACATGTACTAAACCTGACCCCAACCTTAGCCCTAACCCTAACCCTAGCACCAACCCTAGCCCTAACCCTAGCACCAACCCTAACCCTAGCACCAACCCTAACCCTAGCACCAACCCTCACCCTAACCCTAGCACCAACCCTAGCCCTAACCCTAGCACCAACCCTCACCCTAACCCTAGCACCAACCCTCACCCTAACCCTAGCACCAACCCTCACCCTAACCCTAGCACCAACCCTCACCCTAACCCTAGCACCAACCCTCACCCTAGCACCAACCCTCACCCTAACCCTAGCACCAACCCTAACCCTAGCACCAACCCTAACCCTAGCACCAACCCTCACCCTAACCCTAGCACCAACCCTAACCCTAACCCTAGCACCAACCCTAACCCTAACCCTAGCACCAACCCTAGCCCTAACCCTAGCACCAACCCTAACCCTAGCACCAACCCTAACCCTAGCACCAACCCTCACCCTAACCCTAGCACCAACCCTAACCCTAGCACCAACCCTAACCCTAACCCTAGCACCAACCCTCACCCTAACCCTAGCACCAACCCTCACCCTAGCACCAACCCTAACCCTAGCACCAACCCTAACCCTAACCCTAGCACCAACCCTCACCCTAACCCTAGCACCAACCCTAGCCCTAACCCTAGCACCAACCCTCACCCTAACCCTAGCACCAACCCTCACCCTAACCCTAGCACCAACCCTCACCCTAACCCTAGCACCAACCCTCACCCTAACCCTAGCACCAACCCTCACCCTAACCCTAGCACCAACCCTCACCCTAACCCTAGCACCAACCCTAACCCTAGCACCAACCCTAACCCTAGCACCAACCCTCACCCTAACCCTAGCACCAACCCTAACCCTAACCCTAGCACCAACCCTAGCCCCAACATAGCCATATGTATGGGAGCTAATGCAGTTAATGGGGACACCAGTTAGCTGAAATCTATGGATGGTTGAATGGATATTGGTTGCATCTCTGTCATTGACTCAGTGTGTGAGAGTAGAAAATCAGGATAAAAATGGAGGTATCACATGGATCTGCGGCAACCAATCAGAATGTAGAATTACCCCCCCCCCCACAAACACACACACACAGCAGTCAGAAAACACAACCGCCATGATGGTTTCCCACTTATTTCTTTCTCCATATTTACACACAGCTGGTGTGATGCTCAAAGTGGCGCGTAAAGGAATGAATGACGGCGCGCGTTGAGTTTGATTGAAGGGACGGCGTGCACGCAGAAGTCATTCTTCAACATGGATTTGAGATTTTATAAGACTGATAATGATGGCAAACACGACGCCTTCACACAAAAAGGACTGGTCCTCAGTGTGAGGCATTAAAAAAAAAGAAAAGAAAAGCATCATCGGGATGCTTCACCGTACACATGAAAGCTGTCGTTCTCACATCTGAACTCTTCTTGCATAATGAATCCGGTTGAGGGGAGGCTGGGATGAAAGATTGATCGAGGGAGAGAAAAGATAAAAGACGTTTTCTTTAGCGAAAATAAAAATTTCACGCAACCCAAGTGAAGTCACGATTGGCACTGATCATCAGTGAGACTTTTTAAACAGAACCGGCTTGAATCATTTAATCTTGAGTAAAACAAACTTGGCCATCAGGTAGAGAGTGAAGTTTTTTTGTTTTTACTACTACCTGTCAATATTATAGAATATTTCAATGTTAATGACAAAAACTCCTCTCACTGTCCAGGGAGGAGTTTTATGATTATTCTTATTATTATTTCATACTGTGAAAAACACAAAGTCTGCATACAAATACTCATGAAGGGATATTGTCTCATCCTTTTTTTGCATTTAACGTGAAGTGAAGTTGCTTTTTATGTCTTTTTTAAAATTGAAAACCAACAGAGGCTAATGGACCGAAACGATCCTATTGACTTTATTGACAATACCTTCAAAACGTTCTGTCTAGCAGCCACAGGAAGGAAATCCCAGATATACTGGGATAATCTGGGATTGGTGAGTAGGGATTGTTGTTTTGGCAATTCAAGATCCAGATTCAGGAGTAGTCTGGATCTGGACTTTAGCGGTGTGAGTGCAAATGTGTCCTGGCTCGCGCTGAAAAACAGCCTCAGCAGCTGATGTCCTTTGTATAAGCGGGTTTGGTTTGTCAGGAAGACGCAGAGGAACAGAACCAGTCTGTATTGTTGAGGTCTCTCTCTCTCTCTCTTTCACTCTCTCTCTCTCTCTCTCTCTCACACACACACTCACACAATCCATAGCAACATGATACTGTATATACTGAGTCATCTCCACTATTTGAAACTCGCATCTGTAAAAATTACTAATACCCCCCAAAAAGTGCTGCAAGTGCGATGCAGGCATGTCCTCAAGCTACCCAGCCAGAGCAGAGCTTCAAACCAGGTCTAAACAGTTGCTTTAATTTAGATTATGAAAGGCTCTGGAGAAGATTGGGTGAAGGGTCGTGCATGGAGGGATGATTGGAATTACGAGTTTAACCCTGGTGTGGACAGAAGGAGGCTTAGCTCAGTGGGCGCTACGGTGTATACCCGTTCTTTTCCCAGGTTTTGTAACGGACAAACATCTTTATGAGTCATACAGGAGTGCACAATAGACAACGGAGACCTTATATAACACCTCAGCTTTTGTGTTTAGCAGCCGGTTGTTGTCAGATGCTGGTTCCGATGAAAACAAGCCTGTTGATCAGTTGTGAGGGTCTCATATGAAAACAGCCTCCTTAAATGTACACATCGCTCTGTAAATTCACCCAAAAACGAATTGCTTTTTTTTTTGTACCGCAGTCTTTAAAATTGTCTGTGGCGTGGAGGAATGGGAGTGCGCTGGTAATCCCAATCTCTAAAGTACACCTTTACTTTTTGAGCTTATATTAGCAAAGCTGAAATCATCACAAATACATGAGTCATGACCAGAAACTTCACTCAGGCTTATATAAACTGACACAGACGTCCTCAGAGGAAAACGTTCTCACTTTATCATTTGGTGACCGTTTTTTTTTGGTGTGCAGCACAAGCACAGCGGCTCTCTAGTAAGCGGGAGGTTGTTGGTTCTGATTCTGTGGTCGGTACCATGGTGCCCCTGAGCAACACTTGAACCCCTAATTGTTCCCGAGGGTTGGTTAGGCAGCGACTGCAGCGACTGCAGCTACGTGCAGCTACGTGCAGCTACGTGCAGCTACGTTCAGAAATCTCACTGTGGAGCCCGATCGTTCTTAGAAATTCTGAAATTTT
This sequence comes from Aulostomus chinensis, assembly GCF_037954235.1. Taxonomy (NCBI): domain Eukaryota; kingdom Metazoa; phylum Chordata; class Actinopteri; order Syngnathiformes; family Aulostomidae; genus Aulostomus; species Aulostomus chinensis. The sequence continues at coordinate 58,058,694 of NC_141320.1, read as the reverse complement.
AAGGCGCGTCTTTTCTCTGTCAAAGGACAGCAGGAAGTGCGTCATCATCGATGGCCTCTTTTTTTGAGGTGGGGGGGAAGGACCTAGTCCCTTGTGACTTGCCTCTTCGGGTGCTGCGTAAACCTAGCGCCGGAGCCTGGAGGCTGTTGAACCAGTTGACCTTGAGATGCCTGCTGGTTGATGCAAAAAAGAAAAAACAGTGCAGGAGAAAGCACGTTAAACGCAATGGGGGTCTTTAGACCAGACTTGAGCTTTAATAGCAATGGGACACACAGGAGCAAGAACTGGTGGAACTGCAATTTAGCACTGAACCAGCGTCCCCCTGCAGGGGGAGCTAAAGGCCCACCCGCAGCAGATTGTAGGTCCTATGTTTGTTTGGACACTGTTTTGTCCGACTTCCTTGTCACAGGTTAAGTAGAAAATTTTTTTTTTAAATTATGTAATCCGACTATAGAAAATCTGGGAAGTTTTTTTAAAGTTATCTGTGACATCATGAAGAAAAAAAAACACAATAATTGAGCTCATGACGTGACAAAAATCGTAGCGTAAGTTCAGAGATGTCTTTTCTAAGCACGGCAACAAATGTGCATTCTTTCTCAAAGCAGCAGGTCTCGGAGCTTCACCTGTGACATCACCTCACGGCGGCGACGCGAGGCTCCGCACGGTTCCTGATGTTCTCCGCAAATGATGACGATTATAAGTCTGAAGTCTTAATTTTAGATCCTTTTATTGCGACAACGTCTCATCTCACCTCTCAGCAACCTTCCCCTCCTTTCAAACAACATGAATAAAAAATGATGTAAATATAAAAAATATATATATTTATATATATAGCATAACAAATACTTAAATTAACATAACGTAAGAAATACTTCGATTTTTGTAACATAAATACCAACTGAGGGAAGTCACATGGTTCTCTGACCTCTTTGCGCTGCAGGGCCATTTTAGATTTCTGCTGAAGTCACCATTTGTAGTTCCTGCCTGGCTACAGAGCCGTTTGATATTTGGTTTCCTGTAGTTTTAAAGTACGAGTTAAAATTCTACCAAAAACATCCAGAAGAAGAAGAAATAGAATAAGAAATATTCCAACTTCCTCCTAACAAGATGTTTTGGGAAAGCGCTCCTAACAGACAGCATTTCCTGTCTTGATCTGTTCAAAATAAACCCGGTTCGCCTCTGCGGTGTTTGCAACACCACCCCGCTGCTCCTGCCCGTGTCCTTTTACAGACGTTCTCGCTGTGTTTTGACTTCAGAGGCCAAGCTTGTCTTCTTTGAAAGGATTTACAGCTGAGGTGGAAGACGGCTCCGTCTCGTTCAGATGTCGGGGGGTACCTTTTGTGTCAGTAGCAGACACGCGAGGAGGGAGAAACGGTGTAACTATCTGCCGGCGGCGTTATTTCACGTGCCAGGACGTATGGAACGACTGCTCTTGGTTCAGTTCTTCTGGTGATACTACGACCCGGTTTACTGAAAGTCTTCACTGGCGCGTTCCATGAGGAATACATTATTAGGAGAATGAAAATATACTGTACAGAGTTGATGTTTTGGTGTCTCCACTCTGCCCTCGTCACTCCCTAAAAGGAAACTGCAAGTTCAGCACAGCTGGGATTTGTGGCGTGTGATAACGATGATCCCAGGCTACAGAAACACGCTTTTATAAAGTTAGAAGACGTCTCAACAGTCGCAACTTCCCCTCAAAAGCCAGAGTTTAGAGCCGCTTTAAATATATGAACCTGCTTTAACACATTCTTACTCTGTTTCCAGGTAGAAGTACACGATGTAGGAGTACTAACAACTACCATGACTACTATATTCACAGCAACCCTCTCCTTTCCCCTCTCTCTCTCTCTGTCCGTCCTCAGGCTCATCGGTCAACCAGTCGGGTGACCCGTTCTCCAATGCCTCGTGCAACATATCCACCAACGACTCAACGTCCTGCTCCCCAGCGGATGATGGAGCGGGAACAGGAAGTCCTTATAAGGCTCTGGAGATGTTTTTCATCGCCTTGGTTACTGGATCTCTGAGCTTCGTGACTGTTACGGGAAATATATTAGTCATGCTCTCCATCAAAGTCAACCGCCACTTACAGACTGTGAACAATTATTTCTTATTTTCGCTAGCATGTGCGGACTTGATCATCGGTGTTTTCAGCATGAATCTGTACACTGTTTACATCATCGTGGGCTACTGGCCGCTCGGGCCGGTGGTCTGCGACCTGTGGTTGGCGTTAGATTACGTCGTCTCGAACGCGTCGGTGATGAATTTATTGATCATCAGTTTCGATCGTTACTTCTGCGTGACCAAACCCCTCACGTACCCGACCAGAAGGACGACTAAGATGGCGGGGTTGATGATCGCGGCGGCCTGGATTCTGTCCTTCATCCTGTGGGCCCCTGCTATCCTGTTCTGGCAGTTCATCGTCGGACAGAGAACCGTTCCACCTGGCGAGTGTTACATCCAGGTATGAGGTTTAGATCACATGATCACGAGTTTCAAACTGGGGATTTTTTTGACGTGTGGCAGAAGTATTTCTCAAGGTCACAGAATGAGCTGCTTTCAATGATGAATTTTAATTTTAAACGGATTATAGAAAGGCCTCTTTTTTTTTTTCTGCTGCACTGCTAAAGAATATGTCTGTAAACCTATGACCCCCTTCTGGGATGATTAGCCACACACACACACACACACACAACCTTGTACTTGTGTCTTTGTGAGGACCTTCATTGACTTTCATGCCCTTTGAAGTTGTGAGTTCTGGATACAACGTCCTCACTTCGTCGCACATATTCTGGTCCTCGATGTGTGACAAGAACAGATAACAGACTAAACACACACACACACACACACACAGCATTGTACTTACATCTTTGTGAGGACTTTCGTTGACATCATGCATTCCCTGGCACCTGACCCTAACCCGACCATAAAACCAAGTCTTGACCTTCAGAAAGCCCTTTAAAAATGTGAGGACCTGCTAAAATGTCCTCACATTCCAAAAATTCCTCACTCCGTTGGTTAAATATGTATTCCCGTCCTCACTTTGTAGCAAAAAAACACACATACACACACACAACATTAACTGCATTCAATTAGGAACCTCTCACAATTTTCTGTCTATATTTCAGTATAATTTATTGACTTAAATCACATGTTAATTAAGACTATGTATAATGCACCAAAACTTTGAAGAGCAGTAAACTGGTTACTGGAAGGTGTGTGTGTGTGTGTGTGTGTATGGGGGGGGGGGGGTCCTGACAAGGACATAAAAAAGGACATCACGTAGAACAGCATGAAGCTCTGTGATGGGAGACACAGTCGACCGTCTACGTGCTCAAATCGTACAACAAAGATCCTACACGAGCATCCAGGGACTACATTTTAGTAAGATAAGGACGGGAAGTGGGGGGGGGGGGGTCGCAGACCTGCCATCTCCAGTGCAACAAGAAGTGAAACGTTGCTCCTCGTCCTGACCACACGTCATGTCAACCACAAAGAGAAGATATCTGACTAGACAGGAAACGTTCCCCTCTGTTCTCACCGCCGACAGGTATGAAGAAACGGGTTCACATACGGTTTCTTCTTCTCTTTGTGATACCGCCCTCACGACGTCCCTCCCCGGCTGGGGCTGTCAACGTTCCTGACACGTGTCTCGTACCGATAAAAGACGAATTGGGCTGTTTGCTTGTCTGCTCAACTCTTTTCTTTCCATGTGTCTTTCTTTTCTTTTCTTTTTTTTTGTTCCCTCTACAGTTCCTATCTAACCCCGCGGTGACATTCGGGACAGCAATAGCGGCGTTCTATCTCCCTGTCATTATCATGACAGTCCTGTACATCCATATCTCCTTGGCCTCCAGGAGCAGGGTCTCCAAACACAAACCAGAGAAAAAAGAGAAGAAAGGAATTAAGTAAGACATCAAAATCACTGACCTTTTCTTAATTTGTCCTGTAGTTCGTTCAAATATGATTAACTGGAGCAGTGAATTATTATTATTCTTTTGTGTGACACATTTTCATTTCATTTAACGTCTTTTACTATTCAAATCTTATTTATCCATGTATTTATTAACCTTAAAAAAATGCCTTTAATAAAAGAACAAATTTGCTCAATTTGAGCACATTCCAGTAATTAGCTCTTATTAATGCTGGAAGAATTCTGGTTAAATTCCAATCAGAACCAGACGCTAATTACTTATCGCTCAATAAACCATAATATATGCACAAATTGGGGATTATTTGACGAGTAGTTCCTTAATGATTTTTTTATGTATTTTTTTTACCAGAACTCCCAGTTTAATTAAGAGTCACCTGCTGAAGCAGAACAATAACAACGAGACCAGTCCTCAGGCGAGTCCCCGCTCGACTCCCAAACTCAGTCTGGACTCAACCACCACTGCGGAGGAGGCCGTAAAGAACGGCAGGGTGGAGGAACCAAAACCAGAACAGCCGCAGCTTCTGGCCCAGCCCAGTCCGGGACTCACGCAGGTACCCTGCAGGATCTGGCGCTGAAGCTTTACGCTGCTATAATCCAATTTGTGTCTATTGTCTCTACCTAGGAGGAAAAAGAGAGCTCCAACGACTCGTCTACAGCTTTTATTCCCCCCACCGAACCCAAGGACAAGGCCAGTAACGAGGTGATAACGGAGGTACCAGCACGCAGATGTGGAAAAATGAATATTTATCATATTTTGTATGAATACAGAAATATCCTGGGATATTGTTTCATGCCAAAATTTGTTTTTTCCAAGACAACATGATAAATATTGAAGTCATTTTTATTAAAAAGGCCTCCTCCTCCAGCAGTAGGAGATAAATCACTGATGCAATCACGACAATTAAGAGGTGTCCATGTAGTAGTCGCAAACTGTGATTGGCTCCTGTGTATTAATGGGTGGGTCTTCATGAAAAAAACCCTCCAGGGGGAGTTTGGGGGCCTGTCACACCCACCAAGTTTGGTCCAGATCTTTAGACCTTTCTGTTTGGTACGAATACCAAACAATTGAAGACCTGAAAAGTTGGTGTGTTTGCTAGTGAATTTACAGATGGATGAGCAAAACCAAAGGCAACATAAATACCAAAAAGTTTGACATCCACCCCCCCCCCCCGAAAAGTGCATCTTGGGAAATGACCCAGCAGTCTAGGCCACTTTGCATTGTAAGCAAGGGATGTATCAAGGTCCTACATATGGGCCGGTTTTTAGTCCCCGTTCTGGATCGACCCTGTAGAGAATCGCAGGAGCAGCCTGATAATAACAAAGATAAGTAAAGTTAATAATCCAGCCTGGAAGTCAGAAATGCATGAACTAGTTTTCCTGCATCTTTCTGAGAGCGTCCAATATTTGAGATGTTATGTGGGTTACAAAAAAAAAAAGGCAATGCTTGAAGTTTGTTTTATGCTGGAGTTGAAAGACAAATCTCGATCAAAGACGGCGCCGAGGTTGCTTTTGATGGAGCCGGAGGGCAGAGCGATGCCTTCTAGACCCATTAAATCATTAGATCGTGTTTCACATGTGTACAAAAACTTCAGTTTTATCTGAGTTAGTAATCAAAAGGTTTGGGGTTCAATCACCGAGCTCCACCAGGAACGATGTCACCTTAGAAGATACTGGTCTAGACTCTCCGCCCCCCTTTTATGAAGTGGTCAGCTGTTTCTTGCTGGTCCGTCGTCTCAATGTGCAAATATAAGTCAAAAGAATTCATACAGCTTCCTTGGTTGTTTGTTTTTTTCACTAAATTGAGGACTTTTTCCACAAATTTAACCGTTTTTAGCACAACACTTCAAAAAGGCTTCATATAAGCGGGAATGACAAAGTACAGCTCTCAACTTTACTACCTAGATGCACTTTTACAGTATTAACCCAGCTGGTATGGGATGTACAGGGGAGGGCAGTGAGAATATTTGCCTGAAAACATACATATCACTGAATGAGAAGTACTGGTAATACTAAATACTGCATGAATAAGCAGTCTTTGTGGAAAAGTATTCCAAACAAACAAAAATAAGCACTCTGTGGCCCACAATGACTGGATGCTAATCCCCGAGTCGTTGGATTTAATGCACCAACGGATCAAACTGTCCATGACAATTCCCAAGAAAACAAAACAAAAACAAAAAAACCTCTTGATTTTATTCCAGGCTGCGACAAATCCCAATCCACTTACCATGACAACAGCCAATCCCTCGGTGGCAAAGATCAACCCCGCCTCCAAATGGTCCAAGATAAAGATTGTAACAAAGCAGGCCGGGGATGAATGCATCACAGCCATAGAGATCGTCCCACCTGTGGAGGGGGCGGAGCGCCACTCCATCCCCATCAGCAGACCCAGGACCGTTGCCAGGAAGTTCGCCAGCATCGCCAGAAGCCAAGTGAAGAGGAAAAGACAGATGGCTGCGAGAGAAAAGAAAGTACGTGTTTTGAAACGACCTGTTTCTGGATGGGAAATATGATTCGCATCGGTGATTCCGATGAGTTCGTTCTGATTTTGTTTGTAGTATGACGGCGTTTCTCGTCGATGGTTTCAACGCTTGCGTCAATGACGGATGTCGCACTTTTAATCAACAAACACAAAGCCTATCACGTGTCAGCAATATTGGAAAAAAAAAAATCAATTTTTACACGTATTTAAAGTATTAACATTTCTTTACGACCTCTTCGAATTAAGCCTTTACTCACAAAACTTCTAACAGAATCAAAAAGACTCAAAGCAACTCTAAATTTGTTGATTCACGGAAAACTCTTTCAAAGTAAGAGCATGTTAGTTTTCCCATCTGAGAGTATTTCATAAAGCATTTCCTCTCCTACATGTGTCAGAATGTCATTTTTGATTAAGCACGTCGTACTGCTACGGTATAATTATCTTTCTTTGATACAGATCCCAAAAATAAATCGCATTATTAGCATTTTAATGATTTTGGGTTTTTTTTTTTTAAGGAAAATGAGAGTAAAGATATAAAAGTGAATATTCTGTCTATAAAGACTCATATCGGAATAAAAATCAATCGGATTTTTTTTTTTTTTCTAAACTGTGCAGCTGATTGCTTTGATATTATTCCGGTTCCAAATGTTCCATTAGCGAAGTTCCTGCTTTTATCCACCACTTGTGGGAGATAGAGACGCTGCTGGGTTCTCCTTCATCGTAGCGTCTTATCAGCTGTGGTTCCGGTCCTCAATCTTGAGGCTGCTGACTATTACGGAGCTTATTGACGAGTCAGCAGGTTTATTCTGAGTTACTTATTGTGGCAGTTTTTATTGTTATTATTATTTATTTGAACGTGGCAACTCGTCATTCTCACTCTTTCCCTTATCAGCCAATCACTGCGGAATAGCTAGTGAGCTTTAGTACTTTTCACTTCCTACCAAGCTCCATTTAATCATTTACCCTTTAAAATATGTACATGTGTACAGTAAAATACAAATATTCTGCAAATACTCTGCTTATTAAGGTTTAAATATGTCACTGTTAAAAGATACCTACACTTATTTCAGCAGGAGAAGGACAGAAAATAAATCAATAATTCAATAAAACAGAAATAAATAGAAAGGTTTTCCAGGGAAGTGTAGCAGCGAGAAATGAAGCTCCAGTTGTTGCTGCTCACAGACACAGAACGAGTCTCATTTACCAGAGTTTAGCTCGGAAATTCTCACAAGACTTCCTCTGTACTGTAGTAGTAGTAGGTGTAGTAGTAGTAGTAGTAGTAGTAACAGAAGTTGTAGTAGTAGTAGCAATAGTTGTTGTTGTTAAAGTAGTAGTAGTAATAGTAGCTGAAGTAGTTGTAGTAGTAGTAACATTAGTTGTAGCAGAAGTAACAGTAGTAGTTGTAGTAGCAGTAGTAATATTAGTAGTAGGAGTAGTTGTAGTAGTAGTAGTAGTAGCAGCAGCAGCAATGACAGTAGTAGGAATAGTAGTAGTAGTAGTAGTAGCAGTGGTTTTAGTAGTAGTAGCAGCAGTAGTAGTAGTAGCAGTAGTTATAGTAGCTGAAGTAGTTGTAGCAGTAGTAACATTAGTTGTAGTTGGAGTAGAAGTAGCAGTAGTTGTAATAGTAGTTTCAGTAGTAACTGTAGAAGTAGTAATATTAGTTGTAGTTGTAGTAACAGTAGTAGTTGTAGTTTTAGTATCAGTAGTACTAATAGTAGCTGAAGTAGTTGTAGCAGTAGTAGTTGTAGTAGTAGTAGCAGTAGTTGTAGTAGTAGTAGCAGTCGCAGTAGTAGTTGGAGTAGCAGCAGTAGTAGCAGTTAGTTGTAGTAGTAGCAGTGGTTGTAGTTGTAGTAGCAGCAGTAATTGTAGTAATAGTAGCAGTGGTTGTAGTGGTCGTAGTAGTCGTAGGAGTATACTAGCAGTAGTAGTTGTAGTAGCAGTAGCAGCAGTAGTCCCTCCAGAAAAACGTGATTATGCGATCACATAATTCAACGCATCATCAGCCACACATTTATGAGGGGGCCACATTTTTTTCAAAGACGCCACACTTTCACTGCATAATTTGCTGATTTCCACACAACATGCGTGTGTGGAAATCATGCACGGCTTGCATGATTTCATAATCCCCACATAATGTTGAAAAAAAGGTCACACATATCCTTGCAGAAAGTTGAAAAAATGTTGCGTTTACTTCACACAAGAGCAGCCATTTTCCTCCTGTTGCCTTGGGAATGTTGTGAAGGGACATCACTCGAAAGCTGCAAACCCCGCGAAGAAGTCATGATGACGTCCACATAAACATAGCAAACCACGTTCAATCACAGACGAGATGGTTAGGGATGGGGGGAGGGGTTAGTGCGCGTGCATACATTGGTACTCGTAAGCCATTTTTCAATTTCATCGTTTGCTATTCCTAGCTTACTCTGTAGATCCTAGCTAGCACTAGCATTGATTCCAGAAAGGACAAATTCTACAAAAAGTGTCTCTTTCGCATGAGCTCATAAAATAATTTTCATTATATCAGCGGTAACTCATGACCTAATATCGTAAAGATATTTTAGAAAGACTCAGAATGTAAGTTTACTCACCAAACTGTTGGAGTTTGCTCACTCATCTTAGCAACGTTAGCATAGCACAGGTCCACTGTGCCATCGATAAAAGGGAGATATCAATACAGTTCATGCTTATCCAACCTGCTGGTGTGTTTACGTACTCAGACAGTGAAGTACTACTTCAGTACCTTTTTAATTAAGTTACTTTGACCTCATAAAAACACATTTTTGACCTTTCAAACACAGCCTTTCAAGAAGCTGTACTCAAGGAAACTTTTCAACACTTTCTTTGACTGCAGAATGAAATCAAAACGATGACGTGGCGTCTGACTTGTTGAGGACGCTACAGGATCGGTCGGGTCTTGGAACCGTGAATCTGTGCTAATTTCACAGTAACGCACCTCGTGTATCAAGTTTACACTGAAGTAGAGAGCCGCCGATGACAGAAGCGCCGCCGTCGAAGCCGTCGGTGTGAATATGTAGCTGTCGGAGTGACTCCCGCCGCAGGCTGCGTTCAGACAAAGTTGAACCTCTCATCAGTTGTGCAAATTGCGCTCGACACACCATTTATTTGCAGCAGCCAATCTTCTCTTACCAATCAAGCAGTGTGTGTGTGTGTGTGTGTGTGTGTCTTTATTTCAGCTTAGCCTCTGCCTGAACCCAGAACAAACCACTTGCCTTTTTTTTTCTTTTTTCAAACTTTTCCCTCTGCACGAGGCGTATTCATAAAAGACAGACGGGAAGTTTTAGTTCAACTTAAAACACGTTGGACTCTCTCAGACGCGTCCTGGTCGGGTTCTCATCATGTCGCTCTTTTCATTCATAATTCCACTGATGGCATTCAGGCACCGTCAGTTTTGTGGTTGTTGTTGGGTTTTTTTTAACACCAGCAAGATACTAAATGATGACTATCCATTTGTTTTAATACTGTAAAAATATATATTTTTATATATAAAAGATTGAGATTGAGATGATGGCAATGTGAATTTATTATACGCAAGAAATGAAATTCTGTTCATATTTATTTACCTGAAACATCACAATCATGATAAGAACATCGACTTTAAGCTACCGTTTCAAAAACGACTGAGTCACCAAAGACTCACTCCAGACTATAGAATATTATAATTATAATTATTTTATATTGATTTTCAATATTTCTAGCCAGTAATAAAACACGATGATAAACTACAGTTTAGTTCATAAAGAGCAGTAATTTAATAAACGTAAAAAATGTTGCTAAACTTTACGTATCTGGAGAAAGAAACTTCATTGAGGAAAAAAAAACTTAATTTAAATTTCATTTTTCAGATTTTTGTTTTTGTATGACTCAACTTTTATTGTGTAATTATACCGTTTTTTTTTGCAACCTCGATATCTTCCAAAAATTGAGAAAACTCGTCTTGTTTTACATGTAATGTTTTAATTTCCTCTCCTGTTTGTAATGTGTCTTTGATGGCGATTAATGATTTAAAAAAAACTTCGCTAAATTCTTAAGAGATAAATAACCGCGAGCTTTTATTTTTGTTGACGTGGCATCGCAGTTGCGTGGTAAAGTTACGAATCAGTCCGCTGTCGCAACCGCGGCGTGAAATATTAACATTTTTCGACTGGAACAATGCAGTATAAGATGTTTGCGGATGTAGTAGAGTAGAAAAGATGGGTTGTTTTTTTTCCCCTGGTCGTCTCTCTCATCTTCCTCTTTCTTCACAGGTGACCAAGACTATCTTCGCCATCTTGCTGGCCTTCATCATCACATGGACGCCGTACAACGTCATGGTGCTGATCTCCACCTTCTGCCAGTCCTGTGTTCCTGACACCGTGTGGGCGATCGGTTACTGGCTATGTTACGTCAACTCTACCATCAACCCGGCTTGTTACGCCCTGTGTAACGCCACGTTCAAAAAGACCTTCAAGAACCTGCTGCTGTGTCAGTACAAGAATATAGGCACAAGATGAGATGGGAGGAAGAAGACTGAGGGTATAGGATGGATGGGGAAGGGTAATCCAGTGCAAGGAAAATAAAAAAGGGGGGATAAAGGGAAGAGGAGAGGAAATGAAAGCTGAGGGAAGAATAGAGATGGGCTGAAGAAAGGAGGATGGCGGGAGAGGGGTTCTGCGGGGGATAAGCAGCTGTCTTGCAAATGAACGCCAGTTATATCAGTACTTATAGACTCAGAGCAAAAATGTGAGTGTAAACCAGGGAGACCTTAACCTGCCCCGTTTCCCCTTAAGATGGAAAAAAATAATCAATCAGCGGAAAAAACGTTTTCAGAGACGTGGGGAAAAGAAGCAGCTATGACGGGACGAAGCCATGAACGAGGAGGGAAAACGGAGTGATGCAGGCGGGAAGACAGATAGATGAGTAAATTAGCTTTAAAGATGGTGGCCACGAAGAAAATTTTCAGAAATCGATTTTTACGGAATCAGAGGAGGTAAATTTATAACAAAATTCCCTCAGGTGGCAGCTACTTGCTACCCTGCTCCTCTACTATTCGTGAGATGATTCCCCAAAGGCTGACAAAGATTATATTAAATATACACATTCAGACATAATCCCAGGAGTTAAGCTCAGATTAAGCAAAAGTGACCTGCGGTTTAAGGTAGTTCGACCAAATAACTCTGAACTTCTATCCTGGGTCTCTCGGGGACAGCGGTCGTGGTTGTGGGAAACGGTCAGGCTTCTGTGCGTCACCGAAGCTGGTACGTAGTTTAGCTGCACTCGCCATTTTCGCTCAGCGTGTTTGTGTGCTTCGATAAGTTTGCGTTGTGCTGACCACATAACAAACATCATTTGATTTCCATGAAATTTGCAGTTGAAGACGGTCATCATGGAAGATGCGCGTCAAAAGTCTCTGACCAGCCGGGAAGTTCCTGGTTATTGAAGAACGACTTTTATCACATTGATGTGACTTTTTTTTTTAGTTTTTCACCGCGGAAGTTGTTGAACTGCCTTTAAACCACTTATTTTGATATACTCATGTAATATCGCAGCATTTAATCCCGCCCAGATTTGTCTTAATGCTGCAATCCTGCTGCGATCTGACCACCTTTCTCCCATGACGCATCACCACTATCCTCACAGCTTTTAATAGCACGTTGAATGAGTGTTAAACTGATTTTACTTAAGGACATTATCTGAATTACTTCAAATTTGATCTCTCAAATTAGCAAGTACTACGTGTCTGACAGTAAAACTGCAGAGCTGTACTTGGGTCGGTCATGGCTGTTGTTGCTAGTCAACAGGAACATGAATAACTCAGCTATGCTTGATGGAATGATCTGATTGTTCCTTCGTTAGCTTTCGTTAGCACTCGTTAGCTCGTTGCTAACTGAACTAGACATTGAGCGTGGAGGAAGATGTTCATATGAAACCTCAGCAGAGCTCTTTCAGGCTAGAACGTTCCAGTCTGAGCTTTTCCAGTTCCTTATCGGAGACACCACTCTTATTTTATGGTGAATAAATATACGTATTTGGGTAATAAAACACACTATAAAACAATATAGGTAAGATAGGTGGATGTGGGATTAAAAGAGGAAGACTTCTTTATCTGGCCCTCTTTTATTTTTGAATCTGCATCCCATGTGTTCTTTTATTTGACTTCCTGGAGCTCTACAACTTGATTTTTCTTTTTTATCTTTTTGCGAATAGATCAGTTTGTATTTTAGTTTTCTCGTCAGTTGAGTCAAGTATTCTTTTTATTTGGATCCAAAGTAACTCCTCACACCAACACTGACGACCGGGAGAATTACAGATTAGGACACAGATTAGCAGATTGAGTGGTTTTAAGTAGCATTCCAACACATTATTGCAACTATTTGTGCCTTTTAAAACAACTTAATACAATGTTAAATCAGTTAAAAGGCCTAAATGTTGTGTATCCAAGCTGCTGGGGTGTTTGGCAAAATAACTCACCGTCAGGTTTGCTGAATTTTGTTGTTGTTGTTGTTGTTGTTGAAAATAAAAAAAGCAAAGCGAATGAAAGTGTGATTTCAAGAAATATGAAAAGGAGATCAAGACGGTCCTCTTGATTAGTTTCCTATCTGAGAGAAATCCTCGTTAAGCTGAGAAATGTATGTGTACCTTTTAAAAATGTAACAATATGAAGGAAAATTAGGTAGTAAAGCTGGCCTTTTTTTTTTTGGAAAGTTTGCCACTTGATTATTACATCACGCAGGCTCCGCCCCTTCTGCCAGGCTCATGGGGATTGACTCAGGTTCGGCCTCTGGTGGCCACTTGGGTTCACTTTCCACTTCTTGAGGTTGAAACTTGTTTTAGACGCTTTTCCCAAGCATTGAAAGATCTGACAATAGTACAGAACTGACTTAGGCAGCTATTTTACACGGATTATCAGTCCTACATTGTACATGATATTTATTTTAGTCATATTTTTTGCGTCGCTATTTGTTGTTGGGTTCACTGTGCAACAAGTGTAAAAGGTAAACAGGCACAAAGATCCAAAGAGACAGCTGGTTGCAGGGCAGGGGCAAGAGTTCAAACGTGAAAATTAGTGTCATCTAATAAATTAATTTAATTACATCACATTAGATTACAGCATAATTAATTGGTGTAATTAAATTAATTAACTGGGAGCTAGTGTGTGGACTCTAATTTTCATGTTTGAACTCTGCAACTGAGCCGTGGGAACTTAAGTGTGTATCGTTCAAAAAGTGATGTTCCGGACATTCTTGCAATTACGGTAATTATCTGGGGAGGAAGCACAAAATGTGGTTAGCAGGTTAGCATTAGCCACACTGGTACAGGAGTGCGGGACCTGCACCAGTTTTTTTTTAGAGCCCTCAAGAACTTTTATATGCCACAGAAAAGCCTGCATGCATTTAGATCTATTCTATCTATAATTTTGGTGTCATTTTTAAATATCTTTTAGATTCATATTTTTTTAATTATATGCTAAGTTTAATTTTTTTTTGTTATTGTTATTATTTCCAATTTTTTGCAATCAAATAGTCACTAGTTACATATACATTCATTCATAATATATCGTTAAGCTATCATTTATTTTGGGATAATTGTCTGGTTAAATTCATTTTCTTGCCACATTTTAGTAACATTTTTGCCAGAATATTCACAATTTCTTTCAAAAATATGGGCAACTGATCATGAGAATACTACTACTACCAATAATAATACAATACTAATAATAATAATAATTACAACAAAACAAAAGAAGAAATGAAAACCAGTTTTTAAGTTACATGTGTCTAAATAAACTTAAGTGAAAGTATTCCTGAATTTTTTAGTAACGTACTGGTTGAGGTGTTGGTTCGAATGTTTCCGTTGACGCGTCTCAGTGTTCGGGTTGAACCAGGACAGGTTCTTTCGCAGTCTTTAACGTGTGTATTTTTTGCTGTATCTGAGCCCTGGAGGAGAGAGAGCAGAGGTGTGCTGGAGTAGTGAAGACATATCAGGCAGAGTCGGAGCCAAAGGGACGTGAAGTGTTTTGAGGCTGTGGGCGTACGGTGGGCCCGGGTCGGACTAGTATGACTGAGGTTCTCTCAGCTTCCGACACTACTGAACTCATTACCTCCCACCTCCAAATAGCAGGTACACTCCTACACAGTACACTGCATTCATGTTTGTTTTATGTTAATATCTTACAGCTGCTTTTATTTGACCACGTTATAACGTCTATAGTTTTTAATTTTATTGCCAAGTTTCACTTTTCTGTGACAAAACTCAGGTGTTGCTGAAACTGGTCTCTGCCCGCGTCGTAGGCTGAGGTCTCAATTCAAGCAAGGAGTATTATGTTTTTGTGTGTGTGTGTGTGTGTGTGTGTGCGTGCGTGCGTAACCAAATCTTTGCAGTCTGTTCTGTGGGGTACAGTGCCGATGGGGGGCTGGAGTCCATCCAGACTGGGTAGCAGGACAGGTAGCCAATCCTGAGACAACCATCCATCTATCCTGTGCGTCTATTTAGAACCCGCGCAGCCAGAAAGCTCCCAAACCGGCCGGAGCCAGAACCTCCTTGTTGTGAGGTGACGGCGCGAACCACTGTACGCAACGCCAACACCTTCGCAAATCAAGGCCAACCTTAAAACGCGGATAATCTTTGTCAGCCCTCCGAGAATCGTGTTTTTGCACTGTTACATACACTGGCTAACTAGCTAGCTAGCTAGTCGTCGAGTAGCTCAAGCTAGCAACCGTGTGCGCACCTCAGTGGTGGTACATAACCAGCAGTCCCACAACGACAGCTGATGAGCAGCGGAAACGCAGGCCTGGAGAAAATGTTCCTACGATATCACCTTCAATTTTGTTGTATACTTTGAAACTTGGTCCAAATCTTTCCAACCTGCTACAGAGAGCTCGTGTAATATATAACACAAAAGGTGGAGACGTGTCACGAGCTTCCAATTACATCCGTTAGCACGTGTTCAAAACATCAATTCGAAACACATTGTGGTTAATAGACTTGACATGAATAGTTCCGTTCATTCCAAACCGAATCAATCCAAAGAGAGGAGACGTGTGTTCTATATATGAAATATCTTTACCTCCCGGTGTACAGAGCATGTACTTATAGTGATCTAAAGACATTGTGAATTGTACTCTTCTTTTTTTTTGTCTCAATATGGCTGTTCGAAGTTTCAATGGCATCAGTCAAGTGACAGCAAAAGATTTTCACCGTATCGAAGAGCAAGTAAACCGACTCATTTTTGTCAAGGGTACATACCTGCATTAACACATCAGTTTTGTATCGGGGGCGGGGAAATCTGTAATATATATTTCAAAATAAAGGAAACGATCTTTATTAGTAGTGTTTCCTTTATTTTGGAAGCCATCTGTATATGTACTGTATATGCTTTGTATTAAATATGCCAGAGCTGAGTTCCCAAAAGCATACAAGAAGCTCCAGAGTGACTGTTTAAAGGGTAAATCAACACTGACTGCACCTTAAGTTGAAGCCGTGACTCCCTGTAAGTGACAACAACAACATTGAACTTTGTACATACTTAATATAATCTACTGTAATCCACGCGGTTTCAAAACATCCGAGTCCTGTTCTTTCACCACGCAATGATTTTAAAAGGGGGGGAGGGGCAAAGTGACGTTAAATGGCGATTCTGTTTAGTTTCGGGTGTAAATGGTCACCAAGGAGGATAATTAATAGAAATGATGTACTCATGAGTTGGAAGGTTACAAGAGAAAGCAGATGGTTGTCGTCAGACATGACTATGGAAAGGGTATGTAGCCGTTTTACAGTCGCTGTCCCAAAGTTCAATATTGGACAAATTCTATTAAACATTGTCCCTATTAAACATTTAGACCAAAAAACACGAGATTGTTGGGTGAAGATTCAAAAATACCGACATGATCGCGCTCATAACTCGGAAATGTCTTGATTTTCACCTCGCGTTTTAACGCGGAAGCTAATCTGCAACCTGTTTTTTTTAATTTATTTATTTCTTTATGGAATAAAAAGCAGATTATACGGAAAAAAACTCACATTGGAGTTTTGCATTTATTTCCCATTTGGCGGCGTAGAAGCGAAAGAGCCATTTACTGCGAATCAAGATTGATTTACTCTTTAAAACCCAGAGTGCCATTTTACACCCTGATTCTTTCTTTCCTTTAGTTTCCAGTTGTAGCTTTTGGGAAAATACCTTTGATGATTTGTTTGTCTGTGTAATGCTTTTAATGCCGTTTGTTCTTTGCCTTTTTAATTTGTTCTTTTTTTTTTCGTGTATCATTTGCATAGGCATCATTTTCAAGCGCATTATCTAGCATTGCCTGGTACAATAAGCACCTAGTATTAATTTTTAAAAGAAAAACATGTACTAAAGAAATATATATATATATCACAAGCAACTTGTGTTACTACAGAACTGAAATGCTAATAAACACCTTCTGTTGCAAAGTTATAGAACGTGTTTTGTCTTGACCTTGATGCAGGTTGCAAGCTAACGGTATGACGATGAGAAAGTGTTACACACACACACAGAGGTTTATACCATATATATGATTCAATAACCTTTTGAATCAGAATTTGACTCTCCAATTTATTCAATTTTAAGCAGCTCAAGTGAACTTTGATAACCAGAAGTCGCACAGTCTTTCAAAGTTTACGCCGAGAACTTAGCGTGTCACTGCACCCGATTATTTGGAAGAATTTCAAGACAGGAAGTCGTATTTTTTACGTCCGTAAAATAAAAAAGATCATTTAAAAAGGAGATAAACGCACACAAGATGAATATCAGTTCCCTGTTCCGTTGATGTTTCATCATCGAGGTCACATGGAAGGTTAAGCCAAGTACCAGTGAGCGGACTTTGTTTTGTACGGAGTGGGTTTTTGAACGCTGTCGCCTAGGAAACGAATCAAAGCAGATGACGGCACTCGAAGAGCAGTAAACTACATTTTCTGTATTGTCATTACTGATATTCAATTCATTTACAGTATCTTCCCTTTAATTATTTAAACAACCTCAGAGACGGACACGCCTCCCGCAGACACTAGCGGTCGCAGACATCATGCTGTAACCATGGTAACACGGATAGAAACTACACACATCTTTTTTTTTTTTTTTTCCCAGTGTTGATTTCACTGAAAAGGAACACAGAGATCAGAACATCAGAGCTGACCTAGATTGGGAGGAGCTGATCTCCAGGAGTCACAATAAAAAAAATGGATCAAATGGGTGAAAAAGATAATTACACAATTTTGAGCAATGAAATAAGAAGAAATTGTCGCTCGTTCAGTTGAGTCCAAGTCAAATATTTTGTCTTGTAGCGTTGCTAAAGGCAGATGCCGCGTTTCGTCACCTGTCTGATGGAGAAGTTGGAGAGAAAGAAGCGACGCTACAATAAATCCTAACATTGGAAGTCACTTGTCTTTAGCAGTCCTGTGGATGCTCGCACAGAGAGAAGCAGAGAGGTGGTGGGTTGCCATGGTGAAGATGACGATCGCCATCACAGTCAGCTGAATAACTGCTGTCTTGTTAGGAGAATGAATAATCACCAGCAGGAAATAGTAACACTGAAGCGTTATACACACATGCACATAGTTCCACAGAAGGTCACAGACCCCGAGTGTGGAACTGCCGCACTGGCAGAGCGTCATGTAAAAACACACATTTGTACCTCCAATGAATTGCTTTCTTTTTTTATTCCTCAATTATTGAAGCTGTACTTTTCGCAAGTGGCTGAGACGCGTGAGGCGGAGGTTGGTTCAGACATCTTCTGCCTTTTCTTTTCGATGCGAGTATATATGACAGGAAGACAGAGAATAAAAGAACAAAAGACCAACGTGATGAGAAGAAGATGAATGGGTGCTGGAGCCCCTGCTCTCTGTAGAGCGGCAGGTGGAGCAGGCTTTGTGGAGCAGGTAAAGACTGAATTCAAAGGCTCACAACTTTCAAATAATTGAGTTTTATTTAAGTTTGACAATTAACACGATTAATACCGTTAAAAACGCGGAGCGAGCTAATGCTGTCGGCTAAGCTAACGCGTCCTCGTGAAAATTCCGCACAATAGCTGACAAAAAAAAGTCTCGCGTGGCTCTTGCTAATCTGCATCCGTGCCTCGAATCTCTGCCACTGGGTTCAGTGCTTTGTGGCCAAAATGAAACCAGCATTATGTTGGGGGATAAAACAACTTTTGTACACAGTTAAACAGCCACTTAATATTTAAGTTACAATGCAAAACATGGGGTACCCCATGAGATGGTCTTACCTGTTTGAATCATGTTTTTATGCTTCATTTTAAGTTGCTGCCAAGTGCGTTTCTCTTGCATCTAAACGATATAAATTAATGCGCTACCATGTAAGCAGCTTCCTCCGTAATAATCATTATTTCAAAGGACTACAGCGGCATTGCACTTTTTTTTTAACGCGTGTTGGAACTCTTCACGTGATCGCATCAAGATTTCCAACTCCACTGACGTAAAAAACGAAGCTCTCCTCTTCTCTGTCGCCACGGTGACTCGGTGAATCGGGGCTCCATTTATGCTGGCTTTTTAGAGTTGTTGTGATCGCGCTTTACCCCAGGTGAACCTGAGTTGATCAAACTGGATTAAATCCGCTGTTCTGAAACCGAAAATTCCGAGTTTTCTATCTCAGGGTAGATCAACTCGGAGATCAGGATTAAACTCAGGGTTTGATGAACCTGCTTTGTGTAACGGACCCCTGATGAAGTGTCGAAACAAAAAAATAAAACAAATCTGTTTATATGACATGAAAGAAAAGAATTACGGTCAGCGAGTATTACTCAAGAAAAACTCAGGCTGGCGGGGGGCGGTTGCGCCGTCGGCAGTGCTACCGTTAGCCGGCAGTGCTACCGTTAGCCGGCTACCGGCAGACGCAGCAGTCAGCAATGCAGACACACTGAAGAGGAGCCGTGCCAGTGACAAATGTTAGCTCAAAGGGATTTGAGACTCCATATTAGTGTGGCAACCTCTCATGTTGTAGTCATGAGCTTGAGCTCAGTGTGGCAACATGCTTGGTTACACACCAGAGATTAAACCTGCTTCTGCTGGAGATTCCTTTTTTTTTTTTTTTTCTCAGTGGAAAAATGCAGTATTTTTAGAGTTCTGACAAGCTTTGGTCTCAACACTTGGTTTGGGTTTTTAAAAAGAAAAATGTGTCAAAATGTTCCGCTTCTTGCTGAAGAAACAGAAAAACATCTGAAAGTGTTCTGACAATCAAATGCCATGAGTACAAGGATTTTACACAAATGACGGATTGTTGCTTTTCATAAAATCTTGTGTTGATTCGTACGAGTGCAGTGCCGTTAAGGCCGGGGATGCAGGAGCGCTGCCGTACTGAACAGCAGCAAGTGGAGGAAGTCGAGGAAAAACGATAGCAGGATCTCAAACCTTTCTGAAAAGACCAGACTGACAACAACAAGGGCACAACTGCGGGATCAATGTAATGTGTGATGTCACAATAAAGCACACGCGATGGCGACAAAGGAGGGGCGACTCTGGCGGAGGAGACCAAGGAGAAGCCCCCACCACCACCACCACCACCACCAGGGAGGCAGGTAACAGAGGTCTTTGGGGGTCAGTGACAAAGGCGGACCCCCTGTGGAGGATGGCGGCGAAGGATTGCTTTAATATTTCTGTTCGGTTGCTATATCAACTGAGAGCATCTGGACCTAAAATTGAACAGCGATAACCTGATTTAGTATCAGTAAAATGGGTTTCGGTAACTGCACACCTTATGAAAGTGTTTATTTGCCCGTAAACTTGCAGGTCCGTGAGATCAAGTTTACAAAACGTACTGAAAAGGTGCAGGATTGAGAAATGCGACGACCACCAAATACAAATTCAGAAATAAAGTTGCCTTCGCTTCTTCCCGCGACTTCCGTTCACACAAATGTAGAAATGCTGCTGCAGAATCTACAACAACAGCCTTTTAAATAATTGACAAGGTCCTGCTCATTAGTAAACGAGATAATCTGTCCTTTGGGTTTCTACCCTGTAATAGCGGGTAAACGCTGCCAGGCTTTCTCTGCGTCCTTCAAGAGGAGCGACTCATCCCTCTAGACTGCCTCATAGTCCCTCATTTGGGTTTTGATTTCTTTTTTTCCACTCTTCTCAGTTCTTTCTCCTTTTTTCGAATTCCACCGTTGTTCCTCTTTGTCAATGATTTATTGCAGGTTCCATCATCTCGGTTTATGTATTCTTTTTAAATACGCTAAGGAAAGCAACGGTACCCATGTAGCTGCGTTCATTTCTGCTGAGGAGAGAAGTTCATTTTGGTCTCGGGGGATTTTAAAGGAACTCGCTAGCGAACAATTTTTTTGTTGTTGTAATTTTCATGTTTTATTTTGTTGCCAGACTTGTATAAATCTGAGCCTATTGGTGTAAAAAAAAAAAAGGGGAAAACAAGCCATTTTTAGGGGGCGTAATTTTACATCGGCCAGTTGCCCCATTGGATCGCATTACAGGGTGCCCTGGGGCTCCAGGCGGCTCTGCCTTTCCTCTACAGTGGAGCGATTTCAAAACACGGTGACTTTCGTGACTCACTCAGAATAAAAATGGGAATAAAATAGGGTCCAGGTTGAAAAAACTGAAGCTACCCTTTAACTACCTCAGTTTAGGGTGTGAAAGGATAACTTGGAAAATCAAGAGTCGATGGCAAACCTGTATACTCACTTACGCCTTCATTATCGATGCGAAATTATGGGGGTCAACCTTATAAACAAGTGTTAATAGTCTGATTGTTCCTGTCAGATGCTAAGATGATTTGTTTATGTCTAGCTATGGTATGAGGTGTACTACTAATACCACTAAGGGGGGGGGGGGGCAACTTAAAAAGCCCACATCAGTTAAAACTACTCTTTTATTTATGCATAGCAGAGAACCGTTCCAATAATTGTGGTAGTTTCGGACCAAATTGCAAGATTTTTAAATGAGAATCAAAAGAAAGGAGCAACCTTACAGTTGTAAGAGGAAAGAAAACAGGAACAAAGACGGTCGAAATGAAACATCGATGAGACGGAGAAAGATTTCAAAGAAGACAAAGTAGTCTTCGTTAACATCCGCACACACTTCATGTGTGGCACCTCGACGGCGTGTGAATCAGTGGGTGAAATAAATCATTAGTGTAGGGGATCTGTTAAATTATTGATAAAGTCTTTCTTCTCCGACTGACATCAAAGGTAGAACGATTGTTAGTGCGCGCGCGTGTGTGACAGAGAGAGAAATCGTCAGCGCGTGTTCATGTGAATCCGACTGCGTGATGTGGGTGTTTTACAGTGACAGTTAAATGTGGTCATTAAATATGATCAAAGTCACATGACAGCACGCCATCACGCTCATGCTGGTTGATGTAAAAACAACAAATAAATCGAAGGTTTTGCCCTTAAGGGGGACGCAAATGGCAACTGAGAGACAACTGACATATTTGTTATGTCATCCATGTTTAAAGGGACCCGAACGTCTCTGTTTAGAGGTTTTAAGCGCGCTCAAATCCGTCATGGACCTTCAGTCTGTCATTTTAACTGATGTGGACGCTGCTGGAAAGGATGGTTCGGCCCGCAGTCGGACCCCTGATGGAAGAGGAGCGACGCAGCCTCCGTCCGGGTCGCGGTTATGTTGGAGTTGCAGATTGGTGGGCGCGGTTGTTGCTTTTTGTTGCTGATGTAGTCTTGATGACATCATCGGTCCGTGACCTTCAGCTTTCCCTGGATCCAGTGCGAGGCGGCCGTCCTCAGCAGGAGAATGACGGAGGGTCCACTTGGAACGGAGTTCAAGGATCCCAGGGTCCCGTTCTTGATTAAGGGGACTGTGGAGTGCGTGTGATGCTTTGTGCTGGAACGAACCAGCTGAAGTGGGTCCCCCTTGGTGCCTCCCTACGGTGACGTTCAAGGTCCACTCAGCTCGAAGGAGACCCGCATCTCAAGATGAGTGTATGGATGGATTGATATTTTTCATGAATATCCTCCAATCAAACAGCAAAAGCCCGAAGACGAAAGAACTACACAACACCTCTTGTTTGAATATGGTTTCGATCTTTATTAAGATTAGTTCAGTCCTTAAATGTTTAACTATTTGGCCATAGTTGCTCATAACACTTTACATGGTGACACACACTCGGACGCCCCGCACTCTGACAATTCACCCCACGTCATGTTCTTAACGGGAGATTCATGGGGTCAAGGTCCAAAAAGTCGTGGAACGATTGCACAGCGCAGCAGAGATGATGACCGCAAGATCCCGCGAATGCTTTTTTTCCGTGCGAGAACATCAACGTATCAGTAAAATCGATGGTCCGAACCAGTTGGGAATTATCAAACCACATATGTGCTGCAATAACAAGTCATACAAACCGTGACTAGAATTGTACGGCAGAGGACGAGCTGCTATTTTAACAAGGGTGGATGATCTTAAAACTGGGCTGAACATCGCGTGTTTGAAAACACGTGATGTTTGGAGCGCATTCGACTGGAGAGTCCATTAAAAACATTCTAAACTACTCCACAGCCGTGCTAACGTGCTAACAGTGCTAACGCGCATTGAAGCGTGCAAACAAACTTGCGGGGATCTTGATTTCCCTAATGTTAATGTTTTAGTGTGTTTAGCATATTAGTTTACGAGCATCTGCACAAACAAAGTAGTTGAGTTATTGAGCGTGAAGGAATTCTAATAAAATAAAAAACTGACAAACTCCAAAGTTGATTCAGTCATGATGCTGCACGAAAGGTAAGAACATCTGACGTGTTATAGCTATAGCTTGATGATTTGGTCCAAATCTAATTGCAGCCGAATTAAAATGTAAATATATTTCAGTACAAAAGAAGAAAGTTTACGTTGTAGAGGAAAAGCCTGCGGATCACAAAAGACGCCTTCAAATCGTGTTCTGAAGAGAAGGACTTTTTAAGCCGCGTTTGTGGCCGTTTCAGTTTAAGATGGTACCTCGATGAGTTACGTGGCCTTTAAAAAAACCACACATTCATTGTTCCTAAAAGTCTTGGTTCAGGTCCTGTCCCACAAAAACAAAAATAACAAGAATCAGAAGCTCAGCTTTTCTTCTTAGTCCTACGTCACGCGTCGCCTAACGTCTACACGCAACATTACACCTTCATCGTGTGGATCGTCACATCAGTTACTATGCTTCTTACAGATAAATAAAATCGCCATGGATGCGTCTTTCGCTGAAACAAATTTGTGAGCCGGGAAGAGCTTTACAACGTAAATGCAGTTCCCGTTTTGGTAAATACTGCAGTTTTTAGTCAGAGGGGCAAGTAAATTTAAGAAAAAGTGACACTTCACAGTATTTTCATCTCGCATTTGTTAAGATAGCACTTCTACACCTTAAAATTAGGCTGTAGAACAATTCCAAAATTATCAGGAACAGTCGAGTAAATGATATCCCCCCCCCCCCCCCCGAGCCTTCCTGCTTCTTTTGAGATTTGATGAATCTAACTTGAGAGAAAAGTGTGAAACTGGATTTATTCCTTCCAGCTCGCTAGCGACGGGTCAAAAGTCAGGGGAAGCCTTACGAAAAAGAAACCAAAAATGAATAAATAAAGTCAGGACATGAACCGAATGCATTCCATGTCTGGGTTTCTGAAGCTTAAATACCAAATTCTCTTTGATACAGAAATACGTAGCTAAATATTAACGTCGGAGGGACTGAGAAGGAATTCTTGGCTGCGATCACGGCGCTGGAATCTGCCGAAACGTGGTTAGATTCAGTCGGTGTCGCATCCGCCATGATTCAGACCCAAAGCACAAACAAACTCTAACAATTGAGGAGTTAAGATAACTCTTCTCCCCAGCGCAGAGCTGAAGAGATGGCCAGAATAATTTATTCTCTAAATAGTTTGACAGTTATGGGTCAGACATAAAGAATGCATCGCGGAGAGGAAGACAGTTGTGAATGAATATTCCAATTTAATTTGGAAACAGATGTGCTGACTGATTAAAATGGAAAATTCACATTATCAGACTCAATCTGGAGGATTATCTTGCATATTTGTGCTTGTATTTCAAAATAAAAGCCATATTCCGTGAGTTTTTTTTTTTGTTTTGTTTTTTTACATATAAGCCTGTGTATAGAAACCAGGCTATTCTCTATAAGTGTCGGCGCTATTGTCTGAGGGTCAAAGGTCAGTCGGTTCAGACAATTTATCTCTCAAAGAGCCTTTTGCGTCCTCATCAGCGTGTGTCTATTTTCCGCTGCCTTTTCTCTTCTTTCCTGGAAGGAAACATAGACACAAATATTATTTACCCACCAAACAATGATCTTATTTGAACAAGCACATGAAATGCAAATGAGCGAAGCGGCAAAAAAATGACAAATAACATCATCGGGTAGGCAAGAAGTGAAGGAAATCCAGAGAGTAGCGTGAGTTTACGAGCCTGCGGGCATGTTTGGGTCTTTTTTATATGGACAAAATGAAATTAAAATAGAGGACACACGGAGATCAAAGCCAGTTCTTTAAAGTTTGCTCTCTTTAATTAAATGAAGTTACGTAGTTCTAGACCTGTTTTATGTGTAAAGTCTCACAAGATCACTCCAGCTGTGATTCGGCGCAAACTTAACTTTAAAAAAAAAAAAAAAAATCCTGGAATTGGATAATTTTTGTTAAAGTCTTTTATATATCTATAGTCTTTAAATCTCGCGATAACACGGTTACATCATGAGATTTGAGGGGGGGGGGGGGGGTTTGCACCGGTGAGACGGTAAAACACCAAAGACTAACCTTTGTTTTTCGTCTTGTTTTTTCCGAGGCAGGGTTTGGTGACAGAGATAGTCTGCATACACTCTGCGTTATACAGTGCCCTCTTCAGTGTCCCAGTTCTGGTCCTCAAACCAGCGCTTGAATCACACTCTCCCCAACTACCGAAGCGATACTTACAGTCGGCTGGAAGTAAAAGACACGGGGAGAAGGACTTAAGAGCTGGAATCGAGTTTCAGTCAATCGCAGGTGGTGATGTAAAAACTTCATGCAGAAATGAGTCTGTTACTTTGTTGGGTTTAATTTAATATATGAAACCGCTGCTGAAATGTACCTAAATGATGATAAATACCACGAATCCTGCTATTTTGCGTTGTACTTTTATAGAATTTGTGTAGAATATCAGCAGATACATCAACAGAGGAATAATTTACTCCACTAAACTGAGTTGGATGTTGGTTGACTGGTTTTCGGCGGTTACGTTTAATAACTATGGACCAGAGCTGCAATGCGAAAATCAGCAAATCTTAAATTTTATAGGCCAGTGGAGCACTGCCATTATTTATGTGTGTGTGTGATGCTAGTGTGTGTGTTTGTGTGTGTGTGTGTGTGTGTGTGTGTTACCTCCAAAGTCCTTTTTCCAATTGCATGGTACTTTACATTTCATCTTCTTGGTCTGCTGGTCACATGACCCCTCTCTAAACCCTGCTCCACAGTCCCCGTTGCTAGGGACACAGTTTCCATAGCGCCACTCGGTGCATTCTGACCCCGACTGGGAGGGTTTGTTTTTCTCTGAGAACAGAATTTAAAAAAAAAAAAAAAAAAGATTAACTGGTTATATAAGATGTGCATGGTTCAATATCATTTCAGTATTTTTTACATATTCAGTAACAGGGCCACTGGTGCCAGGTTCCAACAGTGGGGCTGTGAGGCCAATTCTCATATCCTGATATGATGGTGGCATATTTTCCACCAACTCACGAAACCACAGTTTTTATTGAGGCCAGATGAAAGTTGCAAAAGCAGCTTTTATCTTCTCCCACCACGTTGATTCGTTGTCTTTGCGGTTATCTCTGAAGGACGGTTCTGAGAATTCGCACCGTACTGTTCCGGTGTTGTGGTTACGGTCCCCGGAATGGGTTCTAATCCCAAAAACCGGATTCGTTTAACAGAAGTAGCTCCTTATTTAGACACGAGTTCCTCCCTTTGTTTTGGCGGAGTTCTTCTTCTGTTTGGAACCTTCAGGTTTTATGTCACATTCACTCTCGTCCACATTTGCCTTGGAGCTAATTTCCTGTCTGCATCTGTGGCCCAGTTGATGAAAAATACTAACATGAGAGTGTGACTTGTAGTCCAGATGATAAAAACTAAACCAAAAACAAGATATATGTTTTTCATTCTCATATAAGTTGTCATATTGGTAAGGTAATATATGAGTCATTATTCTTAATAAACTATCGGTGTAATGCATCAACCCCTAATCTGCTGATAAAATAAGTGAAGATAATAAAAGTTAAGATAAAGTTGGATTAGATAAGACACATGAAGACGACATAAGATTAGATAATGTAAGATAAGTTAAGATAATGGAAGATGAGATAAGAAGGTAAAATAAGATAAGTTAAGATAATGTAAGCTGAGATAAGTTAAGATCACATAAGTTAAGATCATGTCAGCTGAGATAAGATAATGTAAGCTGAGATAAGTTAAGATCACATAAGTTAAGATCATGTCAGCTGAGATAAGATAATGTAAGCTGAGATAAGTTAAGATCACATAAGTTAAGATCATGTCAGCTGAGATAAGATAATGTAAGCTGAGCTAGGAAAAGATAACGTAAGATAAGATAAAGTAAGCTGAGATAAGAAAAGATAAAAGTTAAGATAACTTAAGATGAGAGAAGAAAATGTAAGATAACGTAAGATAAGTTAAGATAGCGTAAGATAAGTTAAGATAATGTAAGATAAGATAAGGAAAGACTTATTATTTTGTTTGGTACAGCCATGGTACCAAATCTTGCGATATCACCATGACAAAACACAATAACTGCATTTTGTTCATCAAAGAAATAAAGAGAAATAAAATCAACCTGCAAGTTCCTATTGTATTTTTGACGTTTCTGTTTACAGATGAATCGACCGTGCCGATTGTTTCCTTCTGTTTTTCCGCTTCATTCCCAGTCAGGTTAATCACGTCTTGATCTCAGCTCTCTGCCCAACACACAGAGAGAGAGAGAACTAAATGCTTCTGTATTCCCTTAAAATACACGCTGTCGTTCTTCTGTCTGCCGAGGGGAAGCAACTCTGGGGAGAAACCTGATATTACAGATGGTTTTCAGCGCGGAGCCATCTGAGAAGTCATCCTTGGAAAGGACCTTCTCGAGAAAAGGGCAGGCGCTCTTAAAAGATACTTGGCAGGTGATTGGATGAACCATCTGTCTATCACCATCTGAGCGGTCTGAATCACAGCGCTTCAGCTGGGAGCGCGTGGCTCGACGCCTGACAGAATCCGACGGTTTTGCGAAGTAAACAGAACCTCGCAGTTCGAGGGGCCTCTTTTAGCAAAACCGTTATTGACGCATTTTCATATTTTAAGATGTAAAGATGCAGTTCATCTCATGCGTATGGCGTTGAATCTGGAAAGGTTTCTGTATTTTGACAATCATGACAGTAAACGTTTGCTCCCCTTCACTGCGGGTGAATTAGTGCCAATAAATGTAAACACTTGAAGAGAAATGTGTGTGAGAATCTTTACCTTTGTTGTTTTTCCCTCCAGCTACAGTTTTAATGGTGATGTGAGTGACTAACAGCAACAACAGCAAAAGCTTCATCCTGTAGAAAAGACACATTCATGGGAAAATGAATGGCTAACGTACACCGCAACCGCTAAAACCGTTAGCTGCTCCTCCCGCCACGACCAGCACAGCTCCTCGCCTGTCTTTACGAGGGAGTCCTCACCATATGGAAGGAATTTTTATAATTTTCCTAAAGCAAAATGGTTTATGCAAAAAATTCAGGTAAAAGCTTCATCCTGTAGAAAAGACACATTCATGGGAAAATGAATGGCTAACGTACACCGCAACCGATAAAACCGTTAGCCGCTCCTCCCGCCACGACCAGCACAGCTCCTCGCCTGTCTTTACGAGGGAGACCTTGCCATATGGAAGGTGTTTTTTATAATTTTCCTAAAGCAAAATGGTTTATGCAAAAAATTCAGGTGAAAGCTTCATCCTGTAGAAAAGACACATTCATGGGAAAATGAATGGCTAACGTACACCGCAACCGATAAAACCGTTAGCCGCTCCTCCCGCCACGACCACCACAGCTCCTCGCCTGTCATAACGAGGGAAACCTCGCCATATGGAAGATATTTTTATAATTTTTCTAAAGCAAAAAGGTTTATGCAAAAAATGCGGGTGACAGACGAGTTCCTTTGTTGCGCTGAAAAAAATCGAGGATGAAATCACATTTGTGCGGATCCTGAATAGTCTTTTTTTTTTTTTTTTTTTTTTTATGCGCACGCTTGTCAAAAACAAAACATTTCACACAGATTCTCACACTGTTTTATTTTTTTTTCAAAGCCAGTAATACACACAGTGGGCAGAGCTGATGGAGCATGGCGGAGCGGAGGTTTCACACACCAAGCAATTATACACTGCTGCTCTAATAACTTGTCCAGGGACTGAAGTTGAAAAGCATCGCAGCAGCGTCCCGTGAGGAAACCACTCAAGTCTTTTCCAGGATCAACACTATTAACAGCAAAGGGAATAAGAAATATTATAAGGCAATAAACTTTGAATCATTGAAGAGCGCGGTCACACGGAGTCTAGCTAATCATCAGTGTGTAGAGGAGGAGGGCTTCAGCAATCATGTCACTGATTAGGATTCCGTGAAGCAGCCATGATGAGACAAAACCTAGTTTAAAGTACCGTTACAGTACTTATTTACTACCTTCTCTTCTATTCTACCTTCAATCGTTTTGGATATGACAGCAATGAAATGAAATCACTTCCTGCTCCCGCTTTGAACAACAACGCCTATTAAGGCTGAGGGTGAAAGGTCAGAGGTCGACATCAGCGCTGAGGGATGACCAGAGGTTTTGTCGCGGGTTAGAGGTCAACGATGGTTTGGTCGCGTGACGAAAAAAGCGGCTGAGCTCCATCGGAATGGAACCCACCTGTCGTCGTTCATGAAAATGACATTCACAAGACTAAATAAACCTTTTTTTTTTTTTTTTTTTAGAAACGTACAATAATATGTGTGATTTGTTCTTTAAATATGTAAACGTTCAGCAACTATTAAAGTATTTCTAGAACAGACGTTTGTAGTACTTGTAGTTAAATATGGTCATACTGTAAATACAAGTACAGTAATTATACTGTACCACTTCCCAACGAGTCTCCCCTTATAAATGACAAATAAAGGGTTGTTAGTGTTTATTAACTGCACTGTTAATGCTTCATAAACCTTTAATAAACAGTTGGAAATGACTTATAATTTAATCTTCCATGAATCCCATAAATCAAAGATGTGCAACTACTGCATTCTGGGTAAAAACATCTGACAGCCTGAGACAGTATTGCAGTATTGTTGGCCGATGTACGGTATATTATATTTAAAGTCATTAACGACTGGAAATGAATGGTTTATGACGTGTTTACAATGCGAGTAATAACATCCAACCACTCATTAATACCTAATTAGGTGGGATTTATTGTTAAGTGTGTGGGTTTTTTTCTATTTTTAGACGCTCTAACACAACAACCACAAGTTCCTAAAGGCGTGTGAACGCAGCCTGTCAGAGCTGAGCTCAGATGTGGCCCGCTGGCTCACGCGCATCCCATTCACCCACAGAACAGCATCGGTGGCTGGATTCCATCCCTTCGCCCACTTGTGCGCATCACAAATCTGCAATGACCGTTTTATTTTCCTCCCCAACTTCAGGAGGTTTACAGCTCTGGCAGATGGAGCGGTGGAGTCTTTCACCTTAGCTGCAGTTAACTTTTTAACTCTCTACCAGGGGTCAGCGCTTCCGTCCTCCAGCCTCCTTCGGCTCCTGGCTGGTAACACAAGACTCTGAACGCGCGGGAGCGGAGAAGAAAAGGCTGCACTCAGCCGTGTAATGATCAACTTACAGTACAAACCCAAATTCCTCATCTACTTTAATAAGTATTTTTACCCAGGGGGTGTAATGCTCTCCCTTGTTAGTTAGCTGCTTGCGGTGTGTGCTCGGATAGCATATTAGATCGCACGTAATGAATTCAGAGCGTTCTTTTTTCATTGAGACAATCATATGCAGCTTGATACCAAATTCTTTATGCCTTGCAATTAAATCAGGAAGGAGGACCGAGGTCAAATCTGCCCAACCGTGACGCGGGGGGCGGGGGGAGGGGGTTTACGATTGTTGCTTTTATCTGTTTTTGTTCCTCAGTGTATTTTCTTGGTTCCTATGTGGTTTGAAGGTGTAATTACTATGTAATTACAACTATTTTCATTCATCATTACGGAACGTATAAATCAAGAGCATTTCTATTGTTTACTTTGGGATCCTTCGCTCAATAACTGATTTGTGGATGCACATTTGAATTTCCAAACTCTAGCCGCGTCACACGAGAAATGCTTCCCGCACGAATGCGCTGCATTGGACTGAAGTCGCAATGCCGAGATACCTTGGATAGAAACTGACAGGTCAAATTGTAGGGAAAAAAAAAATGACATTCAGAAGCGGAATTATAGAAAAATGGTGATTTTCAATGATAGGGCTGCTGGGTTCCCCTGTGTGATACTGGATTAGACCGCGTTTAGACTTTAATAACGTCGGCCCATTGTGGTGTCAGTGATGGCTTTGTCGGCTCCTGGCGGGGAGCCCACACTGGGTTTATCAGAACTGGTTCAGGCGAAAAATCTTCATAAAGCTGCAGACTGCAGTGATTTCATCAGCACACACACACACACACACACAAAAATGACACGGTTACACAGCAAATTGCCTGAATTAGCATGAAAATCTATTTCCTCCGTCTGCTTTTTACTAGGAGTGATAACGCGGGTCAAGGGATCAACCGTTGGAGGCCGCCTCACTTCGCTAAGTGATATAGAACTGAACAATATGACGACAGTTCGCCCACTGGAAAGAAGATTAATCAAACTTTGAATGTTAAACCCTCTTGTTAAACACGCTTCAGAAGAACTGGATGGATGGTCGCAAGTTTCATGAGCGATTCGCCGGCTTTTAATTGGAGCTTGCTCTGAAACGCGCTTGATAACCGTCGTTTTGAACGCAGAGATCACAACAATTAAGATGTAAAACGTCCGTCTGAAGCGACCGCAGCAAGCATGTGATGTAAAATACTGTAAGTACCAAAAAAAAAAAAAAAAAAAAAGCCTGGTCAACCGACGGAAAGCTAAACTCCCTGGAGTGACTTCCTTCTCTCTGCTCTGATTATCTCTGACAGTGCCTGGAGGTCCATCTGCCATAAGACGCAAATAGGGGGAGCAAAAAAAACAAAACAAGAAAACAACAGTAAAATCAGCCTGAAACTGGATTCTGTCTTTCAAATGAACATGAGAGCCGCGGAAGAAAGAGCTTTCTTTTGGGTCACGATGATACGAGATATTATTTCCAGAGGAATGAACGTCTGAGGGAAACAAAATGAGCAAATCTTTTCCCTCTCCGGCGACTGCGGCGGCGTATTGTGACAGATGTGGAATCATTGTTGCAACTGGAATAATAATCAGGGGCCGACTGGCAAGACAAAACCTTACATTTGACAACATGAGATATGTTGAGAGAGTGACACCTATAACCGCTTTATGACTCTGTTATTACCGTTAATACATAGGTAGTGAATTGAAGAAGCGAAGGGGCGTGTGTGTGTGTGGGGGGGTGTTTTCCCCAGATGTGCTGCAGTAGCCATGTGCTCATGTGTGGTTTCTTCCTCCAGATGTGAGGGTGAAGCTGCCTGTTAATCTGTGTTCTCTGGCTCAGCATGGAGCTGAAGCTATAGTTTAACATGTGTTTCCTCCCTCGTGCGTAGGTGGAGAGGTGCAAGTGTGTTCTCTCTCCCCAGATGTGGAGGAGAAGCAGCCACGAGCCTGTATTCCCTCCCTCCAGATGCTGCGATGAAATTGTAAATATTTGTTATCTTTCTCTAGATGTGGAGGTGAAAGGTCATGTTGACATATAATTTCTCCATTTAGGCGTTTACGCCGAGCACTGGCATGGCGGTTTTTCATGATTTTCAGTCTCCAGATGTGGAGACAACATGCCAGGTTTACGGTTTTTCATCCTACAGGCTCGCATGGCTTCATCTTCCACATGTGGAGCTAAATCGGCAAGTTTAAGTGGTTTCCTCCTCCAGATGTGGAACTGAAGGGACGGGTTTACATGGTTTTGATTATCCAGATGTGGAGTTGAAGCGGCAGGTTTACATGGTTTGATTATCCAGCTGTGGAGCCGAAGCAGCAGGTTCACATGGCGTCATCCTCCAGATGTGGAACTGAAGCGGTAGGTTCAAATGGTGCCATCCGCCTATTGTGGAGCCGAAGCGGCAGGTTCACAAGGCGTCATCCTCCAGATGTGGAACTGAAGAGGTAGGTTCACAAGGCGTCATCCTCCAGATGTGGAACTGAAGCGGCAGGTTCACAAGGCGTCATCCTCCAGATGTGGAACTGAAGAGGTAGGTTCACAAGGCGTCATCCTCCAGATGTGGAACTGAAGCGGCTGGTTCACAACGCGTCATCCTCCAGATGTGGAGCCGAAGCGGCAGGTTCACAAGGCGTCATCCTCCAGATGTGGAACTGAAGAGGTAGGTTCACAAGGCGTCATCCTCCAGATGTGGAACTGAAGCGGTAGGTTCACATGGTGCCATCCTCCAGATGTGGAGGCAAAGCAGCAGGTTTACATGGCGGCACCCTCCAGATGTGGAGCTGAAGCGGTGGGTTTACGTGACTTCATTCACCAGATGTGGAGCCGAAGCGGCACGATCGCGTGACTTTCATTTCCAGACACGGAGGCGTGCTCGTGGCGCGCGTTGTACTTGTCTACAGATGTGGAGCTGAGGTGGCTTGTTAGCTGGCATGCTAATCCGCAGATGTGGCGCGGTGAAGTGAGAGGATCCCTCCTCATTGCAAAGTACCTTACTACTTTGTACCACGTGCCTGCCAAACGGCCTGCACTGGCGTCCGTCGGTGTACTGAGCAGTACTCCGTCCTGACAGCAGCGGCGAGCTGTTGGTTTTACGGGGAGGCGAAGAGGAGAATGAGCGAACAATGCAGTGATTCCTAACAAAGCTTTTGTATTAACTCTGAATGCACCTTTTGAATGTTTTCATAGTGCACAATGGTTTCCACGGTTACACTGGCACAGCAGCCAGATCCTGTGTTTTCTCGGTGAAGAGAGGATAGCCATTCCTGAAATAATTTAGACCTCTTCGTCATCTTTACAGAATATTAACGACAGGATTTCTGTATGCGGGCTCTTTTTCTTTCTTTTCTTTTCTTTTTTTGTCATTCGAGAGGACTTTCACTGCCGTAGAGGTAGAAGATTAAAAATGAATCAGCTCTAATTTTAACATTTGGAAAGCTGGTTAACAATCTGACAGGACCGAGTCACAGAAGATCGCTGAGGGGGGCGCGCGCACACACACACACACACGCACGCACACGCACACGCACACACACACACCTTCATTAATCTGCAAATCTAACCCTAAAATAACCATAAACTGCATCTTCTCCCTAAAATTTGACTTTATGATGACTCGCTTCCTGTCCTCAGAAGGGAAAACGACTCCCCGCTGTTTAATTTGATTTATAGAACGCAACACGCGCATGCTACCCACGCGCGCACTCACGCTCGCGCGCATGCACATGCTGTCAGCGTTTTAAAAGGCTGACAGCATGACTCTCTGTGGTATGTTCATATTTCTGCATCTGAGAAGCTAAGCGTGATGTGAAAAAGAGCGATTTTTCCTCCGCCCCAAGTTTGGAGTTTGGATTCTGACCAAATTATAACAAGTAAGGAGGGTTGGGGGATGAGGTCTTGAGAGCTGGTAAATATGTTTTTGTGTGGGCTTGTGTGTATTTGTGTACTGCTGTTGACTCTGTAATTGGGGATTTTGAAAAGCAGCTGAGC
Organism: Aulostomus chinensis; assembly: GCF_037954235.1. Lineage (NCBI taxonomy): Eukaryota > Metazoa > Chordata > Actinopteri > Syngnathiformes > Aulostomidae > Aulostomus > Aulostomus chinensis. Next base: position 58,024,448 of record NC_141320.1, on the reverse strand, counting down.
GGAAATGACTTTTTATTGGTCCCCGCATGACCTACTAACTATAGTCCAGAGAGGAAGAGAGGAGGAAACAGACCCACATCCATATAAATACACAAATCTTAGTGACATCCTAATATTCAGTTGATGCAAGACTCATCCCAGGCTTGTTCTCCAGCTGCCGTCTCTAATGACGGTTTGCTAGCCGACACGTGCGGCGCTGCTGCGGCAGAAAGAATCCAAGCTAACCGCCCCTATACTCTAGAAGCGGCGCGAGGTAAACTGCAATTGGCTGTGAGGTTACAAAAAAATAAATAAAAATAAAAAATATACCGCTCATCACATAAATGGAACGTGGCGGAAAAATAAAACACCTATTTTTTCAGAGGTCTTAGCGTTAGCTTAGCATCAGGCGCGGCCCGGAATACAGAAAAACGTCGGATTTTGTTGTACTTTCTTTGCTTTTAACAGTGATTAAGGAAAATAAAGAGTACATCAAATTTACTCGAGGTGTTACTTTGAGTTTCAGATGTCTTATGCGGGAGCGCTAACGCTAACCTGCTAGCTACAACAAGAAAGTCACTGAGTTGGTGTCTTATTGTTCTTCTTTGTTTTTTTTTTTAACCGTATGAACGTATCGGCGCTTCACAGGACAAAATTGTCCCGATTTTGCATTTTTTTTTCCGTCCCCCCCCCCCCCTCAAAATGCAAAAAGAAAAAGAAAAACGCGCTCGATGGAGGCGTGTGTGGCTCGTCCTCGTGGGATTAAATCCTGCTGAGTCGGCAACCTTGAGTTCAAATTGAAATGCGTCACGGCGGAAAATGAATATTCACCATTTTAAATGTTGAGAGGTTGTTTTTTTTTTGTTTGTTGTTGTTTTTTTTTTATTTTGTGTTCAAACACGATGAAAAGCATGACAAATAAAAGCCGGTCCTGGTTCCTCTCTACCGTCCTGCTCGCCCACGTTCTGTCGGTGGCCTCCGTCCAGATGTGGCTCGAACATCTGCTCGGGATCCGCTAGTTGGCAGCAACAGTTCTTGCTGTGCTGATGCAGAACTCAATGAAATGGTTACCAACTTTTATGTGTACTTCCAGTAGTACTTTTACTTGTAAAGACTGAATAATTCATATACTGGCCACTTATTTCTGGAGCCCCACGCCTACACCGACGGAAGTGAAACAGCTCTCTGTTTAACACAGAATGCATCAACCGTAAGTACAACTGAATCAATGCGTGGAGAAAAAAAACATCAACAACAAACATTTTAATTTACTTTGTTGTTTCTGATAATGGCGTTACCATGGAAACAGCCTGGATTACCAACCGTGCAAAGCGCTCGTCCCCAAGACCCCCTGAAGCCTTGGAACATTTAATTGTGTTTGGGAATATACAATAATCGTGCAGTGACATGATAAGGGCATTATTAAACAAAATAATGTGTTTGGCAGAGATCAGCTGGACACGATGGAGAGGGAATTATGGGAAATTGAGCCTCAAGTCACTCAGAAATTGCGTTGTAGCGCACCTTTGGTCCCCCGTGAGGAAGAGAGGTCCTCATAAGGTTAGAGTTTATACTGAAAAAAAGGTCAATGGGTTACAACAATCAGGTACACACACACACGCACACACACACACACACACACACACACACACACACACACACACACACACACACACACACGGGGCCCATTTCCCCTCATCTAACCCATGTTAAATGCCCAGCTCTAATTCTAAAGCTTACACTAAAACCGAGTCTTATCCATAAACGGGCTCTTTCAGCTTGTCAAGTCCAAGTATTTTGGTCCCGGTAGAGCAAATCGGACCCCAGTGACCCGCTGGGTTCTCAGACCTCATGAATATGGGGGGGGGGGGGGGGGGGGGGGAGATAATAATAAAACATTTTTAAAAAATCAGGAAATGTGCCAAAATGTTGCAGTACAAAAACAAACAACACCACTTGAATCAGCAGTGAGCAAAAGTGTGAATTTCTAACTTTTTAATCAAACTCTAAAAATATGTCACAATAGCTTAACTGCTTTGCCTGCACTCACACACACACACACACACACACACACACACACACACACACACACACACATTTTCCTATTTTCCATGCTCTCTCCAACAGTGCAAGCAAAGCACTCACAAAACACACACACACACACACACACACACACACACACACACACACACAATGTCTGCAATGAAGAGCTTTGCAGTATTTTAAAGTTGAGGCGGGGGCAAAGTGCCGGGATCTGGCACAGGAAATGGGACAATTACATAAAGGCAAGTAAGAGCGGGTGTGTGTGCGCGTGTGTGTGCGTGCGTGTGTGTGTGTGTGGGGGGGGGGGGGGTAACAGATGAAAATTGGAGGAGAAATGTACAGTAGAGAATTTTACATTAATGTCAAGTATCATTTACAAAGAAAACAATTGACCTGTGAGTGCAGTTCTCTGTGGAAACGGCATCAAAACATTCATTTCCATGACAAAAAAAAGAAATGATAATTAACTATTAGCTGCTAGAAAAACTTGTTTGTTGCGGTGAAGGGCCGGCTGTGTGAAACCACAGAGCACCACTAAGTAAAGGTGTGTGTTTAAGGAGGTTCCTTCCGTTTTGTAAAGTTGAATTTTAGAGAGCACTTACTTGTTTAGCAGGCTGGAGTTGTAGGAAGAGTCAGGGGGAAAAGTTCTTTCTCTCTGCTTCTATCTCTCACTCGCGCATCACCCCCAGCCCCTGCTTTTGTCTCCCAAACCAGTTCATTCTGGTTGCATTAGCCCCATTCACCCCCCCCCCCCCCCCACACACACACACACCCAGAAAAAAACACACATGCGCGCGCGCTAGCAACAGACACACGTTAGCTCTTCCACGTGCGCACACTCTTTACTGAGGAAGAAGAGCTGACTCATGCTACCGCGCAGATGTGGCGTCAAAGCGGCCGAATTACATTTTCAAACTTTCTCTATAGATCCGCATCGGCGAGTGATCAAAGCGCTGTTGTTTTTCTGATGGCTGTGTATCTTGTCTTATCGGACGAGGCCCAATCGATTCACGCCGCCGCTTTCATCTTACACGCATATCTGAGTTTATCTTCACCGTGGGAGACCGGCGACATGAAAGAAGCTGCAATAACGGCGGTGAAAATGACAAATTTTGGAAGCCACAATGATGCGGTGAAGCTTTGATGGTATTTAAACACGCCAGAAGGAATTTCTCTGTTTAAAGTGATACTCGATTCAACAAAAATGTATTCTGCCTTTTCAAGTACTCAGAAATACCTGTGGCGAGGCCTCCCGTAGTACTTCTTTTGGAATGCAGGAAGAGCCAGCCACGTATCCCTGGAGACCCTCTGGACCCGTCGGTAGCAACAGCCATCGGGTGTGACGATCGCTAACGCTAATGAGGCTTTGGATGTAGTCGACTTGCTGATTTGGTCATGTTCACTTTATTTTATTCTATTTTTCTGTCTATCATCGATTAAAAGTGTCCCTTATTTTGGAAGAGTTTTGAGCGGGGGAGGGGGGGGGGTGAAGAAAGAAATGATTAAAATGTAGGGATGTATCTGCCTCTCCTGAAAGAATGACCTGTTTTGGGAGTTTGACCACACTCATCTAAAGTTATGAATAAGCCGGGATTTTTGAATGCTCAGTGGGAAAACCGTCAGGAGCTAAAAGACAAGAGATGATGGTGCAGGAAAATTAGCACATACACCAATTTGGGAATTTGTGCAAGACGATTAACACGACCTAAATTAACGATTCGTCCAACAATGTAATCTCCCGGCTTTGTTGATATAATAACTCTGAAATTAAGGATTTTTTTTTTTTTTTTTTAGGGTGAGCTGCAATGTGAATTAAAAGTCTGGTCTCACAGCAGCATGTGTGCTAGTTTAACGTAGCGATTTATGTTTTCAAAGTGAGACTGCATGGACAAAATGCAGAAAGGGCCAGCCACGTACAGCTAGCTTGCAGCTAACGGGGACTGATGGCTAACGGCGGACAAAACTGCCCAAAACACAAAATGAGCCGCTCTTGAAGTACTGGAGGATGTACTTGAGAGTTTAGACAGTTTTACTGCTGCTGCTGTATTCGCTGGAGCTATTCTTAGCCATCAGTCGCCATTAGCTTCAAGCTAAATATATTCAGAAGAAGAAGAAGATGTCTTTATTGTCACATGTACATTGTACAACGAACTTTGTCCTCTGTGTTAAACGTTCCACGGAGCAGCTGGCAGCCATGGGGGGGGGGGGGACAACTCCGGAGCTTCTGCTAGCACCTCAGTCATTCACACAGACAGGAGTGATTAACCTAGCATGCAGGATTTCGACGGCGAGGGGGAAACCGGAGCACCCCGAGGAAGCCCAGGCAGGCACGGGGAGAACATCCTGGGCGGGGAATGTTGGAGGGCGATTGTGTACATTAAAGAGTCCATTACTGCATTACTCTTAGTTTATTAGGGTTCAAAATGGGTCATAACACCAGACATGTATGGAGCTTAAGGTGGTGCATCTTTGCAGTCACAAATAAAAGCACAAATAATTCAAATGGGATCAAGTGGCATGCTGCTGACAGAATGAGGCTAATGTTTGGAACACACTTCACTAGAATGCTTCCAAACCGATGGCAACATAGCGCTCTTCAACTACAGGGCGCATTTCAAGGAGCGCGGGAGATAGGGAGGAGAAGTGAGACGGCAAAGCGCGCGCGCACACGCGCACGCACACACACAGGAAATGAAGACAATCCAAGGAAATATCATGATCGAGTCATCACGTCATGCCAAAGACAGAAAAGGGTTAAAAATGCTCAAACTACTTCTGGTTTGTGACATCACAGCTTACAGGCTATTACCAAATGATTTTATGTATTTATGCCTCGTGTTTGTTCGAGGGTTTTTTTTTGCGTGTGGATATTTTATGAATTTATGCGTAAAGTAACAGTGGGGAGAGACGAGAGATACAGGAGAGAAAGGCGGGGAGAACCTACAGCCACTGCTGAGGACTCATAGCCACGGTACATGACCCCCCCCCCCCGCCCAAATATCATGTCCTCTCTCTAACAATCGTGAGTCACAACCGTGAAGAAGCCATGTCTCTGGTCTCACCACTTCCTGGAGCTGTGAATCGTGAGTCACGTGACACAAAAGGAGCTCAGAGGGCTGCACCCGTACTCAGGGAGCCTGGACTCTCTCATCACGACCCAACACTTGTGACCGTAACGAGGGTTGCGGCTTAAATCGAATTGGACCTTCACCTCAGAGCATCTAAGAAAATGAATTTCCTCGTTTCTTATAAAAAAAAAACCACCAACCAACACGCTGGCCCTTTTGGATCTGGCATGTGAAATATGCGCTACCTTTAAGTCCTGTTGATGCATCAACCCGTCCTTGGAGTGTGTGACATACTTTTGAGTGAACAAACAGAAAGACCCACAGTCCCGTGTTTCAAACAGTACTTACTCATTACACGGTGAACTGCTTCGAACCTCCAGCACCGTCGTTAGGAACCGCAGTTTTTGTTCTTCGTTTCTTCTACGTCGAATTCTAGCCGCGCCTTATTACCCGAACCCACAAACGAGTCTCCCAAGAACCCCCCGATGATCCAAAACACCGCCGCGCGCGTGCTGATATGAAATTAAATCCACTTGAGTTGTGGGAAAGGTTGGGCGCCGAAGAGGATTGAGAATCAGAAAACAAAGGGGCGGTCTTATGGGATTCTGTGCACAGAGCACATTATTATTACATCACCGTAGGACTCAAATGCAGCGATGAGTAACTCCAGACTAGGATGACTGTTTCTGGTGTCTTTATGATCATTGTTGGGACCGTAATGATCATTGTTGGGACCGAAGACTGCTAGACTTCTACTAAACCGAACCGCATACTAGATCTTGCTTAACGCCAAATAAAAAGCATTTAAAAAGAGGTAAATCGGCGCCTTTAAAAAGAAAAAAAAAATGCGTCGGCCACGTCTGAAAGCCTCGAGACGCTTTTCTCTGCGTCGGCCTAATTGACTGAGGGATAAGGGAGAGCGAAAAGGAGTTGAGATGAATCCAACTGCTGAAGCCGGCAGCTGAACTTGAACAAACAGTGAATACATTAAAAAATCAACCCCGAGTATAATATATCTCTACTAGAACTTGACTGCACGCTACAAAAGTGGAAGAACGACAAAGCGTATGAAGTTGGAAAATCTCGTTCGAGTCTTTACCCTTGAAGAGGGGAAGCGTTCCGCGCCTGGGCCTGGCGTTCCGCGTCTGGGCCTACGGCAAATGTGCTGTAGACGCAGGTGATTGGAAATGAGATGAAGTGGAATTGTCGCTTACGTGTTTACTGCTGTGGCGGGGTCATGAATTGGAGTAAGGCAGCGAGGTCGGCTGTCTGTAATCCCTGCAAGTGGTGGCGATGATGATGCATTTGCTGGCTCGCTAAAAAAAGAATTTAGAGTGCTGTGTTTGAGAGATTAGCATGATTAGCATGGTGGAAGCCTGAGAGAATTGAAGCGAGGTGCACGCAATTGCTGAGCGCTCCCTTTTTTGAAAGTTAGCGAGCTTTGGGTTGGTATCAGCAGAATCTGAAGCTTGAGGCCAAGATCTGGTGTGAAGTTTTTGAGTTCATAATGTTTTTGGAGTTCACAACGTAGAGGATTCTTCAGAGAATTGTCGAGATGCAATTCAAGGGTTCGCTCTTAATGCTTGCTGGAGGCGTTTCAACGTCAAAAAACACCAGAAAAAAAACTCTGAAAGCTTCACCCGTTGACAGTTTTGAGTAGCGGGTAGCGTGGTGAGTCAAATCAAAGATTGAGCGTTCATTGATTCATTCACGTTGGTTTATTTGCTCGATTCGGGGTATAATAAGACAACACTTGCTCCTAATTCTCATTTTGTACCCCTCAGACAAGGGTTAAAGAGGGTTATTTCTCAGATGGCTGCCGGCCCTGATCTGGGAGGTCCCAGAGTGTGCTCCACCTCAAATTAAGCCCTCAAATTAAGCCTTTACTGCAAACACAAGTGAGTGGGCATTAGGGACATGTTGGACTCACAGAACCTGTTCCAGTCCAGAGATCCAGCGTGTCTAATGATTGCAGTTTCCATGAAGTAGTTGGCAAATTACCGAGTCGTTGTAATCAAATCAATTTACCACATTTTCTAGTTTAATGCCACCATTGGTGTATTGTTGCGGGGCAAACCAGCGATGCTCCCGTTTCTCTCATCAGAACAGTCCCTAGATAGTCCACGTTGCACAGGGAGGTAATCTATTCTGATTAAGCTTTGTAAAATGTGTGTGATAGAAGTTGGCAGTGTGTCATACCCCTGATCAAAGACACCGAAATAACCTCAGAACTCACTCTTAAATTATGCACGAGAAATTAGCTTGCAGTTGTTAATGGGAATACATCATACCGCTGCTCGTCTCAGTCCTGCTAAACCAGAGTGTCACGATTGGTGTGGGAGAATACGGACCATCGACTATGGGTAGAGTTCTTTTGTTTTATCAGCTGATCGAACTCACATCACGATTCAGGAGGAAATCCATCAAGAGTCAGTCGGTCCTGAGATCTCGGCTGTGTGCTGGCTTTCAGTCTGAGAACAGCAACGCAGGCGCTAACGCAGGCGCTAACGCAGGCGCTAACGCAGGCGCTAACGCAGGCGCTAACGCAGGCGCTCGGTGTGTGTTGTCCTGTTCCCGTGCTGAACCGTTTCATTCGGCTGCTCCTGAGTCTGAGTGCGTGACGTAACGCGGTGAAAAGGTCTCAAACCATTGACGTTTGTCAGCTCGTCGACAGCCGAGTCTTAATGAGCCGCTTTGATCGAGTAGCAGATTTCTTTTGATTGTGGTGGTAGAGACATCGTTCAGTCGGGACCACTTTAGTTGAAAAGAAAACTTGATTGCCATTGTGGTGAGTTTCATTTGCTTTCGTGAGCATACAAGGAAAGCCAAAGGTGGGGAGCAAAGACCTCCATAGGGGACAGAACAGAGTCGGATACTATGACGACAGAAGGGACAAAGATTAAATCGGATACAGAGGAGGAGTCGGGTGGAGGAGGGTTGCAAGACGGCGCTCAGTGGAAGCAGCGTCAAATTGACGCCTTGATGTAATTTGCCCATAGGGTGCATGGACGGGGATCAGCTGACCTTGTTGAACGCGTAGTCGATCCCCTCTACCCTCTCAGTTGTGCTCCAAACTGTCCGCAACTCAAACGCAGCGATGCCTTAAGTTGCATTTTCAGACTTGAGGCTTCTTTGATCGTTCGGACAGTGGCTGATGTCGCTGATGATGTCATGTGACGCTGGATTGATGCTGAGAGTTGCTTTCTGTTTGCTAAGGTTGATGTCAGATATGACACGGACTGATGCGATACCTGCTAGCCTGCATGTATCGATAAGTGGGATGAAATATCCATACCGCAGTACTCTTTTCTTCCTGTAGGTGTCCCAGTACAGCTACTGCACTGTACTGTGCTGCATTTCCTGTAGTTCCGAGTGAGGCAGTTGGGGGCCAGTCAGAAGCCAACACGGCCCCCGAAACGGTAAACTTGAGGCACTTTGGCTTCCGCTCGAAAAGGTTGGACGAAGAAAAATACTGTTCACAAACCTTTCCTCGCCGCCGTTCGATTTGAAGGGAACGCAACTGAATTGAGAACTCACACCATACGTGATCCTGATCCTGAGGAATATCACAACACATCGGGATATGGGGATACTTGTCGTATCTTAATGTGTAATTATTTTGTTTTGGGAACCTTTGCCCGACCCCCTAAGACAATAAATCATTCGATTAATAGTTGGGACGCGTCCCTGGATTTTTCTCGACCCTACTGCTTCTGCTGTTCAGCCAAACGGAGAGAAAAAAGAAAAAAAAGAAAAAGATGAGCCGTACTTCTGAATGGTTTTATCAGCTTTCGGGAAGATCCATCTACCCTTCAAAGGGCCATAAATCCCATCACTATTTATGAATCGAGAGCCTACACATCCGCTCATTAAAAAGCCGAGATACAACACCCTGGGAAGAAATCACCCTTCCCAGAGACAGCTGCTTCATTCAGCACCACCCGGCAAAATGTCATCACGCCGCTTTGTCGGCGGAGCTATTTAGAAGAGATTGTTCGGATCGATCGGTCCTAATGTGTCAATGAAAAGCTTCAGTTTTCAGTGTGATCGTTCGCCGTCTTCCTTTTTCCAAAACTCTTCCCTGGTTGATGATGAACCGACAAATAATTCTGATGCATTTTCCGCACGGTTATCCGGTCCGTTATCCGTAATCCCTGGCAGAAAGGGTGACCTTTACCGAGGGTGATTCCACGTGAGGTCCGGAGTAATTACTGAGGAAGAGGGGATTGATAAAGTAATACGGGCCACTTGTTCATAAAAACATTCGCGCTAGTCATCAAATATACTGACAGCAAGTCAAAGCGATCCATATATTTGATCTTAAAGGGGCTATTTGAAATATCCTGATTGGACGCGTTGGAGCAGACGGCACAAAACCAAATGCCTTGGACTGAATCAATAAGATATTGATTGGTATTCTTGGCAAGTGGTATTTAAAGCAACGTTGTTTTTGAGTTATTCACAGTGAGGGAGCTCAAGGCTCTTCTTGACTTCTTCCTCAAATATTTTGAATATCAACTTTACAGGGACCTTCAGAGCACCTTAAAGGGTGAATTAGCGTGTTCTCAGTAAGTGAAATAAAGCACCAGGCGTTATACTTCGCAAATCCCTGTAAAATACGAGCGTAAGGAGGTTTGCACCGGTAAAAAAAGAATCGTTTCATGTGATACGGTTGAGAGGGAAGTCAAGAACGCTCGAATGAAAATCTACACGGCGGAGCACGAACTCCAAAAACCTCAGTCAGTCTGCAGTGAAAACTCTTCTCCACAAAGTAAAGAGCAAACAAGCCGTCATATTTGGGAGTGCTGAATGTAAAATGTCAGCTAAAAAAGTTGAAAGGGATTGAATTAGAAAAGGGCAGAACGTCTGAAACGATAAGAAAATACGGTTGGAGTCGATGAAGGGAGGAGTGTTCAGGGCCCACATACAGATTTACATTTATCCAATCATTATGTGATAAAAGTCTGGATGATCCACCCAAAAACCTTTGAGGGATCAGGTTTTACCTTTTCTGAAAATCCTCACTGAAAAAGTTTGGAATTGCTTTTTCTGTCGGCTCAAAAATCACACCGAGATTTATCACAAAAGATTGACCGCGAGAGACAAAAGGGCGGATCATCATGAACTCGGTTCAAATCCATTCCGGTTTTGAGGGTTGTTGTTTTTTGTTTTTTTTTTTAAAGCAGCAAAGCAGTAGATGGGTCTGGTAGATCAAATACAAACAACAGAAGGAAATATTGTGCCTCTTAAAAATCAACTCAAAGGGCAACAAAGAAAAAGAAATGAGGCCTGAAAATGGCCCCTGAGGGATCCCAGAAGAAAGTGAGTGCAAGTCCTCTCAGGGAAGACAGAAACAGGATTAAAGACTTCACCCTGTTTAAGATGAGATTTTTAAAAAAAAATGCAGTTTTCATCTTTTATAATGACACTTCTTGCCGATTGGGAGTTGAAAATATTGTTTGTGTCGTGGTTCCTCTTGAGTTCCGGCTTTCAAAATGCGCTCCCTGTTCCTGATGTTGCGCCGCTTCTAATTTTTTTAGGCGCGTTCGTACCAACATTAATGCTCATGTGAAGTGAGGACCGCCGTTCATAAGTGGCCAAAATCCCAAACTTGTTCTGTTTACTGAATCCTCCCATTCTTCCAGATTAGGTGCAGTGGTTCACACTTCTATCCACATTTTCTATTTATTTGTGTAAATCCTCCACAGAAATCAGAGCGAAAATTGGTAAACAAGTAAAGAAAGGATTGTCGCTAATTGGACTCCCTGTCCCGCTGCGACTGAATCCATCGCAATCAATACCTGAACCAATGCATATTCAGCTCCCAGGGCAACATCGTTTTAGCAAATCCTGTCAGAGTTCACGGTAAAAGAAATATAGCCGGAGCCTTTCACAGCCTCTCCGCTCCCGCACAAGCGTCACACACTCCGGCGCCTCATGAAATTACAACAGTTTTCACAGAAACGGAAAAAATAGCACCTTCAATGAAAGTAGATTTATTTGCAAAGTCGTTAAATGGGACGGTTTTAATTACACCTATGCGGACCGGATACATTGGCAAGTACGTGAACATCCTGAAACACTGATGAAACCGGCACGAACACAAATTCACAATGGCTTGTTATTCTTGAAATGTACAGCAAAGCAAGCTAATTATTCCGCCTTTGAAAAACAACAACAACAACAACAACAACAACAACAAAAACGCTGTGAAAAAAAAAGTTGTATCTTCTTTTATTGTCTTCGTATTTATCTACAAATATCAATCAATTTCAAACACATTCAGAAAAGGAGAAAAAAAAAAATCAATCAATCCAAAGGTCGACTATTTCACACCAGTGTATTTACCAGGACAAAAAAAAAAAAAGAAAAAAAAGAGAGAGAATAAAGACTAATTGGCCATCGATGTAAATAAAATTGCTCTTCACCTGCAGAAATGTCAGTGCGGAACCTCCGAAAACAGTTCAGATGCTAAATTTCACAAGCAAAACAATAAGACGTGAACATTAAAAGCTAGTTTGAATCTTCTTTTTTTTTTGGTTTTGTCGGTATTTGGCAGCTGCTGGGCGAGTACTCGCCGATGTGGAGTTCAAACAATTTACCAAGCAAATCCTTCCTCTGTCCGTGCAATCGGCTGTACGAGTAAATAGAATTTGGAAAAAAGAAAACCAAAAAAAACAAAAAAAAACAACCTTTAATCTGAAAATTCAACTATTTACAATTTATTCTGATCGCCCATCGTGGCGACTTTTATTTCATTCGCTAAGCTCGAAGGTAAACCCGCGGGAATCGGTCGTCGCGACGGTGAAATCTTGCTAGTTGGTGCAAAGGTATGTTTCTGATGCACATTTGCTCTTGAAAAATATCCATTTCTAGAGAATGTGTGTGCAGCTACAACTGGCGGAGATTGCCTAACACGCAAAAGGCATGGAAGTCTTCCTGAGTTCATCATACAACATGGCGTCTAAAGCGTTAGCTAGCCGCCGTTCATTTCTCGATGTGCTACTGAACCAAGGGGGCGGCGGCTGTGCCTGTGGTTCCCCCCGCTTCTGACGGGGGTTCTCTTGTGTTTTTTTAATTCTCCAGAGCAGTTCGTCTGATGGAATTTATCCGTTTTTCCGGCACAAATTGTAATTTTATTCGGCAACTCGAGCTAGTTTCGATAAACTCGGTTTTCCGCTCCGTTTAATGTTTGCTCCCTTAATGCTAATGTCTAGCTTTCTCTTACTAGGAGTTCAACTGGAAAACCTTTTCGAATCCAGTTAGCTACTAGGAATTTTGAAGCCATAGCGGCAAAAGTGTGTGTGTGGGGGGGTTCTGTTGATTTTTTTTGCCGTGTAAGCACAGTAAAATGCTACAAACACTGGCTGCTAGCAGAACATAGCAAACGGTCTCCCAGTGGAGGAACTGGGCTTCTTTGTCACTGGCTGGAATGTGAAACCCGTTTGTGGGAATTTGGGGAATGGAGTTATGGTATTTCCTTAATAGCAAAAAAATTCAATGAATGAAAAAAAAAAAAATCTTTTTTTTGGGTTGGTTTTTTTTGTCTTTGAAATACGAAAAGTCAGTTTTAAATGCTAACACCCCGTTCGCACCCCATCTGAGAGTGAAGCCAACTCACGCGCTCTCCCAGTCTGATAACGGGACACAAGACATTTCTGTGTTTATTCTTGTGTTTTGATTTTTGGACGGGCTGCATTTGACAGGAGACATGTTGAATTTGTGCCACCTCGGCCAAACGAACATTCGGTCGAAGAGGGATTTTTTTTTGTGGTTTTTCTTGACATCCGACGTGAATATGAACCATTTTGAAGAATGTATGAAGAGAAATCAACTAAATACAGAATGTGCGGATACTGAAGTGGAAAAGGATGGGATGGAAGCAACCGAGACACGTGAACTCTGAGGTCACGTCCATCTGACGGAGCTCCATGATTGATATTGACAGTCATTTGGTCCAAACACGTTATCACGGTTACGAGCTGGAATGGCATGGAATCTGACGCGCGGTCCTCGCAAACATTCCGTAAGTAAATGTTTGCGATTTTAAAGACATAAGCAGTAAATAATAATGGTCCCCTTTGAAGGAATTCTGATGGTTTTGACCCCCGTTGACCTTTCCTCTTAATACTGGTTGGGATTTACCCAGCACTTCAAACTCCTCCGATTGTTCTTTCGCCGGAAAATCTCTCTGTCTTCTGGTGAGTTCTCCGAGCCGAGCTGGCAGAAGCTTCTTAATTGACAGCGCAAATCATCGTTAGGTTTGCCGAGACATTAAGGCTCCGAAGGAGAGTGAATTTAATTCGACGCTGGTGACCGTTAGCTGCTCCATCTCATACCAGCAGCAGGAGAAACACACACACACACACACACGCGCGCGCGCGCCTCCCTAAGGTGTGTAACGCACATATCTGGACTCTGCTTCAGTGGTTTTTCTTTTACTGATTTCACTTTTCGTTACTGAGCTACGACGATTCTACAAATCTGACTGTTCAACTTCCCACTCATTTACATAAGCATCCACCGAAACTCATTACCATCGTCGTGCTCATCGTTACAGGATCAGATTTGGCACAGCTTCACTCTGCCTGCACTCAGTCTCGTGAAGATGGTGGCGAAAGGCAGCGGTTTGTTTTTTTGTTTTTGTTTTTTTCTCGATCCCCGTCGCGTTCGTAAAGAGTTCGACGGCGTCAGACCGCCGTTTCCTGGTCCTCCCTCTGTATCATCTGGTAATGTTGCCTGTTTTCTAAATAGGCTGCCAGTTCAGCGTCGTGAGCCTTCTCTGCCCGGTTCTTGGGAGTGTCACCCTAGGGAGGGGAGGGGGAGGGGGGGGGGGGGACGGAGAGAGAGAGAGAGAGATATTGATTAATGCTCCAATTGCAACAGTTGTTTAATTGTGTTGTACCGTCAGGAGTTGAATTCATGGTGTCGTTATCGGTATTTTTATTGACTGCTAATTTCTGATTGAATCGAAAACAACTACCACCTCCTTATCTTCATTTATTGGTGATATTTGGATGTGTTGTGATGAAACACTCACTGACTCACCACCTCACACCCAAGATGTGAGACCAAGTCTGACAGTTCAATTTTATTCAGAATGTAGAAGGAGTCCTGGAGTTTCTGGAGGTACTAGAGATACTAGAGGTACTGAAGGTACAGGAGGTACTGGAGGTACTAGAGATACTAGAGGTACTGAAGGTACAGGAGGTACTGGAGGTACTAGAGGTACTGGAGGTACTAGAGGGACTAGAGGTACTGAAGGTACTGGAGTTACGAGAGAGACTAGGCAGTAGAGGCACTAGAGATGCCAAGGGACCAGAGGTACTAGAGATAGCGGAGGTACAAGAGGGACGAGAGGTAGTGGAGGTACGGTAGGTACCAGAGTTACTGGAGGTACTAGAGGAACTGGAGGGACTAGAAGTAGTAGAGATACAGGAGGTACTAGAGTTACTGGAGGTACTAGAGGAACTGGAGGTACTGGAGGGACTAGAGGTAGTAGAGGTACAGGAGGTACTAGAGTTACTGGAGGTACTAGAGGAACTGGGGGTACTAGAGGGACAAGAGGTGCTGGAGGTACTGGAGGGACTAGAGGTAGTAGAGGTACAGGAGGTACTAGAGTTACTGGAGGTACTAGAGGAACTGGGGTTACTAGAGGGACAAGAGGTGCTGGAGGTGCCAGAGTGACGAGAGGTAGTGGAGGTACTAGAGTTACTGGCGGTACTAGAGGAACTGGAGGTACCAGAGGGACTAGAGGTGCTGGAGGTACCAGAGGGACGAGAAGTAGTGGAGGTACAGGAGGTACTAGAGTTACTGGAGGTACCAGAGGGACTAGAGGTGCTGGAGGTACCAGAGGGACGAGAGGTAGTGGAGGTACTAGAATTACTGGAGGTGCTAGAGGAACTGGAGGTACCAGAGGGACTAGAGGTAGTAGAGGTACAGGAGGTACTAGAGTTACTGGAAGTACCAGAGGGACTAGAGGTGCCAGAGCGACGAGAGGTAGTGGAGGTACTAGAGGAACTGGAAGTACCAGAGGGACTAGAGGTGCTGGAGGTACCAGAGGGACGAGAAGTAGTAGAGGTACAGAAGGTGCTAGAGTTACTGGAGACTGGAGGTGCTAAAGTTACTGGAGGTACCAGAGGAACTGGAGATACCCGGGGGGGGGGGCGACCCCAGAATATGTTAGCTTCTGCCGGTCGGAATAAAAGCACTCAGCTTAGATGAGTGATGTCATCATACATGGATCTCAGCTTGTTCAGCCGAAGCTGCTGGTTGGTGGGCAGCCAAAAGTCTCCCAAAATATCTGTCTTTTCACTACGTGGACGGAGGTTAGCCGTGAAGCTAACCTGGACTTAGCCTCACATGCTCTTACGAGCCGGAGCAGCCATTTTAGCGAGGAGCTAGGTTGAGCTTCTTGTACCTCCACTGTGAGCCGTATTGGCTGCTAGCAAACCCTTCGCAGTCGTAGCTCTGTTGGAAGCTCGACGGAACTGCGCTACCATGATTGCAGTTTTACGGGCCGCTTGATGCCTCGGCTGACGGGTTACCATTTGCTGTTTTTCGAAGATTGAAAACTTCTCTTGCCGCTAATGTAGCATCGTCTCTCCAACTGACAAAAAAAAAAAGAGGGAAGCTGAGAAAGAAATGATTTTTTTTTGTCGTGAAATAAACCACTTGCGTCCTTGAGAGGACACACACTGACTGGCTGTGGGGAGGGGCCATTATGCTAAATCACTTCCACAGTTTTGGACACACTAATTAGTTTAGTGTGTGTGTACAAGAATAAGGGGGGGTGTATAGGGAGAGTGAGATAAAGTAATTTCAGCCGTATTTCAGAAACGGATGCGAGCATGAAGCAAGTCCTCCTAAAGCCTCCAGTTACCATGAATCGTCAAGACAGACGGAGAGAGGAGATGCTGAGATAAAACGCACCACTCACGGCCCCAAATCATCGTCTTCTCTCCAGTTATTTACTTTCGTTTATTTGCCTGTCACGTGATCTCTCTCTCCGTCTCTGTATCTAGGTCACAGCAAAGTCTGGGCACTTTTTTTTTTTTCCTCCCCCAGCATTTTTTCCACGGTTCAAACAAGTTATGGAGGGAGCCGGCGGGGACCGGACGCACAGGGAGGGACCCCGCGACAGCGGTAGGAAACAGGAAGTGATGCATGATTTGATTTACGTCGCGCCCAAAGCGGCACCTACGATTGACTAAGAGATGAAGCACAGCGGGTATTAAGTTGAGTCCTGAAATATTTGTCCATAACATTTTCAATCAATTATCAAATCTATCAATTATCAATTTCTGAAGGCTGACCAGAAGTCACCCTGAACCTCTTATGAGTTCAAAAGTTTCAAAAACAGGATCCCAAAGCCGAACATACGCGTTCTAACCGTCTCTGACGTCCTTTGACAGCTCGCATTAGAGCGTGTTAATTAATATCAGTTCGCTATGATTTCATATTCACAAAGTGTGGCACGGAAAGGCAAAATAAAAGGGAGGGTCCCCCCCCCCCCCCACCACAGTTGCCAAGCGCTTGCTCACGGGGGAGTGTTTGGGTCTCTGTACATATATAATAGAGTGTGGTCTAGACATGCTCCATATATTCAGAGAAAAATCTGAAGCGAATTGATCTTAATTGAGCACACGGGCAATCGTACGCCATTTTGTCACAATGTGCACCCAGAAACCACCTTGCGCGCGCGCGCGTGTGTGTGTGAACCTGCAGAGGAACGTATCGCAGTCAGATTTCTTTAAGAATCGAGTGCGGTTCACAAATTAGATGTACGGACAGGAAAGAAAAAGATGAAGGCGGCGTTCTAAGCGCCCTTTTTTTTTCTCATGTCTACCGTGTATAAAGCAGTGTTTCTTTCCCCCTCCACATTAAATCAGAAGGTGGCTTCATCTGAATTTTTCTGACCGACAGAAAAGCAACTGCAGACAGAAATTCTCTTTTTTTTCCTTTTTGTTTTTGAATGTAACGATTTTCAAGTTTGTGCACTTCCCGCGAACTCCGATGTTGTGTTGCACTGTGTTTCTCGTGGATATTCCTCGCACGTCACCTGATCGTTCTCCTCTCAGATAGCGAGATTCAAAAAATGACCTGATAAACCTTTTCGAAGGCACACAAGAGGAAAACGCTGTCGTCTGGTAGATTGAGCAGAAGTTTACCATTAAAGGGACAGTGTGTAGGATTTTGTCTCATCTAGTTGTGAGGTTTTAATGTGCAAAAAGTAATAAGGGGAGAGCCTCTAGTTGTGTAAATTTGAGTTAGCAAACTTCTTACAACACAAACGCCTCGTGAGCATTTGCTTGCTCTCCATAATAATAATAAAACGGGCGAAACTCTCTGAACTGCCTCTTCAATATAAATGAATGTGTTTGCTGAAGCCATTCTGGGCTATGGAGAAAAAAATTCTTCATTTCAGGTTATTATACACTGATGAATACAACCATAATATTCTATTGTGTTTTGGCTCATAGATCCCTCTGAATCCTACTCCTCGGAACCTTTAGAACCCACCACCTGAATTTCAATAAATAATGACGGCGTCTGCCTGTTTCCAGTTAAAAAATGGTAGGTAAGCAGGATTTGAGTGGGGTTTTTTTGTTTTATTTATTTTGATGATTTATTAATTTGCCCGTAACGTTGAGTGTTCTGCAAACGCGGTGCTGTTCACCCGCTTTCACCCGCTGCCTTGATCAACGCCAGCAGCAGCAGCAGCAGGGGCTCAGGCCCTCATTTTGATTATAGATCAGACTTTAAATCCTGGATCCAGAACTGCTTTAGAGATACCTGCTAAAAACAGATCACTTTGTGTGTGTTTAGTTCAAATTCATCTTTGAATGTACACATTTGCAAAAACTATGGAGGGGCCTGGCTGGGAGTTGAAAATATGTTTTATTTATTCATGAGAAAAGTGAGTGGTTTACTAGGAAAGTGTGGCTGATAACAGCCAACTCAGCACGCTAATGCTAACACTATGTATTTTCAGAGGTACCGGCAGGAAGTCGTTTTTCTGATATTTCTGACTGCAAGCAGCAAAGATGGTAAACTACTATGAGAAAACAAGACTGAAGCAGTTTGGACTTTGCCATAAAACAGATTTGAAGGCACTAACAGGGCGTCCTAAAGTAATCTTTGTTATTTTGAGGTGGGGCTAAACTGTAGCTAACAAGCTAAATAGTTACAGTCGCGCTAATGACCTCTGCTAAGGAGGTCGTGTCATCAGCCGCGTTTGCGTTTTCAGAAGGGTCACTCGAAAAGGTCGATTTTCACCAAGAAAATGCGGGTCAAAGTGGAACCCATTCGATTTGTGGCTGGTCATCTTTAGAACCTTACGATGAGTTCCTGTGTTACTTTGGTGAGGCGTCCGACTTCCTCGTAGAACATTAAAGCGAAGGAACCGGACTCACGTGATCGGGTCTACACGGTTTTGTCTTCACTTGGTGTGCAGCGACATTTCATCCGCTACGTGTTTCGTCTTTGCACTTGTTCCTGCGATTGTACTCATGGGGTCATTTTTGGATCTTTTCTTTTTCCTCTTACATAAAATAACCCTCTCACTCTGGTTGCTCCCTTCAAACTCCCATCTTATTCAACATTGCGAGTTGTAGATTTGTTTTGGGAGATGAAGTTTCAGTTGCTAAAGGCAGACAGCGCAGGTGCACACGCCACCCTGCTGCAGTCTGATAACCACAGATATTGTATCTGCTGCTCAGACTCCCAGACGTTCTTCCTGTTTCTTATCAAACGGAACATCAGTAAGGATGCTGGAACTACCCGTCACTGGATTACGCACGTTGAGGACATGAGATCACAATCTTGCTCAGTCTCATTAAGAATGGCTCGCATATCAATCTGGAGATTATTCCGTGGTTTTGCCGAGGTCACGCGCTACTGCCTCGACCAATGCCGGCAAAGAAAATCACTCCGGGCCTTATCGGGGAAGGAGTTGTACATCAGAATCATTTAAGGCAGCGTATTAGATCTTTATTGCAGATCTTCACCTCTGAGATGCCCTCCCTCTGTTCCCACAGACAGCTGTGAGCCCACTAACACCGTTAATGGAGGGTCTGGCAGGCAGCACACGTGCTGGTGATGTACCGTGCAGCCGCGCTACACCAAGGTCCCGCTGTGATGTAAGAACACAGTTCAGAAGCTGTAACCCGTTCGAGCTGGAGTGCTTTGATTAGCCATACGGCTTCACACCCCGGTTCATTCCTCATGTGCACTTGTGAGGATTTTCATTGGCACCTTCGTGCCCTACATAGGTCGGCAGACTCATTCCACACTACTGGAGCCCTGATCTGGAATCTCTGGGAATCCTAAAGTAGAGAAGTCCAGCTAAGGCAGTCCTTCTCAAATAGCGGGGCGCACCCCGCAATGCCGGAGGGGGGGTGCGTGTGACCCCGGGGAACATGCTTCTTTATTTTGCTTTCCTTAAGTAAAGTGTAATTGCACATCTGCTACAGTAGGTGGCAGTGGCGCTCTCACTGTCAGAGTCTGCGCAGGCAGTATTCGCTCTATGGTGTAGGTTTTTTTTTTTTAGATTGAGCATGCGCACACACAGCACAGAGCGGGAGATATGAAGTGCAGTGAACAAACCCTCAAGAGACACCGTGGAAAAATAATTAACAGGGATGAAAAGAAAGGCGGAGAGAGACGGAGATAATGAGACAAACGAAAGTCCCGAAAGCTAAGACGAGGAAATATGACGAAGCGTATGTGGTGACGGGCTTCCCCGTGACTACGGTGGGAGACGAGGAAAGTCCGGTGTGTTTACTCGGTAAATACGTTCCTTCCTGAACTGATGAGTTCAGGAGTTTAAGAGAAACTTGCAGCAGTTAGCACGATGCTAGACTTCCCTCTCGATGGTCTGTCCATAACCAAGCACAGGTTTGTGTTTTCCAGTCTAATAACAGAAGCTAAACATCTGGGAGGCGGCTGATGGATGAGGCGTCAAGGGGAGGACGCAGCGGTCCTTGTTCACGGCACGACCTCACCGACTAGCTAGCGTCGCGTAAATGGAACAGCCAGCATTCATATTTTAGGGCCGGAATCGACACGACGTACCGACGAGGTTAAAATGTCGTCGGGATCAGAGTTCCGAGTGCGAGACATGAGAAAAACTAACAAAGCCAACGGGGGGTATTTGCCAGTTTTCATGTATAAGATACCACTTTGCCTCTTATTTTGGTTTCCTCTCCTCCTGCACTGCGGTGTCTCTGTGAGTGCATTCATGCTTGCTGCTGCTCCATCACACACACACACACACACACACACACACACACACACACACACACACACCCTCTCCACTTTCTTCTATTCATTTCGTCCAAAGTTTGCTGAGAGCAAAAATCTGACATCGCGCCACAAAGCGTTTAGAAAAGCGGGAGTGTGGATTAAGTTTATGTTTTTTTAAGAAAGATTGAAGACGTTGCTGTGAAACGTGGTGAAATACAGCGTCACTAATCTCCCGACCCACATCCAGAGACGGCCCGGAGTCACTGCGGGAGCGTGAGCGACACTTCTGCAGCTTCAGGCATAAAAGGTAGCGTCACGATCCTCCTCGGTGCGGTAGAACTTCATCGCCAGTGTGTATAATGTCATCCAACTCAGGGGTTCCCAAGGTAGGGACCTGGGACCCCTGATGATTTCCAGAAATAAAAATAGAGAAATGCTTGTTTCATGTCCGTTCCTGTGCTGACACCTACTGAAGTACAGATAAACAATCCAATCATTTCTCAAGATGAATACAGGATAATATTTTTTTTTTAAATAAAAATGGTTGAATTCTAAATTTATTTTAATCCCATGAGACTCATTAGGGGTCCTGAGCTAAAAAGTTTGGGAACCCCTAACTGTACGATTTTTTTTAAAAAGGAGGTGGTCGAGTGGTTAGAGCGCGAGTCACATACGCAGCTGGCGCCGGTTCGAATCCCTGGCGGGGGTCCTTTGCTGTATGTCACAACCCCCCCCTTGCTTCCTGGCTGTTTAAGTTAAAGGCGTCTATGACACAGACGTGTTGAATCTTATTGTATCATCTCGGCGGCTTGTTCTAAGTTTTTTCCGATGTAGGATTTTTCTCCCACGCGTTACCGTAAGCTTTTATTACGTGTGCACAATGTTCCACAACACCGCCTCCTTTTACGGCTCAGTCCAGGGCCAGCTGGTCCCTCCAGAGTTGTCGTCGAGTACTCAAAACTATCACGAACCTCAACTGTTGCATCAGCGCAACGTTATTTCTGGATTTCATATCTTACCAGACCATCGGGCAGATACGCTGGAACTGTCAGGGAAATTAATAACACCGGTTTTCATCTTGTCCGTCATTCTATGGACGGAATTGTGTGATGTTTCAGTCCAAAATGGCAGCAGCGCTCTTGTCCCTGTTGGGCTTCTACACAATCTTTGATATATATTTCAGCTCAGGGCTTCACAAGTAGTTCGACTCTTTATGTAATATCTTTGATAAGATCAGAACCCTGGCTCGTTATACAAGAGGCCGCGACGATCCCGGTTTGAAGGTTTAAAGTGAGGGTTTCCTGCTGATCCCGCGGGACCGACCTGACCAGGCTCCGCCCCACGTACCTGTAGGTCTGTCTTCATCAGCGAGGCTCCTGCTTCTACCAGATAATGACAGATGGTCCTGTGGCACAAAGACGCGGCTCGATGAAGAACCGTCTCCCCACTGGTGGGCCAGAACACACACACACACACACACACACACACACACACACACACACACACACACACACACACACACACACACACACACACACAAATATGTTAAAGAAAAGACAGAAAGGGGGGGGGATCAGATAACAACATCTCACATCTTCAGGGAGTCATGAAGCATTGATGTTCAGGCACCCTACTGCTGTTGTTTGGTGTCTTATGTTTATTCTCTTTTAAATCTGGTACACTTGTTAGCATGCCCAGCACATATAGAAGCCACGCGGGGCCCAGTGGAACCACATCAAGAGTGAGAATACAATCAAAGGACAAAGTTACATGCTTCAACAAAACTCTCTCTCTCTCTCACACACACACACACACACACACACACACACACACACACACACACACCATGGGGCTACTGAATAGAGGGATCAATTGTGGTTAAAGGGAAGAAGAATATGTAAATTAATCACACGATTAAAATTAGGACTGCTGAATGTTTTAGGAGGAAGGAACAAACGTGATCTCACGTGATTTTGTCGGTGACGTCGAGCAGGTCACTCGGAGCTGTAGAACAGAGACGGATCAAAGCGGGGAGACATTAGAAACCACGCCGTCTTCCGACAAATGCTCTGCTCCGATACGGTTACGTTTCGACGGCGAGTGAGATGATGGGTGCTAGTTACCGTTATCGAGGATGTAACGGACCACCTCCTTGCTCCCTGTGCTGGCAGCGTGGTGCAGCAAGCTGCAGCCTGATTGGTCCAACGCTGTGAGGTCACACCCTCTCGTGTGCAGCTCTTGGAGCTTAGTGTGAAAAACGAGAGTGTCGAAGTGAGTTTGGAGATAGAAAACAAACAAAAAAAATGCGTTTTCAAACTGGAAGTATCTGACGCGGGTGAAGGTTGCCGGGGGAAAATGGCTGATAGCTAACAAGCAAACTGAAAACCCACTTGTGCCTTCTTCAAGGGAGTTACAGTACCAATACTCGTACCAATACTACTCCATATACTTCAGATAGAAGGACCTGATTTTTTTTTATCTTTGATCTTTGATCTTGATCTTTAACCGATTTGAGCGGTAACCTTCTGAGCTGCATAAACAGGCTAAAGCTTTGGTACAAAACCGCTACGAAGGGTTAATTTTCATGCACAGCTCCCTGATTGGCTGCTGAAACTCCTACTCACCTTCTTCAGATCTTTGTTCTTCACGCACTGGATCAGCATCTCTACAACCAGAGCAAGAGATTACGATTTTATTCTTCATCGCAATACAATATTTGAATATAAACCTTCTCTAGCCAGTGGCCACTGTGGCTTTCTCAAACACACACACACACACACACACACACACACACACACACACACACACACACACACACACAAAACCCTCACATGTGACAACATCAGAAAGGAGCCAGCTACCCACGCCTGGAGCTAAACCCAGTTCTCACATTCTGTTTACACTTCTACTCGCTGTGCGTTGCTCTCTGCCGTCACGTGACTTTACCCCGCCACCGGAGCGGCTCACTGCCACATCTGGCATATAGAAAACAATTCAAACTTTTAATTCCGTGGGTTTTTGTCACGATTAATTTGATGCATTGGAAGCTTTTGATTTGAGAGGCGAAGAGATTTTCAGATCTGGGTCACCGCGTTGGGAAAATAAATATGAGAAAATATGTACTATGAAAAAAAGCTGTTTACCTGTTGTTAATCAAGATGAAATATGGCGGTTTGTGACTTGGAAAGCCTTTTGAAATATTCATTTATACACTTGTTGGATTTTTTTTTCTTCTACTATTTTTGTATCTTTCTTTCAATCCAGCAGTAAATATGATGTTGTATATTCAATTTTTAAAGAAAAAAAAGCCCATGATTTTGGCGGTAACCTACCGCATGGTTAAAATAGAATCGGATGGAGCACAAGCGGTACGAATACAGACGATCAAGATGCATATTTAGTGGAATAATAGAGTAAAAGGTGTGCTCATGCGGCGTACGCGCTCTGCCTTTATAAAGATAATAATGTGCAGTTATATTGTCACTCTCAGAGATGGATTAGAGAGAGAAATATACAAACATGCAGCCGGGATGCAGTAAACAGTACACAATGGCTGAGGAATTAGACAAAGCCTACATTTACGCGTACATCCTCAAGAACACGTTTAAAGCAAACAAACAAACTGTTAGTTGGGTGTTTTTCGTGTCACTGGATGAAACGTACGTTTGCGTACGGCTGAAACCGGGCGAGATATGAGATGAATGTTTATTAGGTTGACCTCAATACTTGCTCTCACCGCCCCTCTCTCTAAATAGCTGAGTCCTAATCCAGTTATGTTAGGTTTACTGTGAGAGAGTGTGTGTGTGTGTGTGTGTGTGTGTGTGTGTGTGTGTGTGTGTGTGTGTGTGAGAGAAAGAGAGAAGGGAGGGGAAGGGAGGGGGGGGGGGTGTAGACATCAAAAACCTCTCAGAGCTTTTGTGGCTGCAAGACAAATCAAGAACAACACACACACACACACACACACACACACACACACACACACGCCACAAAAACCTGACACACAGTCTGCACATAGGAATTAAATGAATTTAGCCCAAGGAAGGAATTAAGCAGAGAAAATGAGAGCCGGTCTTAAGACAAAAGAGAAGGAGAGGAGAGGATTTATTAAACCATAGGTGCGATGCATAGACCTGTCTGCCTCTATCTGGACTATAAATTGGGCAGAGCTCTCGCTCACACACTCACACACACACACACACACACACACACGTCACTTGCTCCACTGAACTCCTCAGTTTGATGCAGTCAACCTGTCTGACCTCATGGGAGCCGCCGGTTTGCGCGTTAGAAATAAAAAACACATGAAAGCCAGACAGTGTGCGCTGAATGTTTTTGTTATTTTTTTTTTTCCCCCCTGACATTTCCCAAACTAATTTGGCTTCTGTTCACACGAATTATGCCATTAATTAAAAAAATTATCCGAGCTGTCCACATCCTAGCCACCCGGCATCCAGCAAAGAGTCTCCACAATAGAGAAATTATTTTGCTCTCTTTGCTTTAAATGAGTCAATAATGTCTGACACAACCGGAAAAACTAGAAAGTTCTGAGAGCAAACTTTCCGCATCCACTTGTTGGCATTACAAAACATTTTGTGTTACCGTACATCAAGTGAGGACAACGCTTTCATTTTGTGTAAATAAAAGGATTTGCTCCATCGGGCTCACTTCCTGTAACCACCGGGTGGCGCTACGATTAAATTCAGCTTATTTAAGCCACAATTCGACTCAAATGTGTGCAGGTCGGAAAAAGATCTGACCGTGTGGAGGTTTTCTGTTCTGTGGACAATTATGGAAATTGGCCGCCTTGCCACTGCGACGCCTTTTTACCAAAACTCACAGTCGTCCAAGTAACCCGTCACCAACTTCTAAAAGAGTCCCTCGCCAAATCTGAAGCTGATTTGGTCGTCCCACTACAGGTGGTACTTCAAGGTGTAAAAATAAAGTAATTTCCTGTTGGTACTGTGACGAATGCTTCCGAAACAGTACCGTTTGCGAGCTGACAAATATAAACAGCCACAATCCGTGATAAACACGACCGCTACAGCATTTCCCTGCCTATTAGCATGTGCGCTCACATAGAAGGGGCGGAGCCGGCCCTTGATGACAGTCGCACACGTGTCGAGGTTGAAAGCAGTATAGTTCACTCGGGAGGAGTTGCTAAAAACCTAAAACGAGGACTAAAAACAGATGCTACGAGGTAAAAGTGACAATGACCCTGAATGTCCTTGACACCAAACTGGTTTTCGAGTGGCGTTGGTAGGTTTTGAGCTCTTATCTGATGTCTTGGCCTGCTGTTGAGTAGTTTAAGTCTGACAGACTCCTCTGAACCACCTTGAGTTGACCCCTCTGGACCTGCGTCCTAGTACAAGCCCCTGGTTCACGCCGCCCGAAATACCCACTTGCCCGCTGGTCTCTGCATTCGCTCCCACCTGCCTCCACACCACAGTTGTGACAGTTGTTCTTTTATGTTGGGCCAAACCTGTTGCTTAAGCCAAGTTTTAGTGGCTTTAAGCTTAATTTACACAGCCATGGCTGACAGGCCACTCCTCTATATATAACTCAACAGGCCCGTGGGGGCTACTATGTTGGGACGAGGCGCTGAGCTCCGTCTGAGGCAGAAAATCTTCATCGACGTTTTATTTTGGAGCCTGAACAGCAGATCAGGACTCAAGCTCAACTGGGGCGGCAGATCCGTCTCCACCTTCCACAGAACCGGATACCATCACCACATCTTGTTAAGGTAAAAGCATTCAAATGAGCAGATGATGCCCGAGAAAGGCTTAAAAATTAGACACAGGCTTCCAGAAGTAACCTTTAAATATATAACTTGACACATTTGATTTTTTTTCCCCCCTATTTTTTTTTAAACTGTTTAACTTTATTATTCTAACTTCCTGTTTACTTCAAGGTCATTTCGAATTAAATCGTGAATTCTACTTTGACGTTTTTGGAAGAAACCGAGTAAATTTGATAGGGACCCCCGATTAGCAAGATGCAAAACATTATCAAGGAATTGGAGATTTAAATCACATTAAATGAGGAATCAGCAGCTTATGAGTCAATTATGGCATCAAGAGTTTAATTCTTCGAATCCCAACGCACATGATTATCTTTTTTCTGTTTTTCACTAGCGCATCTCTCTCTGACGCACTCAAGGTCGTACGTAGGGTCCAAATCATGACTTGAAAACCCCTGAGTTAAGCCCACTTTAGCCTCAATACCTTCATAGAACCGTGCAAAATACAAAGGACCTGGTGTGACCCCCGTTTTCCTCGCCAAGTGCCGCATCTCCTTCGCCTGTGGGATGCTCGTCCACTCGGAGAACGCTTCTCCAAAAGCGCCAGACGTCGTTGGAAGTGAGCGTTTGCCCTCTCGAGTCGGTTACGCGCCCTCAGATCAGCTTCCCTGACGTGCTGTCGGACAGTTTTTGAAGGCATGCAAACCAATTGTCTGGTCTCAGGTGATCCCACCGGATGTGGCGGTCCACATGTGTGATTACACGTGGCCTGAGGTTGTGATGCCGGTTGGATTTCCTGCCAAATTCTTGAAAACAATATTGGAGACAGCGTAAGGTTGTAACTTTAAACTTAACTTTAAAACCTCAGTCTGAAGCAAAATCCGGCACCAAAATCTCTCTGGAGGGAGCGTGGATCCGTCTCAGTGGACCGAGCACGACCTTTTCTGGCTAGTTCGGCTTTGGCGGAGCGAGCGGGCCACTTAACCACGAGGGTTATGGCGCTAAGATGGATCTCTTTTGCTTTTTCTTTGTCTCGTGAGACTGCTCTCAGTGTCACCTAGAGCAGCTCAACTGCGCCACAAGCTGAAGCCTCCGGAATGATCGCGACATTAAATCAGGAACCTGAACATTTTCAATAAAAACTGATTGTAATGAAACATTATAATTCTCCACCTTCATTAAATTGTACCATTTTGAGCTACGGAAGCTGTAGCGGCATCTCAGAGCGTTGCTGTTTTGACTGTGAGCCTTATTGAAACAATCATTTAGAGTTGTGGGAGAGGTTTATTATTGTGTTCAAGTCGTTGTTTGTCTATTGAACCGATAAATGACGGCTTTATGATCTAATCCTCACTTCAAAAACTGAGATTTGGTTAGATTTGATTTAGGATATGCTGACTGATCCTTTTAGAGCAGGACAGGCGAAGGAGTGCATTCGAAACTTACTAACTAGCAGTTACTTGGTGTAAACTGATAAGTTTATCGGTAACTGAGTAAATTACAGTTACTTATCTGAGGAACGAGACATCACCATCGCGTAATGTTGTCGCTACAGTGTTGTTGTTGTTTTTTTTGTCATCCAAACTGTAAAAAGTAAAGCTTTTTTTTCCCCATGACATCTGCGCGACTTCTAAGGCTACTACCATAAAAAAGTGGCTAGCATGGCCAATGAATTTCTCAACTGGTCTCTGCAGGTAGACGGAGCCGGAAATTCTGAGAATAAAGAGAAG
This sequence comes from Aulostomus chinensis, assembly GCF_037954235.1. Classification (NCBI taxonomy): domain Eukaryota; kingdom Metazoa; phylum Chordata; class Actinopteri; order Syngnathiformes; family Aulostomidae; genus Aulostomus; species Aulostomus chinensis. The sequence goes on along the minus strand of NC_141320.1, from coordinate 57,996,645 downwards.
ATCTGCGACGGGCCGCGGCAGCCATGTTGAAGTTCAAAACACAGCTTAGTTGGGACTCGGGAACAGAGATTCTGCTGTTTGTTAGGGATCCTGGCCTCTTTGCTGTTGGGTAACATGATGTTAAAAGACAAATGGGCACAAGAGACTGAAAAAAGATCGCTCTCTGGTTAGTTTGGATGTTAAACTGAAGGAGTTAAGATGAACTTTGTGTCTGTGGCGCGATCAGCTATGGATGCAGATGAAGAATCAAACTAATTAGTGTCAACGTAGCAGTTGCCTTGCACCCGAAGGACAACTTCTGATTAGCTGCTGCAACAGGCTGCAGGTTGTCTGGCAGTAATCAACCATCCCAAACGGGCATGTTTTTAACGGCCACTGCACTGGTGCATTAAAATTCATAATAGACTCAAGGGTAACTATAAAAATCTGGAAAATTAAATAAACTCTCTAGCTTAATAACACCACTGAAGACATGAAGCAGCGGTGATACTACTTCATTTTTAACAACTGATTTTTCTCCAAAATCATGACGGCAAACGATGATAACCACAAGATTCCCTTCGAAATCACGGAGTCTCTTTCTCCTCTACTCCGCATATCTGCATTCAGCCCTTTCCAAATGCGCGCGTTCAAATGCATGCGCTCAAACGCGCCAGCCCGAGGCATAAGCGAACTAAGCAGCTGCTTGGGGCCCCATGGCCACCAGGGGGCCTCCAATTAGGTGTGTTTTGTTTTTTCTTTAAACATAATACCTGAAAGAAGTGACAACATAATTTCATGAACGAGTGAATAATTCGACACGAGAAAAATTCTGATTTCATGATCAATAGACCTGCCATCGTTTGAGTCGTGACTCATGTGCATCCACCCCCAGACCCCCCATCCGGTTTGCACCCGCTCTTGAACAAAGGGCACCACCCTTTCCTTATGCATCTGTGGCCCGGGTGACCCCAGTTCATAATCCGTCTGCATAAATGCTTGATAATGTAACATTATAGTGTGACATTTGTGTCAGCATTCGTCCAGCACAGTTTGCTCCACATGGTGATGGCGGTGTTTTTTTTTTGTTTTTTGATTTTCAATATTTTATAGGCTGTAATTATGGGCAAGAGTAACTACACCCCCCCCCCCCAAAAAAACCCCTACTTTTCTCAATTTAAAAACGTAATTACACAGGTATTTAATAGTATTGTTGAATTCATTTGTTGAATTCTTCATGTGGTGTATAGAAGTTGCTCTTCTACTGGCTATTAGCTGATTTGGAGGCAGGTGATGTCATGGAGGCAGGTGATGTCATGGAGGCAGGTGATGTCATGGAGGCAGGTGTCATCACCAGCCGCCCTTTAATTGAATCTGCGGCAAGTATAGCAGCTGCTCCTCTAATCAGAGGTGCACCGGTGTTTCTGCTACGCTGCGAAGAACCTCTGTTCTCCGTCTTCTCTTTCATGTACGCCAGAGAGAACTCGGGACTCAGAAGCCATTTCAGGCTGCTCGCCTCTTTCGCAAAACCTTCTCTATGCAGGAAAATTATGCCGCTGTCAGGCCTCACTGTCTGAATAAAAGTAGGTTACACAGAGACAGGGTGGGTGGGGGGTGGGTGGGGGACCTTCTGATCCGACAGAGGAGTTTCAAACAGCGCCGAGTCAGCGTCTGTGTAAAACGGACAGGTAGAACCTCGCTCAAACCCCTCTGCCAGTGAGTCGACACGTCAACGTGCTACATGTGGAGATTCACACAGCGGAGCAACATTACACGGGCATTACCGGGGTCTGTGCGAACATTTTTATGGCGCTATGGTGTGAACTGTGTAAAAGTAAGCGATATACTGCACAGCGAGCGCTGACGGCGCATTTACTGGGGCTGCAGCCAACAGCTGGAGTTGATAAAATAATCTCAGCTTCACAGGATCCTGGTGGAGAGAAAGCCCTGCGTCTAAAAGCACCGTCCTGCGTTGCTCTCTCTGCTTTCACCGGGCCACATCGCGTCCATCGCACCCACTTTGTACAGCTTTTTTGTTTTTTTAATCACAACTCCGCGCTGGGCGGCATTACGCGAAGATCAGACGGTTTAGTCTCTCTTTTAGTCCTCTTTATGAATCGGGGCTTTCTTCAATGGCCCCTCTGACCCATATTCTCATTCCTGACCCTATTTCTATTCAGCAGAAGCTGCCAGTGGGCCGTATCACACAACATCAAGCACTGATGAGATCGGTGTGTTTTTGGCTGTTGGGTTCAAACATCAACAAGGGAGGGAGCCCCTCGGCAGAGGGCGAGAGAGAGAGAGAGAGAGAGAGAGAGAGACGGGACGGCGAGATTGTGCAATCCTGACGTAACGCTACTGAAGGGTGAACGCAAGCATTACAAGATATAAATTGCTACATTTCACTCAAGTTGTGCTTTCGGAACAAGAGGCGATGACAAATCCCAAACAAGGAGGGAGTGGAAGAATTAAGGAAAAATATTCTCGGAGATGCTACAAGTAGGAGAAAAAAAAGGAATGTTTGGAGCGCTGCTATACGAGCAGTGAGAGTTAATTTATGGATTATATGTCAGAAGATTAAGTGATTACGAGTGTTTTGCTCCGAGGCAGTTGGCTGTCAACATGTCTCTTTTAGAAATCCCAGCACTTTTGTATTAGTCGCAGCAGAATGAGACTCATTTCCATAGCGACTTTAGGCACCGATGGCAAGAAGCGGGTTGTGCTCGATTCGCAATACAAATTACCAAATTGGAATCAAACGCAAAACGTGCCTGCAAAACTCATCACTGGGACAGAAACGCGACTGAACCAGAGCACGAAGAGAGGAGAGGAGAGGAGAGGAGAGGAGAGGAGAGGAGAGGAGGGAGGGGTTGGATAAAAAAAAAAGTTCCACAGAGAATAAAACCACAGTGTAGCTGACAGGAAGGAAATCCATGCGCACTCGACTCCCTCGTATGCAAAGTGAGAGCCAGGAGACGGAGTTTGAGAAAATATCTGTCAGAGAAGAGAGGAGCTTGTCTGGAGACTTGCGCTCCGACACAAACGCTAGTCTCGCTTCTCTTTCTTACACACAACCGCCGGATACAAGGCTCAGGTCTGTGTGTAACGTAAAATATAAATGAATTTATGAATCAAAGCTATATCAGCAAAGTGTGTGTGTGTGTGTGTGTTACCTTGTTCCTTCTCTACACCTGCTTCACTCGTCTTTCGACCCTTTTCCTGTCTGGAGACACACAGATACAAATGTTCAGCCACTTTCTGTTTCCAGTCACATTTCTACCCATTTAATAACCTAAAAAAAAAACCTATTCATAACTCTGTATCTCTCGCTCTCTCTCTCACACACACACACACACACACACACTCGTCTAAATATCTCAATCTCTGCTGCACCGTGTTCTTAGTATTTCAATGTACGAACGTTAAATACACGCTTGATATCAGCTGAAAGGCTAAACATTGATGTGACGTCACTTTTGCAGTGTTACCGGGACAACTGCTGTTTCTCGTGACTTCCCCCCCCCTCCCCGGATGAATCGGAACCTTTTGCTCTCTCGTGTCCGCTCTCGTCTGTTGCGAGCGCCGAGCAGCAACAGCCTCGGCAGCCCCTGCGGATGCGCGATCGAGGGCACCCTCAGGAGCTCCATCACTCTCCGCTAGCAGCACACATCGGTGGGTGGTGAGGGCACCGCAGTCTATTTCCGGACCCGTCCTGCCAAGAATGGGCAACATCTACCAGCCCGGTGTCACCTAGAGGGGCGGTACACAGGGGACGCGCGGCTCCCTCCTCTCCCTCTGTTTCATGTTTTAATTGTAGTCGTGTTGGACCCCAGGAGGAATAACTACACCGCAGCTGATCCTGATTAAATCCCCTTTCAACAAGTATATTCTAAATATAATCGCACGTTAAGAACACTTTGCTTGCTTCATTGGCATATTATTTGACTTAAAACTAATGCCAGCAGGGTGTATTTTGCTTCTAAAACCTAAAATGTGCATTTCCTGAGGAAAATGCTCTTTTAGCGCGCTTGGGACCACAGACTTTTTCTTCTCCTTTCACTCACAAGTCAGCTTTTATTGTGGCTGTTGGTAAAAGTCCGTCCTTTTTGCCTCTCAAACGCTGAAGTGGTGGCGGTTTCTTACTTTTATGTGGCGCCAGAAACAACCGCAGGAGCGAGGTACATACAGGAGCCACTGGAAACCTCCGAGCACGTCGCGGGATAATGCAATCTCTCGAAATGTGACAGTAAATGGGAGCTTGACGGCAGGCTAACGGGAGCCTCAGTTGATTTTGAGGCTTCGACTTCACACCGTTTGGTCACGTGACGCTGATTTAAAAGAAAAAAACTTCTTCCAGTCATTTTTAGCAAACGTAAAGAAATCTGAAAATACTGTACGCTATTGAATCCTGATTCCTTAACCGTTTTCAACGAAGTCCCGTCATCTTACTGAGATCTTGGTGATTGTGTCGAACAATGAGTGAAGGTGTAACACAAACTCGACGACTCGGCAGGAGCTTGGTGTTAGCATGCGCAATCTACATACAAAACCCGTGTAAAGACACCAATGGATGCGCTTGGAAAAATTGTGTTTCGTCAAACTTCCCGTTGCCGAACCAACCAAAGCTCCATTAAAAAGCGTTTTAAAAACGTTGCCATCTTGTCGCCCAACCCGATGAAGTATTTTCTACGATTCCCCGGCGTGATGTGATTTCAGCGTCGTATTTGTGATCTGTTTAATGCAAAGAACATCGAGCTTCCGAGAACGGGTCAGAAGCAGTAGAGACCACCTAGCCTCTAATGTATCAAGTACTCCTTTAAACGGCAGTAAACTGACCTCGGTCTTGATTTAAAATCCTCGTCAGTGGTGTTGGAGCGATGGATGCAGCCGGCCCTGCAAACACAAACAGCCCGACAGCAGGGAGGAACAATTTAATTTAATATCTACTTCAGCTCCAATAAAGAGTCCAAAGTCTAAGGGTCACAAACGTTCGGTTGACACAGAGCCTTGTTTTCTGCAGTGATCAAAAATCCGATGTAAAACTCCCAGGAAGAATTCCTGGAATCTCTGCTAATTTTAAAATTGCTCATCGCTGCAGTAAAAGCAGTACTTTGTAGCAAAAAAGTACTTTGTGGAAGACAGTGATAGCGAGACGGCTACTATCCATCCTCACCGTCACTGTATTGATTGTTTGAAGTTTTTTTTTTTTGTTTTTAAAGTGATGAAGTCAATGAAAGATCAGGTGAAGTATAAGAACTGCAAAACACAGACTTCAAAATACCATCGGGTATGCACTATTACTACTTGATTAAAAAAACATTTTAAGTTCCAGTCCCACAACAATATATAGCCAGGACTAGGGGTAAATGGCTCTCACCCTACTTGCTCCTACATATGTCAATACGCACGCGCGTGTGTGTGTGTGTGTGTGTGTGTGTGTGTGGAGTCTACCAACCTGCTGAGTTTGTTGGCTACAGGTGTTGCATTGAGAGTCAAAGGTGTTAAAGCTTCGGCTGCAGAGCTGTCACTGTTCACCCGCGGCCTCTGAGAGGAACTACACGAGAACAAAGAGAACAAAGAGAACACAGAGAACAAAGAGGCTCAGCTAAAGACAGCCAGGACTAGATGCTAGCGTCAGAGTGCTAAGAGTCAGAGGTCAGATATTAGTGGAGGTCTGCAGTGTGGACATACTGGACAGGTTATCTAGAAATGGTGAACCTTGCGTTCTACATTTATAAGAAATGTTTTCTACAGATGAATCTGTAACATTCTTTTTAAAAGCAATGTGTCAGGCTGCATAATCAACTTGGACCATATAATGCGACCAATTTTCATAGAACACATTCAGAGATGATAAGTGAAATGACCATTTTACTCTCAGTTTAAAAATAGACCGTAGAATACACGCAGGTAGATGAGCTGCCTTCATATATTCCATACATTCTTTTTTTTTTTTGCAGCCTCTAGCCTAGCAAGTTTGGAACTTCCACCGGAAAAAAAAAGAAAAAAAAAAAAGAATTTGAACACAGAGATAATGAGCATGAGTGAGATAAAGACAGTGGTAGATAAAAGGAGAAAACAAGGGGGAGGAAAGAAGGACAAGCTGCAACTAAAGCAGGAGGAGGGTACGGTATGTAAAAGTTCCAGGATGCGAGGAAACTGCACAGCGCCTTAAATACCTCAGTCCTCTTCTTTAGGGCTTATTTTTACATGGTTTTGTCTCGTGGGATCTGGCAACGCTGACTGATACACCGTCGCTCAGGCAATGTTTACTACATAATTAGGTCGTATCATCTGCCATTATGGTGTACGTCCCCGTAACTGTAATTACGTCCTTTTAGACGAGTGAGTAGACCCTTTGTTTCTAGATTCTCTTCATTACGCTCTTTAATTCTGGTTCTGCTCCAGACTTCTTCCTGCTTCTTAGAACGGTGCGTGGGATTGAGAGGAACCTTTTGGCAGGGATACAATATTAATACTGTATGTTTTCATTTTTTCGTGCTTCCCTCTGGGTGTTTTGTCTTCCTCCCAGAGCTCACAAACAAGCAGGTTAGATTAATTGGTGGCTCGAAATTGGCCGCCGGTGTGTTTTAGTTGTCTGTCTCCGAACATCATTCCCGGTTTCCTTGTGATCATTTCCGTATTTCTTTTTGTCATATTTGAAATGTTTACCGGTAGTAACCTATTTAAGCTGCGCCATCTCTAAATGTTCTTCTCTGTTTGTTTGTTTTTCTTTTTCATGCAGATACATTTCACGCTGAATTCCTCTGCTCAGGAACCGCATGGGGCTGTTGTTTGTACTTAAGATCAAGTGAGCAGAGGACGGATGCGGCGGCCGCAGCGACGGACGGATGTGTCGCGGTGACCTTTGACTTCTAAAATCTTTTACTTCGAGACCTACTGGACGACATCTTTGAAGTATTTTGGAGGTTTCGCTGTGACGAAAAACTGCACGGACGGACAAACAACCTGAAAACGTAAAGTCTCCACTCTGTGGTTGTCATCGGCGTAGTGTGCAACAGCTGAAACAGCGGAATGCTCCTTTAAGCCTTTCCTCCAGAACGCCGTGACCCCGGTGGAGCTCTACTTCTCTCTAGGACTATGATTTGATGACGCAATGAGCGTTTACTCAGATATCTCCGTCCTTTGTTTCACTCCCAAGCTCCATTTCATACTTTTAGCTAATAGATATTAGCCTCTAGGAGTGATTTTACGGCCCTCCTGGTGATGTACATTACCAATGCAAACCGAACATTTCCTGCTGGTGCTTCCCTTTGACAGATTTCCCCAAAGAGCAACTGCAAGGGTTTAATTGTGAAGCTCCAACACAAAATTCTTTATTAGGTTCTTTTATCGGTTGAACTGGTCTACGCAAGAAAATCCAGTATAGACCAGTAAAGCATTGGTGGTTGACTGCTGCATTTATACACTATTATCCTTGTATCCGTAGCATTGCCACACACACACACACACACACACACACACACACACACACGCGCACACACACAAACAAACACACTGACAGGACCAAGCAATTGGCCCTGCCAGTTTGAGCACTGGGCAATTAGGGACTCAGTGTCTTGTCCAAAGCCTCTGACTCGAACACACACGGCTAAACGGAGGATGGCTGGTGGTTTTTGAGCCACCGAACAGCAGTAATATGTAGGTTTCATCGCATCCACACCCATGTAAATGCCTCATTAATTCTTTCCGTAGACAATGTTACAGTACGTGACTCACAGCCAGAGCTCAGCTTGGATCAGCGTCAAACTCCCAGTTGAATCATCGTTAAAAATGATTGAAACGATGTCATGTGCTGTGTCAGAGTCGCAGCCGCGGTCACTCTGCTGGAGGGGGGAAAAAAACTGTCTGGCTAGTTCAGTTTTACATAAGTAATTACGAAATTTTTTTGGGGTGGTGCTACGGCCCGGAGGCGATGACAGCGCCCAGTAGTAGGCTAATAACCCCCGTCCACGTCTGGTGAGTGAGACGACAATAACATTCCCTTCGGAACACTGTTTTATAGTCATTTTTTCAGGAATAAACATGCTTTTTAAAAGATATGACGGCATTTTACAACGGATTTGACCGATAGCTGATTTGTAAGCTCCAGTTATTTACATGAAAAAACGTGCAAAAACGTGCAAATCTGAAAATACATTAGGAAAACCCAAGAATCATATATCGACCAAAATGTTTCTTAAAGACGAAAAGAAGAGAAAATGACAGCTTATCCGTTACGCTGATGTTCTTTTGCATCACCGGTGGTTTAGGAAGGCAACGTTACAGCCTGATGTGCTCACGCGCATCTACGTTACGCCAGCAAACGTGTCTGGCCTTTTACCTCCCACGGGGAGAGAAATTTTATCCGAATTCCAAGTCTCATGGCAAAGTCGGATCTCCAACAAATGGCTTCTCTCTCTGTGGTGAGACTCTTTAAACAAACTTGCAACAATTGGCACAAAGAGCACGTGGACAGCTTGATATTTTCCTGACCTTAAAATTTTGTGTGTGTGTGTGTGTGTGTGTGTGTGTGTGTGTGTGGTATTTTTTGTGTTCAGTGTAGGAAGAAGGTCAGAAGAGAGGAGAAAACATGAAGGTTAATTTAGATGAGAAGTTGAAGAAAGATGTTGGCGTTTTTGAAGAAAGAGGCTCCTTAACACTGAGAACAGATGTCTCTGAACCATGTGGAGAAATCAATCCCGTAGAGGTCAGATTTAAAAAGCAACATCTGACCAAAGTGCTTTTACAACAAGATTTATATGGGTAGACAAATGAAAATCCATCAATACGAGAGGACGACGCAGCATCAGTTGAAACAGACACCGCAGCTACTTTAATAACAAGACGGGGGATAAATAAAATCAACTGAACGTCCCACAAATGTATAAAAGCTAGAAAAGCAAGAGAAATGGACCACTGAAAGTCAGTGGACTTGGGAGAACCTCAGGGAAAGACTGAAAAATGTCGGATCCCCTCAAGTTCTGAGCTGATATTTGGAATCGGGAACCGGACTTGAGCGGGTCGGACGGTGGAATTGTAAGACCTGGGCTGTATTTCGGTGCCAGCTCATGCAGTGCTCTTTTACAAATGAATACAAGAGTTGTGGGATCAATAACTTGTGAACAGACAGCAGCACAGAAGTGATGTGGTCTCTCTTCCGAACTGAGTCTCGCAGCTGCTTTCGAACCACCTTGCTAAGGAGATTGTGTGGACTGATTGATTTCCTCGACAGAGTGAATTGCGGTAAGCAGTGCTAGAAGAAATGAAAGCATCAGCCAAGGTCTCTGATTTTTTTTGCTGAGTCGATTGTCCAATTTTTCCAAGATAACCGCCAAGAATTTCTTGAAAAAAAGAAGTTGAGAATGATTGGATTCGGAGCACAGATTGAGACCTCGCTTTTGCTTAAGCTGGACAAGACTCTTTAAATTAGCCGGGAAATTAGCCGTATAGCTTGAGCTCCAAAATGTAAATCAAAGCTTCTTTCGCTCCTGTATGTTGAGTTTTTACGTCATGCTTACTGCAGCCATACACACATGGACTCGGAAGCTACACTGCAAGCTGTGCCGTAGGTGACGCGCGTCTCCACACACACACACACACAGCTCGTACCGTCATTCGTTAGCGGCGGCTGCTGTGTTTTGTGAACGTTCCCGGTGGTGGTAACGAATGTTGACAGTGAGAAAATGATGCAACCAGTGCTAACTAATGACGGTACATGTTGTGCGTGTGGAGATGCGCGTCGCCTACGGCACAGCTGTACACAGCATATGAAGCTCAGTCCTTTCCGCAGGAAAAAAAACCTGTACGCAGTGCAACACCTTCCATCATCAAATGAACATAGAGACAGACAACCATTCACACTCACAGTCACACCTACGGTCAATTTAGAGTATCAATCAGCCTCGTCCCCTCTTGATGTCTTTGGACTGTGGGAGGAAGCTGGAGCACCAGAGAGAACCCACGCAGGAACGGGGAGAACGTGGAGACTCCTGATTAAGACGTGCAAATACTCAAAAAAAAAAAGTCCCATATTAATTGCTAAAATTCAATGATAAAAGAAGATGGAGGTCGCAGGTGAAAGGACGTAAAGGCGGCTATAATTAAAGGATGACGTAACATCGTCTGGTGCTCCTACCACTGGGAGGACTCCAAATCTGAGGTGTGTATCTAAACCTACGCTCTGGGACTCCCGCTGAATCATCCATAAATCTGACTTGATAAACAAACGATATTGCCTTTTTAAAAAAAAAAATGGTGACGACGCATGAGCAGATGTTCGCTCGGTTTATTTTGGGCGCTCAACCAATATCTCATGCCTGATTAGCTGGAAGCAGTTAATAATTTCAATCTGAATCAATTTAATGGTGTAGCCAACTGCGAGGAACCATTTATCAGAGGGAATAACAGCCGGCCTCATCCTGAAACACTCAAAACAGGCGAATTCTTCTGTTCTTTGTTTACTCATTTACTCAGAAATTTCCTGACCTGTCTGCTTAAACCGATTTTCACCTGCCGATGAAATGTAAAGTGACTCAAAAATCATTTAGAAAAAAAAAAACCCAACAACAACAAAAAAAAAAACAAAATGTTTTGTGTGTAGGTGTCTTTCAGTGTGTTTTCCAGAGAGACAGAGAAGCAGAAGAGAGAGAGGTAATTATAGTGGGAGGAATAATGTTCACCCTTGGCCTTGTGTGGGCTAACTGCTACACTGTATGTGTGTGTGTGTGTGTGTATGTGTGTGTGTGTGTGTCTAAGTACAGTAAATTGGTATGACTCAAGTGCTCTGACATGCATTCCATTTCTCTCTCCATCCACTGTTTTTCTGACTCTATCTTTCTCCTAAACCCATCTCCCTCACTCTGCCCCTGCCTCTCGGACTCAACTCACCTCCTCGTCCGCCCACTTGGTGCACTCAGCATTGCAAATCAGCCCGCCAACACACACACACACACACACACACACACACACACACACACACACACACACACACACACACACACACACACGCACACACACAGTAGCCAAAGGGGAGTGTTGTGTTAAGATCAGCAGGTTGTGTAGCTCTATATTCCCGTTGTATCTTGCTTCTTTCTTCTCTATTCCTGTTCTGTATGTTAATTTTCGTACATTCACATTTTGTATTCTACATCCATAAAGCAGCCAAATCCCAGGAAAGATGCAACACATTTGTTTTTGCTGAGTTTAACTCACTCATCTAAGACTTCTTATGAGCACTCAAGAGGGTTCTTTCTCCCAAATTTAGTCTACAAAGGCGTGAGGAAATAATCTGTGGTCGGGCCCTCACCACCCAGCTGTCCGACGCCATCAGGGCGGTGAGGGCCCGACATCGCCTCACATGGTCAGGTTGTGTAGGCAGTTCTTGGGTGATACAAACTCTGATGCCATTAACTGGTCATGAACGCTGTCGTCCACACGGATCCAGAGCATCCGAACGCGCTCAATGAAAATTGGGACATTTTCAGCTTCCAGGAATTGTACAGAGATCCTCGTAAACATAACGCTGTACGGATGATGATGGCGGATGAATGGCACAACCATGGATGTCACGGTACCTCCGTGTACTCAAACTGGTATCAGTGTTTGTTGCCTGTGGCTTTTGGCCACCTATACGTTACGCCCCGCCGCCACTATCTACCAGGTGAAGACGCTGGATGTGGTCCTGAGCTGGAGGGGTTACAGCCAGCCAGAGGTTGTCAGCTTATGCTGGTAAAATGAACATCCAACTTACTGACGGGGAACGGCTCCGGTGGACATTCCTGCAGTCAGCACGCCAATTACAGGCTTCCTCAAAACATGCGGCATCTGAGGCAAACTGTACCTTTGAGATTATTCTGACCAGTCAGAGGAACACCTGTGCAATAATCCCACTTTTTAAGCAGCATGCTGACATGTCACACCTGTCAGGTGGAGTAGGGGGTTGGGGGGTTGGGGGGTTGGGGGGGGGATTTTCTAGGCACAGAACAAAATTTGTGAGAAAAGAAACTTTTTCTGTGCAAACTGATGGTCTCGGATCTTTTACTTGAACTCATGGAAGGTTCCAGACTCCAACAGCTGCTAACTTCCATGGGTGTTAGCGTGACTCAAGTAACATTAGCAACTGCCAAGAGTATTCCACTAACACACATATTCACGAGCCAAACGGTATTTTCTGACTATACACGTTGTTGACTGAACAAGTAATTGTAGTACTTCACAGTACTAAACTTCAGTGAGGTGGAGAGTCTGGAACCTGCCTTTAGGAACAAAACTAACCCCTGGTTTGCTAGCATGCCAGCCAGATAATTACAGCAATTTTTTGTACTATATAGTACAATAAAGATCAAAACTGTTATGTTGTGAAGGATCTGAGCCAGTGATTGCGCAGTGACCTGACCTCAAACTGAACAGCAGCTGGGATAAATTATAGTTAAATACACTGTTTGGATGAAGAACGGCTGTAACGTAGAAAACTGAGGACGCCATTACTTTAAATGGTGAAGATTTACCCTTCTGCTGGTTAGATATTCGATTATTTTCTCCACATCGTGATCAAATCCCCCATAAAGACATGAGACAACACTGAATTTGTCAAGTAACAGTATTTTGGTGCGTACATCCAAAGACAAATTAGATTAATCTGCTAAAAACCTCGAAGAACCGGGAGAAGAGGGATTAAAAAATTATTGGTTTGAGCCTGCACATGAAATTATTTAACAAACGAGGCAAATGTAGAGTGTCACCAGTATTATCCTTCAAATCAGCCGACAGTGACGGTTCTTCATCTCTGTGTGAGAATCTTATTCTGCCTGACTGACAGCTGTGTTAACAGGTTCCAGTAGGTGCGAATTTAATCTGCGTGTGTTTGTGTACGGTATGTAAATGTGGTTAAAAGGATTTCATATGGAGGCAAGGGGGGGGTGGGGGGGGGGATGTGTTTTTCACACACACACACACACACACACACACACACACACGCCAAATATCATAGTTGCACTTAGCTTTTCCTCATAAAGACAAACGGTAAAGAAAATGTCAAAGGATCCATACATTTGTGTATACACACACCTACGCAGATATATGCACATAGGCACGTACAAATACAAGAATTGTGTGGGTCTACTTCATGGAGGCTTTGCCCTCTAACAGGCTGCGGGATTGACAACTCCAACTGTGAAGAAATGCTCTTCCTCCACCATTCATAGAGCCAAGCCCATCCCACGGCAGCCACCATACATACACATGTATAAAACATCATATATCGTGTGTATGAAAGCTAGCTTCGGTTCGTCTGCGTGTGACACTAAATTTACAACGTTCGTCTCCATCACGACTGTGTTACAAATGTAAGACTGGTTAGTTTAGTCAAATTGCACGTCATTATCCATCAAACCCTCTGAATTTCTGGACCAATAAAGACAAGTTGACACACGAAGGACTTGGCAACGTTGCGTGTTTGTGTTCAGTGTGTGTTTACCTGGGAGCAGAGGGTGATGGTGAAGCAGAGGAGGAAGGAAAGACAAACATTTCGCCGGAGCTCTGATTTGAGCTGCTTTCCCTTAAAGATCACCAGAAAAAGGTTCAGTGTTACAAACTGAGGCAGACAGCCGAGCGTCCCCTCACTCTGGACAACAACCTCTCCCGAGCACTGCTGGAACCTCACAAACCCGCAACATTCCCAACAGAAATAATGTTAGAACTGGTCAGTGGTGCTGATGTTACCGATTAGAAGATTTTTACAATGTTTTGGCTGAAAGAAGCTGAAAAGCCGCGGGGGTTTTATCTCAAATGGCCAGCAGGGACCAGAGCTGTAGACAACCAGTGACCCGGCGGTGCCCCGGTTTCCCTCTGGAGCCAAACCCATCACAGTCACTACAATGAATTTCAACAAGAGCAGGTTTTTCTAGTGGAAGTCTAACCTGAAAGAACCTGCGGGTGGGAACAAAGGAGAGCCGGAGACCTGCTCGAGGGTCCTACAGGCAACGGGCGTCCCAGCCCACCAGAGCCGTGAGGACTCACGACTATTTAATGGGTAGTTCTGTTTTGGACCCCGCCTTTTGTCTTACAGGACGCTGCGGTGGATCTACTTCTGCCCTGATTAGGTGATTACATTAGTTGGGATCCTTCTAACGCCTGAGGGGTTTACTGAGACCCTCCTACGAAGGGGACTCTCTTTTCACCTGGCTGCCAAGCAAACCTGCTCAAAACTGATTCATGGTCAGCTCGCCGTTGGAATGTTTGGAACCATGATGGCTCAGTGGTTATCAATGATGCGGAAAGGTCCAGGGGTTCCAGTTCTCTTCAGTTTCTGCGTGGGTTCCCTCTGGCTCCCACCATCAAAGACGTGTGCTGGACTGATACGCCCGTGGGCGATCCTAACCCTCTTGAATTGGTCCCTGAGCGCCGCATGTGTTGCTCCCTGCGCCCTCAAGGACGGATTAAAGGCCAGTTTTCGTTGAATCTGTCAGGATTCCTCCCTTGTCTCCTGATGTCGGCGTAACCTGACTGATCTATTTCGGCGTGGAAGAAGAGTCCAAAGACACAACAAATGCCCCTGAGTGTATACAGGAGCTAAAGAAGAGAGCCGCTCCAGTGACGAGATGGTAACCACCATGATCTCCCACTGAGGCACCGGGTTTTTTCTCGTTTCAGCTCACACAAAGAAAGCTCGGCTCTGTCTTGCTTTGTAGTATATCTCTCTGTATTCTGAGAGGCTTTTCTAAAAGGAGTCTCAGGGCTTTGAAGACAGCAACATAAAGGCTTCGGCTCCCTTGTTTGGAACCAGAAGCTTGTTGCACAATGCATCTCGGTGCATGTGGGCAATGCCTGCATGGCACCTCACGCAGGACTGAAGCAAGAAGGAATTCTATGCTTCAGCTGACAACAATTACCATCAACGCTAAACTGACATACCCATACAGTAATGCAAATCTCCCCTTTAAGTACGAAGTGACACAGACTATCCTCACCACCGATGATCCTAAATCAGCTAAGGGTGCATCAGGTGCTCACGGATGACTGCCGAGGAAAACCCTCAGAGGTGTATTTAAATCTATAATTGTATAGAAACACATTAGCGTCCATTTACTGAAGGCAAGGAGCAACCAGGGAAGGGACCCGGCGATCGACTCGATGGCAGGAAAAGGACATCCTCACTTACTTAGTCAGCTAACAAGGGAGCTTTAACGAAGTTCAACATAAAAAAACCTAAAGTCCAAATTGAAAAACGGCCAGTGGCACGGTGGTTATACATAGCAAGAGGGTTCCAGGTTCAAGCCCCAGCTCCAGCACAGGATCTTTCTGTGTGAGTCTGCATGTTCTCCCTGTTCCTGTGTGGGTTCTCTCTGGTACTCCAGCTTCCTCCCACAGTCCAAAGACATCAAGAGGGGACGAGGCTGATTGATACTCTAAATTGACTGTAGGTGAGACTGTGAGTGTGAATGGTTGTCTGTCTATAGGTGTTGGTCCTGTGATGGACTGGTGACCTGTCCAGGGTGAACCCCGCCTCTCGCCCGAAGGCTTCTGGGATAGGCTCCACCCCCCCCCCCGCGAACCTTCCCAGGATAAGCAGTAAAAAATGGATGGATGGAAAAACGGCCCGAACTTGGAAATCCACCTCTGAGGGTCAACACAGACAAAGTCCAAGAAAGCTTGAAGGGAAAAGAGGAAGTCAAGGTACTGAGAGTGTGTGTGTGTGTGTGTGTGTGTGTGTGTGTGTGGGGGTATGGCTGGCTTCGCTTGGCTCCATTTAACATGACACAAAAGGGCTTGATAACAATCATTTGGCGACTTGATATGCGTCTTAACGTGATCCAGCTGTTTGTTCCCAAGTAAGCTCGTGGCTCTCCGGTGTTTTAACATTTCCAAAAGAATGTCATGTTTTTTTGTGTGCGAAAAGAGTTGCAAGAACACAACCAGACAACAGCCAACAAAGGTGTGTGAGAAGGAAATGATGCCTGGATGTTTAAGCAGGTACTAAAGCTAGCTTAGCAGATACGACGCAGTTTAAAGGATTGCTCATTGTTGGGAAATGATGTCACCAGTAAGTTCATAATGGTACAGCCCAACCTCCACGGTGGGCCAGACACAAAAAAATCAATTCATTGGGATTCCAATAATCATCCACCTTTTGCTGGTTGGAGTTCAACTAATGGTTAAACTGAGAGGTTCTGTGGTATAAACATACCTGCTGTTTATCAGGCTGGACGCAGGATTAACCAGGTCAGGTATCGTTGTGGGAGATGTCGCCACTGTCGTCATGACGATCAGTTCCGGGTCCAGAATGAAGATTTCTTCATGGGAGATTTCTGATACGTAGTTTAGATGTTCCTGATAAATATATATATATATATATATATAAAAAAATTAGACATTTTAGAAGCAGACAACAAGACCAGACAGGTATCATAGTGCATCTTAGGAGGATAAGACACTTGAAAGGCAAGAAAATAGATGTGAAAACCTGATAAAAGCTCAATTATATACATCAATGTTCTCTTGGCACAAAGCAGCGACAACCTGGATCAAAAATCTCTCTTTGATTCTCACAAAAACAGAGACCCAGAGTTGTTTTTTTGCTCTTCTCGGCTATTAAAAAAAAAAAAAAACCACAACAAAAACAATTAAATTTGATGAGCTAATTATCACAGACAGCAGCCACAGAGCCGCCGCGGCTTTGTAAATTATGTGTTAGGCTCAAAAACTCGTGAAAGCTTTGGAGCCGGCGAGAGTCGAGGCTCTTTGTGTGTGAACCAAGTTACAGGAAGTTGGGAGACTAAACCAGTAGTAGTGATGGTAAATCACTTTCAAGGACCAGGAAGTCAGTTTTGAGGCGATATACCGAGCTACACTGACTTTTGTAAAATGAAATATGCTGGTCACATGACAAAATGTGACAACTAATGTGCAACCGCCTCTTTCTATGTGCCGTAACTGAATTTTGTCTTGGTTTTATACTATTCCTTCTCATTGCGATAAACCCAGAATAAACCTCTGCGCTTTATAATCTTGTTTGAGTCCGAACGTCCACTTATATAATCAGAACATGGTGTCTGATTAGCTACGAATGGACAGCTGGAGCTATAAATGAGCAAGGCTTGTTAGTCTGACTCAAGGGCGGCGTGGCTCGGAGGTAGAGCTGTCTAGAAACCGAAGGGTCGCTGGTTCGATCCTCACTTCACCCGGTGACCACGTCCAAGTATCCTTGAGCAAGACACTCAGCCCCTAATTGCTCCTGATGGCCCTGCGACGGACTGGTGACCCGTCCAGGGTGAACCCCGCCTCTCACCCAATCTCAGCTGGGATAGGCTCCAGCTCCCGCCGCGACCCTTAACGGATAAGCAGCATAGAAAATGGATGGATGGATGGATGTTAGTCTGATACGCTGGTTCAACTCTCTGTGGATTCCATTAAATCCTCTGTACCAGCGGTGTATGAACCACTTGTCAGACTTCTATGCCCAGTAAGCCGTCACTGCTCCAGTAATGGGAATTAATAAGCAGCTGGCAAGAAACTTGATTCAGTTCCTACTCAACACACTGCCTCCAAAGCTTAAATTCAGCTCTCACCGACGCCACGTCAAAGGTACGTTGAAATCAAGCGAGTGTGAGGGTGCACAGATTTATACCGTCAGTGTAGATTAGTTAGGCAGGACTAACCTGTGCTCTGTCTATCCGGTAAAAACGATCCGCGGTTGTTGCTGTGGAGGAAAAAACAAAACAAAAAAGAACCACATTTATTTCTGTTGTTTAATCTGCGATTTTAAAGATAGTAAAGCATTTATCTTCAAATCCGGGCCAAAAAAAGCCCCAAAACACTGACTAAACTTTACCAATGCAGCAATTAGAGATGAGCAGACAGTTTCTGAAAGAGTTAAAGTGCTTGTCGGATTTTGGAAGGTGGAGAGACGTAACTCCCGGTGAGAGGGAGCAGACGCGGGAGCTGAGACGGCAGCTTGGGTACGGCATTTAAAAGCAAAGGCATGTCAGGCCTTTCAGGCAAACCTAAACTGCCTTGTCCGCAGTTTAGTCTGCTGCCACAACAACTGTGGCACCGTAGAGCGCGAGATGCATCTGTTTCTACGCTGGAGCAGCTGGATAAAATGATTAGCTTTTACAGAAGAAAGAGTTTAGAAGGGCCTCGGTTTGTCTCAGTAATGTTGCCCTACATAGAAACAAGATTTTTGGAGGAGCTCCCCCAGAACAAGGATTAACAGAGGAGTAAAGCATCAGCGTGGGGGGGGGGGGGGGGGGGGGGGACTGAGCATTTGAACTTTAAGACAGAGATGTCAGCTCTGTTGCTTCCAAATATGAGGAGACTGAGGAAAATGGTTTCATTTCCCCAGTGGCCCAGGCAGCATGCTAGCTTGGAGGTTGTAGAGCTGGTTTTTGTTTCCTAGCACGTTAGCTGTCGGCCGTTAGCTATTACATTTCTGAGTATATCTGGATTAATTTCATTTGGCGGGTAGTAGTAGTAGTAGTAGCCGTTGAATTTAGACCAGGTGCAACTAGTTTAATACTATTTCTGTGTTTGTGCATCATAATAACAAACATTCATTTAAGGGCAGATTGAAAGTTGCAACCTACAGTTTCCTGGTTTTTCAGTTCATTAAATCAACTGATTCAACCACTCAACAGCATTTGAAAGTATATTTGTTTTCCAGCAAGTTACTTTAACACCTTATCTCTTTGGTCCTCTGTAAAATAGCTTCTACTTTCCCATGGGCCCCCAAAAGCAGGGGGTCTCGGTTCGACGACCAAATGTTGGAAGTCGTCCAAAAAACAAACAAACAAGAAAACGATGAATGTTATCGGCTTTTGTGTGGGTGGCAGGTGCCTGTAGAGTTCCAGCATGTAATTGTACATGGAGTATTTGCTGGGTTCAAAAGAAAACAGAGCCGAATGAAAAATGCTAATAAAAGAAAAAAAAAATTCAGCTCATTCCATCGCTCTCTCTCTCTTGTTGGCCAAAATTCAGTGGATGGTGAAAAGAGGAAAAGAAGAATGGAATTAGGGCCAAAAGTAAGCAAGGCTGAACTGAAGTGACGTGTTTTGTCTCCCTCCTCCGCTCCATTCAGGACCGAGGACAGCGCCACATGATGTCTGAATGTATCTGTCTCCTACGTTTGAAAGAACAGCGCCGCGTTTTGTGCTTCGAGTGTTTCTTATCGGGAGAACTTTCCAGAGGGTTTGTGATTGCTGCTCTCTCTGCGGCTCCAGTGTAGCACAGAGAATGCCGGGCTCTCATTTATCTCATAAATCTCATAACTTGGGGGGGGGGGGGGTCATCAGGCATGTGAGTCAATGACTGAATAACAGTGATAACGGTCGACGGAATCAAACTTGAAATAGTCAGTTAGTCGGCTATCGTGACATCCCACACGTAGCCAGTAATAGCACCTCATGTAGAAGCTGAGACTTTGGTAGAATTGTAAATGTATTAACACATTTGATGAAGCTACTTGTCAAGTGCAATAACGACCTAACACGCGACCTAATCACACCGTCCTCTGAGCAGCAATTATTACACCGGTCTCTGACGGGTGCGTGGGGACTCGACAAAATGCAAAAAGATGCTTTTTCCTATTTATTATGTGAAAAGACCTAATTAGAGGAAATGAGGTTTGTACTCATTTTTCGATGTGTCATCTTTCCACGCAGTCACAAACCTCCGTGTTCCTCCTGCTTATACCCCTTACATCAAGATCACGCACATTTGCATTTGTGACAATGGTTAATATGCTTTGTTGTGTGTGAAATGTTTCTAAATCCATTGCTGAATGCGATTCATATTCATGAAATTAACCGTATGGATGGTTCACGTAACCTGATGGAGTGAGAATGTGAACAAATTTGAGTGAAAATTCAGATTTTTCAGTTTTCCTTTTACTGGTCATTTCTGCTGTAGATGGTGACAGCGACCCCCCCCCCGCCCCTCCCCAGGGGAACCATTTCAACTCTTTCCGGCTGCAGTTCAGCCCAGAGTTCTACAGCGTAAGTGATTTCTTGACTCAAACTCACACTATTTTTTTATTTTTTTTTTTAAATCGTGACAGTTTACAAGTATCAGGAGACATCAGGAGCGGCTGCAGGGAGTGCGAATCTGACGGTAACGAGACCTGAAAATAACGAGCCGTGTGGGTTGCCCCTCTAACAGCAGTCGGAGCTACTAACGCCGTGAACCCCGTCGCAGTTTAACCACAGTTTAGCTGTAAAGTCTCATTTGACAAGTGAGATCCGTCAGTTTCCAGATGAGCTAATGAATAGAAAGCTGACTGCTACCGCCTGTGTCTGCGGCGCCTCAAACCCCGGATGACATGTAGGGAGTCTGCAGTCGAAACTCACTGTGAATTCTGAAAGTTGAGCAGTATATCAGACAAAGAGCTTCACTTAAATGTAGTTTTACGCGATCAAACGGGGGCCATTTTGGAACTCACTGACAACAAACGGGGTTTTTTATGAATCTATAAAAGAAGCAGCTGGGAACGCCGGGCGGCGATAGAGAACGCAAGAGCGGTTGGAGCGGTCAGAACCGACCCGACACGTGTATGATGTGCCACATTTAGATGTGAAAATGAGCGCAGGCCTCTGATTGGAGGAGCCGCTCGCAAGCTCGGAGGTTGTTGAGCTAGTTATCGTTAATTAGCACGTTAGCTGTTAACCGTTAGCTATGACATTTCTGGATGGCTTTCATTTGTTTTAAATGTTCTGTGTGGCTGAATATAAAATAGAACCTGAGGAGTCTGTCGAAACACTGACATCTTATAATTTAATCCTACATTTGTGAGTTGAATGGTTAAAAAAAAGTATTCGAATTGTGATAAACACCCTGATACTTACAGTCGAGGAAACACCATTTTGGAGACAGTCTTTGTGAGGAAAGTATCTTCGGTTTGTCTGAGTCCTCCTGATGGCAAGAACACACGGAGAAGGAAAGGGTGAGCGATCCGTCTACGTAAGAGAAAGGACAGATTGACAGGCCCGAACAGCTCATTACAGACCAGAAAACTGTGTGAGGTGTTTAGACTGGCAGAAATCAATAAACCCGGGGAGGAGAGACTCCGGTTGTGGCTCTGGGACTCCAGGGGCCATGTTGCACCATCAGGGTTGCAACTGTTTCCACGCAGGTCTGTGTTACTCCAAGACTGTTCTCCGTTTGTATATTTGAGCGCTTGTCAATCAGTATTTCCTTCCCCTTCCTGCACAACTCTATTAATTCCTTATCCACAAAGTTTCCTTCACTTTCTACTTTAATCTTCTGCGAATAATAAGTCGTAAATTAGCGTCCTCTCGAAGTAGGACGTGCATCTCTAAAACCAGGTATAGTTAAAACTAAGCTCGAGTTTAATTGATGCCACCGCCTCTAGCTGTGGGAAAAAAGAAAAAAAAATCGCTGATGAATTATTTCCGAATACATCCATCAGAGTAAAGGACACTTTGTTGTTTAAACGCTGGTATTAGGATGCAACTAAATCAAGTAATGGTATTTTCTTTTAACCGCTGACTTCATTAACATTCCTCACAGAGCTGAAAGTGAACATGAAACGGTAAAACAAGGCAGGTACCGGAGAGTTCAAACAGGGACACGGGAGAGGGAACTTCAAAGCGCAGAGATTCAGTTAGAAGCTACCAAAGTACAGAACACAAAGAGACTTTAAAAAATAGTCTCTCGCCGGTCCGCTGCAGTTGAGTCTCGCAGCACGCGCTTGTTGAAGGGAGGAAGGAGAGCAGCCGCAGGTCTGCAGCCGCCGTCAAGACGGATCACAAGAGCCTCGGCCGGAGCTGGAAGATCTCCACATGGTGTCGGCGCCTTTAATCATTTTGGTTTAATAGGCTCTACGTAGCCAGTTCCTGTACAGTTATTAGCACTAGCGCTGGATCATCCCTCCACTTACACACACATGCCCAGTGGGATGAGTGTGTGTGAGAACCTGCTGAGTGAAAAGGCTCAAATTAAGACACAAGCCGCATTCAGTAAGTGAACGTTGTCGACGGTGCGGCGGAACTGACGAAACTGAACGCGCCGCTAACGCTGCGTCTCGCTAGCTAAATTTGACCGAATGGTACCAAAAACAGGCGTTGTTAGGAGCTGAATACGATTTCATAAGAGGCACAAATATGACGCACGTCCAAAAAAAGAAAAAAACCTGCATGTTTAACTCATGACGAACCGTAACGTCTCAAAGCCTTAAATGGCTCTTATTTCACTGTCACTGTCAGACCACACGCACACACGGCGAATTTTCTGTTAGCACGTTACGTTTCAAACATCTACTTTGCTTGTTCCTTAATAAATCATGTTCATTTTTAAATCATCATTTGGATTTTCAATGAGACACCTTTTCTAATGTTAATTGTGCGACTTTTTTGTTTCAAATAAAGATGTTTTTTCACAGTAAGTCTGGATAATTTAATATGTTTAGGACATTTTATTCAAAGTGACACTAGAACGAATATTGCACCTTCCGCCAATTTTGAAAATGGCAGACTAGAGCTTATTGTGTTTTACAATTAATTTTAATTTATTATGCAGCTCTCGTGTGACTCTGACAAAAAAAAAAAAAGATCCAGACATGAGGCGGTTTTCCTTTTTGTTTCCCCACCGGTTGAGTATTTTGGTTCCTGGATCCGCTGTGTGGAGACTCTACTTCCCTTCCTCTCTC
Source organism: Aulostomus chinensis (assembly GCF_037954235.1). NCBI lineage: Eukaryota > Metazoa > Chordata > Actinopteri > Syngnathiformes > Aulostomidae > Aulostomus > Aulostomus chinensis. The sequence goes on along the minus strand of NC_141320.1, from coordinate 57,974,006 downwards.
AAGGAACCACAAGCGGGATGAACTTTAAATGTAAATATGGGAATTTAAAAAGCAATTTTAACAGACATTCTGAGTTTTCTTAAAGCTGATGGTTTTCTTTTAGCTGTTTGTTTCCAATTAGCTTTGAATGCTGCAGCCATGCTGTTAACAAGATCAGAATAAAAGAACCCCACCAAATTACATCCCTGCCTCCCTCCTCTGGCTGCCTGTTAGCGGTAGACTGGAGGTTAAAACCTTGTTCTTTGTTTACAGACATCTAACTGGTTCTGGCCCTGCTTGTGTCTGTAAATGCCTGCCCCCGTACTGCACCATCAGACGGCTCTGATCCTCCCATCAAAGGCTGCGATGACACGGTGGAGCAGCACGGCTTCCTGAGCAGCCCCCCCCTGAAAAAAGCTGAAACTTTCTTCCTCTATCAGTTGGTTCTTCTCACGTTGTTGATGTCATCAAATGAAGTCAACACTCCCGTGAAAGAAGCTGACTTTTGGGATTTTTTTTTGGGGGGGGGGGGGATATTTTATCTACCATTAAGATTTTAAAAACATTCAAATATCGAGATGTACTTTATGTTACCATGTTTACATGAGGACGGCGAATGTTTATTACGCTGCAAAATGCTGCGAAACTGTCACTCAGGTGTTTTGGTGAAGTCCTTTATACGTACAGGTGGTGTTGTGGTTCTTGAGCTAACAATAGTTCCTGTGATTGGCGGCTTCAATGGTAACACAAAAAAGTTGTCGAGTTCAGGAACTGCTGAAAAAGAAACGAATGTAAAAAAAAAAAAAAAAAAAAAAAAAAAGTCACCTTCCAATAGATGTGACAGGAGGAAAAGAAGCCAGAGAAAGTAAAGTTATTTTACTTTCAAACTGCAAAAGCTTTCATGCAGACGGTGACAGAGAGGCTGCCTGAAGTAAACACTTCTCCTACTCTCCCCTCTGCATTTGTCTGTACTTATCTAATCCTGCTGTTGTGTTCCACAGCAGTCGCGCGCTGAGTAAAATGCCTGCAGGCTTTTACAGCAAACCTACAAACACCGACTCAAAAGCTGAACTTGTCTGACTGCCTGACTCCTCTCTTCTCTTCCTCACCTTCTTTTCTTCTCCTGTCTGCTCATCCTCACTCGCATAAAGTCTTTGCATTCAGTCGCTGTTAAAATCACTTCCGCTGAGCCTCCTGGGCCTTATTTCTCATTCATTCTGTTCCTGGAGTTGAGAGTTATTCGAAGCATCAAATGGGAAGTCCGTTGGCAGAGGGATATCTCCTCGCTGCAGATTTTTACAAATAAAGGGGGTTATACGGTTGCAAAAGGTGATTATTACGCATTGTCCCAACACATCTGGTGATCTGGCAAAGGTTTTAGCCCTTCTACTGATACCATGAATTTGGAGATTTTCCCCCGGCACAAAAATTAGTCAACGCCGAGCAAATCTCGATGCGTATCATCAACCAGAGTCAAAAAGCCTGCCCTGCTATGAAATTTGAAGAGCTACAGTATCAAGAGTGGCTGCAGCCCTCCGTCCCACTTTTTCAGACGGATATGTTGAGCAAAGATTCGAAAAACATAAAAGCAACCGTGGTTAAAGGGGAGAAAATGATACCTGTACGCCGATGACGTCCTCGTAAATCTCTCTGATCCCGCGGAGACGCGGACCTCGTTTCAACGGGCTTGTGGATTCATTTGGATTTTATTCGGGATATATAACAAATCCAAACAAACACAGAAGCTATTTCATTCCGTGAAGTGCTCGTTCAGTCCTTATTACTAGTGAATATCAACTTAAAAAAAAAAAAAAAGGCACGGGAGACGGAAAAAAAAATCTCCACATACTATGTAAGAATTGCGGATGAATGCATTCGTCTTAACATAAGAAATGGAAAGGAATTTTTAGTGTTTTATGATTTCGCCCGCTTCTATTTATTCTTCTCTAGTTTTAAGAGAAGAGAGCTGCTAAAACATTAGCTTTTACCCTGTTAAGCGCCACGTACGTGCCTCACATCGGCCTACGACATCAAAATTTGACCCACTTAATAACATCGATATAAATCCACATATTTATTTAAAAGGAGCCTGCAAAATGTCGCGGTAGAGTACAACTAATGTACTGAATTGGTGGTGTTGTTGCCTGTACAAAGTTATCGACAGATAGGAGCTATTTTCTCCTATTCAATCAACAACAGAACCGGCGAGCATCGTCAGTCACCGGAGAGCAGGAGATCAAATGGCGAAACCAGCGTTACATCACTCCAGTTGCTACGCAACACAAAGTCTCACAACAACTTTTGAGCTGTCTTCCTAAATTAATATCACTGATCTAACCTATATAACGACAGGATAGTGTTGTTCAAAATAATAACATTTACAGAGGGTTGCGTTGCTCTGCTTGCTCCTGAGGTGGAAGATTAAAAGGGGAAAAAAAAACAAAAAAACCTCCCTGTCAAAAATCGAGAATGCCGGCACGTGACATCCAGGAGAGCAGAACGCGGGGTTTTAATCTCATCCGCCATGTTTGCCTAAATAGAGCCGAGCCACTTTCATATTCACGGCACCTACACGGCACGAAGTAATGGGATTGGCTCAGGTTTCTCATCGCCATCTGGATGAGGCGTCACGTTAAGCGGAAACACACTTTCTGGCCGAACAATTAACGCAACTGCAATTTTATTGCAAAAATAAATAAATAAACAAATACAAATTGCAGGATGAACTGGATTAAGTGGCTATATATGCCCTTTGCGTGGGTTGCGCTCACATTTAAATGTCACGACGGCAGGGAAGATCATGTGTCGTAGCCATGGGACCTGGACAATGATATTTTAACACAAGTTTCTCCAGTAATTAAAGCATAACTTCACACCAGAAACTCCCCGAGGTTCGAGCCTGACCACACCCAGCTGTGAGGTCCATAAATGATGAAAAGAGGGGGGAAAAGTACCTTGATTTGTATTCACAAGTCATTTCAGCAGATCTGAATCGATTAATGACCCAACTATTACCCAATCGCAGGGCTGGTTACTGCAGTTAAGAGGATTTCAGTCCGAACCGCGTTGCAAACAATTCAGGTGGCGATGGGCCAGCATACTGTGAAAGCAGAGCATCCCCTCGATCGCACAAGTCAGGGTGACAGAGCATGACAGTACAGCATCCCGGCAGCCAAATCCCCCTGGCCACCGAGATGAAAGACAGACAAGAAATAGAAAAGCCAAAAACATCCATGGGAGTGACTCACAGGAGGGATGAGCCACCCAGCCTCTCTATATTTCTCTCCTCTCCAACAGTTTTTCTGTTAAATGTTTTGGGGACATTTCAAAAAAAAGAATCACAGCGAGCTTGTCTCTCATTCTGATTTATGCTGAGCAATTATAGCGGATCTGTAGCCGTTAACGCATCGATATAAATCTGAACGCGCAGGCTGTGAAAAAATCTTAGAGGGCGCTAAACCGGTAGCGTCCAGGCGAGGGGCGTGCATGCTGGAATGTACCCGGCATCTTCAGGGTGGGTTTGCTGACATCGGGACCAGTTTGATCCGGTCTTTCGGCACCATTCCTATTGTTCTTTTTGTTCCTGGAGTGGAGTCTTCAGTTAAATGCCTGGCGGCGTCACGGCTGTTTACTCCGGTTAAACCTCACCTCATTTTCTGTGTGACCGACGACGACAAAAATGAAATTCGAGCCGGAGAAGCTGCAAACAACGTGGTGGAATCGAATCAAGTTGGTGTGAAATTGCACCGGTTTTGTAAAAATCAATCATTCGGGGTTCTAATTTCATCACTCCAACGGGTAAATAAAAAAAGGCAAAATATTACATAACGCGCCGACGACTTTGTGGGGCTTTTCTTCACTCAAATCTGTGCCATTGTCGCACTTTCATTTTCTGATTGGCTGAATCCCGTCGTACGCTCAAATCTGGAGAAACAAACACGAGTCATTCATTAAAATCTGTCATTGACAGAATTATGCCGAATATAATCATTTCTAATGTGGTAATAATCTCGGGGCAGAAGTCATTTATTCACAAAACTGAAGTTGGACTTTCCTCATCAAGAGTCTTATATGACTATTACATCATCTATAGATTAGATATCCTGTATTATCCACAAATCAGAATTCCTGTTGCTCAGGTCAATATGCGGGCAGAAAAGAAAATACAAGCCCAACAACGGCACAAAATTCACTCCGAAAGAGAAGTACTGCGATATATTGCAGTAGCAGTATTTTGTCCCGCCTCCTGTGGAGATAAATCTGTGCAAAGTGTGTTGGACAATAACATTCCCCTGAATAAAACTTGTCAGGAGGTGTGATAACCCTGTAATTACACAAAAAAAGAATAAATACAAAACTATTTCAATCAGATATCTTGATGTTTTTAAGATTCGGAGCAGAATAAATCACCACCGGAGTTCAGGACGGATTCATCGCACAAAGGAGCAACAATATGACACAAATGAACTTGGCCGTGCACACGGTGGCTGATCTGAACAACAACCCCCCCCCCCCTCCCCCCCCCCAAAAAAGCACACAGAAGCGCAGGCGCTCGCAGACGACAGTCCATGCATCGTGCTGTAACACAGAGGGGCAGATGTGGCGTCGTATTCAGAGCCATTTCGCGAAGGAGTACGCGGCAAATAAACATGGCGAAAACTACATCCAGGAGCGCTCAGAGCTAGAACATGGGAGGAGACGCTCCAGGAGAGAATAGTTGCGTTGCGTTGCGTTGGTGGAAACTGCGGGGGCGAAGAGCGCGTTTGCCATCTTGTAAATGTCTCCGACGTACGCACATCTGCCCCAGAGACACATCGGAGGGAAACTAATCTCTCTGGAAACAAAGCTTTATGCGTTTATGAATTAATAGTGCCAGGTACACTCATCCCAAAGCCCAGAAACCAGGTTTGTCCACGTCATCCGACAATTCCCAAAATCCCACTGTACATTTCAAGAGTGAATTCACTTTACATTTCTGTTTTGATATTTTCTACTTTTAATTTTTTTTTTTTTTTTGGCAGACCAGGGATTGGGAGCGCATTGCTGCCTCCCGCTGGTTGAAAACAAAGCTCTACTCAGAAAAGCAATCCAGAAGGCAAGTGGGAAGAGCTGAAAAGATGGGGACAATCTGTCCCCAGGACAACTCTAAGCCCTGCATTCCACAAAGCTGGGCTTTATGGATGAGTGGCAAGAAAAAAACCCATTGCTGAAAGAGTGAAATAATAAATCCGGTTTGGGATTTGGTGAAAGACATGTGGAAGAAGGTAATATGATAAGACGAAGCCAACGTTTTGGTATTTTTGTGCAACTATCCATCTATTGGTCTTGCTAATTATGTGAACATACATGTGATAAATGGTAAAAAGCTGAATGTGAACCATTTCACTCCGAGTTTAAATGAATTCTACGTCATGTAGCTGGGTCTGAGGGGAGTGGATACATGTGTGAGGCGTTGTAGATGCACGGGGTTAATGAGTAACCATGCGAGGATTCATTAATGCTGCCTGAAATAAAGCAGGTTCGGGGGTCAGTAACCAGTTTCCTGCGGGGAAAATTCCTGCTTGGTTACACGTCTGTCTTTGGCTTCATTTGCATAGGCATTGGCCAAAGGCATCGCTAACTAGTTGCCTGAGGTAAAAAAAAAAAACGACAAAAAAAAAAAGATTTCAGAGGGAGAACAGAGTCACGTGTAAATTGGGTGTGATGCTTTTCTCCGGTTTAATTGCAGTGCTTGAATAACGCTGCGCTGCACTAGAGGCAAACGCTCCATCCCTTGGGTGGCTCGTAGCCAGCGATGACATCACTGCTCGATCCCAACGCCACCCATGGGCACGGTGGGATGAAGCACGGTGAGTCCAGAACCCGAGTATGCAACCAGGGGTAGAGCAAGCTACCGTTGATTGCCGGCTGCTGGAACTACCTGTTGCTCCACTGATGGTGGCTTGGAAATGTAGTCCAGGGAGCACCCGGTGCACTTCTGACAACCTCGCCCAGAGGGTGGTGGTTGCGGTGGAGGCCAAAACACTGCACCTGCTAATTCCTGAGCGCAACTGCAGCAAAATAAATGGATGTCGAATTACCCAAAACTGACATCCTTAAAAGCAATCGCTCTCAGCAAGGGAAGTTTGGGGGCATGTGCAAGTGGTTTTAGGGGCGTGTCCATACAGAGCAGTGACGACTAATATTGTGGGTGCCAGGTGGTTTTCATGGATGTCCAGCCTCAGTGTCCCTGGCCCTTTAAGAGACACGTGCGCTTCCATCCACGTGTTGCTGTCCAGGTGGCACAACCATTGAGTCTGAGAGGCAAGGCGGTTTTCAGATGGAAGTGTGGGGGAAAGGGGGGGGGGGGCACCGCAGGTGTAAGAACACAAAGACCCCCTCCAGGAGCAGCAGGTGGCCCAGACCCTCATTTACCTTCATCTTAGCCGCCGTCTGATCTGAGTTCAGCCGAACGCTGACTGTAACGTCGCTGCTATCGTTTATCTGTTGAAGTACACGCGGCCTTTCAAAATCCAGGTCTCCATTAGGGAGATGTTTCATAATGACTGTTCAAACATGAAAGGAGCGTGTTAGTCAGAGGGATACTCAGAGTCCAACACATCACCGTCATACACACCTAAAGGCCTTTTTTTAGTTTTCTTTTTTTTTTGTTGCTATGTATTCTCTCCCAATCGGTGTCACAGAGGTTCATTTTGCAGTTAAACTGAAGCCGGACAGAGTTCACATCTTCTATTTTACAGTTAAAACCCATTTTGTGAAAGCGGATTCCAATATTTTTGACTCAAAATGTGTTTTTTTTTGTTGTTGTTGTTATAATCCTAACAACGCGGTGACAAAATTCTCTTTTTTTTGGGGGGGGGGGGGTGGTGTCTGGCAGGTGGATTAAGAGGGAAAAGCTCACAGATCCATCATTGATATTGACTGAAGTTAAAAAAATAAGTCAAACTGTGCCAAAATCCCCAAGTCACATGATCGCTCCGACACAAACTCTCAGTTATTATCGATAAATTCGGAGTCTAATTGTTGGGTAAAAGAGGATTGTTGGTGATGGGAACAAAGACCAGCAGCTACAGCGATTAAAAACCAGAGTTAATGGATCATTTTTGAATAAAGAAATTAAAAAAAGGGGGGGGAGGCCAGCAAACTATTTCCTGTGTTCATTCATACTGGGGAAGAGTCCAAATATCCCAGCGGATCGGTCGTTTCCATTTCAGCTCAAATTCAATTCGCCTTTGTTGTGGTGCTTTAATGAGGGCTAGAAAGTTAACTGGAATGACTCAGGTGTGTTTCTCCCCTGATCCTGGTTGTATTTGTGTACCTGTGTGTGCCTGCCGTTTTGTGTAACGCAGTACTGACTGTGCTACCCCCTCGAGTGCAGAATCTCTTCTGTTTTTTTGGCGTGTGGGTGTTTTTGGTTTACAGAAGTGTTTGTTTGTGCACCGTCAGTGCGCTGGTGGAATCCAAAGCAGGTTATCAGCGAAAAAAATGTAGTTTGTTTTGTTTTTTTCCAGTTGTCAATCATTCACGCTGAGCGTTCTGCACTTGTTGTCCATCAGAAACCAGCTCGGCACCGCAGGAAGCTTAACTCATTAGTCTGATTGTTGGAATTCAGAAATTGACAAATCTGAACGAGCCTGAAAGAAGGTCAGCGGTATTAGCAGAGAGGTCTGCTTCTGTCTACTAGAAGATTTCTCTTAATTGCTGCTGTGGTTGAATGACCTCTGAAAAGTGTCTGGCTTCACATCCCTGAACTAATTGTGAAACTGAATACATTGTATTATGAACAGCCTAATTGTAACCCCAGATTCGTGAGGACAGCGGAGCCATCAAACTCAGCGGAGACTTTACTTTTTTTTTGGGCTTGCAGCCTCCGAATTCATAGAGTAGCTTGAGTATCATGGTGAGCAACTCCCGCTTCCTCTACATGGACTCTACACGCGTGTGGATGTGTAGTATTTGTACGTGCTGCGAAAGAAACACTGTCGTGTGACGCACACAAGACGTGTTGGTCTTAAAATCAAGAGCACCAGTTGTGTCACTGCTGTTTTTCGCATCTACAGCTGATGACGCGGCTACGATTCCCACTACCGAAATGCTAACGCTACGCTACTCTGCTAACGTGCTAGTTTGGAGCGGAGAGAAGCAGAGTTAATTCATCTGCTTTTTAAAAAAAAAAAAAAAAAAAAATTATTCAATTCAAATCTACAAGGATGACTTAAACAGCACTTAAGTATAAAACTGCAGTTGTTTCCTTCATACTGCTTTTCAAAGAAAACGTTTCAGGTAAAGTTTCCTGAGGTTAGCGACGAGGGTCATGATGCAGCTAAAATTAATTCATGCAAAAATAGTACACGAAGTATTCTTACCATATTAGTCTGACTTGCTGCGTTTGTTGTTTTTATTCTTTATTTATTCTGGGGTTCCGCGCCAGAGCAGGCGGCGCTAATGAGGGAGGAGCAAGCGCCGCCCCATCACTCTCCTCGCTGAGTTTTATCCTGTTGAACCGATGACCCCTCTGGTCACAAGCAAGCCACCGCGCAATGACCCGCTTCAGATACCCAAGCTGCCCCCCCCCCCCCCCGGCGTGTTGCGCTGAGTCGGTAATTTGAATTCTAATGTGCCCAGATGGTAGCACACCTGCTCTTAAAGTGAACCACAGATGACACCGACACTCTGTTTAATTCATCCCTCCCATGATTCATTTTGAGGCTGATGGCACCCAGATTACGCATCGTTCAGCTAATCTGGATGGATTACAAACACCCCTAATCCACTTGCTTTGCTCTGAGACCATGAAACTGGAACAAAATATGTCATCGGTTAAAAAAAGTGGTCCGGGTTCGGCACCCGCGTTGTGAATAACTCTAGTTGAGGTGGAGAATGTTATATGTAATTGTTATATGTGGTTGTTAAATTACTGTAAACGGCTGAAAGTAATAAAGTGTTGCGTTCAAGGATTTGAAAGCTGTTAGTTTCCCATGTGCCTCGAAGCAAACACCACCACCACCACCACCACAGACTGCAGCATCCAGCTACCAACCTGCAGGCCCAAGCATCTGAAGGGAGGGTGGACAGAGCAGAAGTCCTGGAGGAGTGGAAGTGTAGGAGAGTAGAGTGGCGGCAGGCATTAAAAAAAAACTCAGGTACACACACACACACACACACACACACACACTTGCGCCTTCATTATTTTAAAAAGAGGAGCTGCCCTCTTCCTCTCACATTGTGTCGCCATGTTTCTCTCTTTGACACTGAACCATGCCCTTTTCTTTTCCCTCCCTGCTTTTCCTCCTCCCTCCCTCCTTTTCCTCCTCCCTCTCTTACCTCTTGCAAACGCTGGATGTGTTCTCTGCAGGTCTCTAAGTCGCTGTCACCGGGAACCACGATTAATCCCAGAGGAATGGCTGGTAATACAGAGGAACAAGACAATTATCCACCATCACTTTGATATCCACATCCAGAATGCAGTGGTTCTCAACTTCCTGCCTCTAGTACCCAGTCGGTACTGCGAGTTCTAATTCTGCCAGTCTAGAGAGGAACTCGGGAGGACCACGTGAATATGGACGGGAAACCGTGACCTGGACACGTCACGAGAAATGAAATAAGGACATACATGCGCGCGATTAATTCAAATTCTTACTTTTGTTTGGGTTTTGAACCCACGGCTGGAGTCTACAGAGCTAAAAGCAACACAGCCGCGGGGTTTAACCTTAACTCACCTAAATATGATCTTATTCCTGTATAACTCATAAAAAAAAACAAAAACAATTTTCCTGGTGTTGGCGTCTTGTATATTATGAAACGTTCCTGACCAAGTTGGCATGTTATCAGTGAGCCGACTGGCTGCCGGCCGCCGCCTGCTGCACCAACGTAACACTCCTGGCTGAACATCACATAGCTCATTGTGCTGGAAGAGCTGTCAAACCGAGAGATGCGCACCCACTCACACACACAAACACACAACTCTCATTGATACAACAACAACCCCCCCCCCCCCCCCCCCCCCGAGGAAGGAAAGGCAGCTACCGACAGCAAGCGGCGGCGGCTCGGAGGAACTAACGGGGAGCCAGTCAGATTGTGACAGATTCTAATTGTGGCCTGTTAACCTCCTCGTCTTCATTCTGCTGACTGCTTTATTGTTTACTCGCCCGGTAACAAAATCCTGTTGTCAAATTTTTTTTTGGATTTTTTTGGATTTTTTTTTTTTATAAATAACCTCGATTAAAATATCAATTGATCCACCGATTCGTCGAAAGATAAACGGAATTTAGGAGGTTTGATTTATCGGCCAGAGGGGCGGATGAGGTATTTATTTCTTTTATCCGCTGCTTTTGCCGTTCTAAATCGTACGTTTGCTACGTCCATAACTCGCTGACTTCGCCGCGCAATTCGAGCCAGACGCTTCACCGGCACAGCAGGCGACGCCGTCATGGCGTTTGCTCGTTTATGTCGATTTTACCCGCGAGTTCCTGCCTCAAAAGCCCTGTTATGAAATGTCCGGTCTCTGTATTTTGACCACGTTCAGGCAGAAATACAGACGCGCAGCCACACGGACGGCGTGGAGATGATGTAACCGCTGAGCCGCGGGGTAGGAAACTTATTTTTACCATCTCCCCAAGTGTGACATCCACAAGTTGATTGATTTGCATGATGAGAAAACAACTAAAACTTCAGCCTGAGAGAACAAAGACCCCGGGCTATAAATAGTGAGCTGATCAAAATAATACAAAATTAAATTAAAAAAAAAAAAAAAAACAGCTAAACATTATGCTTTTTAAAAAAAAATGCGGTTTATGAATGTTATATATAATCGAATAGGTGTTTCAACAGTGGGTTCCCAGGGCGCCGCACAGAGCATACAAATGAGATGCAAATGACTAAAACAAAAGGAAACGTGTCTCATTGTTCACCAACGTACTGGAACAGCATTATTAGAGCGCCACCTGCTGTCAACAGGCCACTGACGAGGACTGTGTGTGTGTGTGTGTGTGTGTGTGTGTGTGTGTGTGAGCGGTGAAGCCGGTTGAGTGTAATTGTTCCTAATGAGAGAGACAGATGGAGCTTTCTCTTCCTATATACATGAAGGACAAACAGTGCGGGGAGAGCTCGCTCTTGTGTCTGTCTGATTCTTTCATGAGAACGCGCGCGCACACGCACACACGCACACACACACAAACACACTCGAAGCGAAGCGGCGACAAAGCACCCGGCGAAGAGTGAAGGGTGACTGGGATGAAGGGTGGAGAGGCGGCTGAAAAATTATCTTGTTGACCTTCAAGTCACCGCTCGAGCGTCAAATCACAGGGGAGTTTTATTCCCTCTTCGGGGCTGAACAGGCTGCTGTTGTTCAGGTACCTGCCGCCACTCGACCCTGGTCGGCGCACGCCGAGACATCTTGACCAGCACGCCGACAAACTAGACGCGTCTGCTTGAATGTGATCCGGTACATATTCATCCCCACGGAGCAAAAACAGACATCTCATGTTGTTGATTCTCTGTGTGTGTGTGTTCTTGTACTTGCTACATATTGAGGACTAGAATACGTAATTAACCCACAGAGTGAGGACATTTTAACAGGTCCTCACGTCTTCAAAGGGCGTTTGAGGGTCAGGACTTGGTTTTAGGGTCGAGGTCAAAATCAGGTTCAGGTTAGGTTCAGGGTCCAGGTTAGGGTCAGGCAGTCAGTTGAGATGGTGAGGAGAAGAGGGAGGGGCTAGGGAATGGATTACGTCCATGAAAGTCCTCACAAAGATATGAGCACACACGTGTGTGTGTGTGAGATCAAACGGCGACACAGCTTCCGAAGCGCGTGACTGCTACGTTAACCCTGAAGTCCGACAACCAATGGTGTCATTTGCATCAACACCAGGAGGACGACGATCTACATCGGGGTCTTTTTGCGTCTTTTTCAACACTCCGGATGTTAAATTGTTGTTGTTTTTTGTTCGGATTCTTCCTCTCCTTAATTGACGCTGATCCTGCGTCACGCCCCAAAATGGCGGGAGAGGTCGGAAATCAGAACTAGCAGCAAATATATCGTCTTTTTTTTTTTTTTTAAATCACCACAGGGGGAAAAAAGTGGTGGAACAAGGGATTATGTGGGATGTGACACACCCACAATGATCCTAATGTGTACTGGTACCTTTGTGGTGAAGGTACCAGGATGTGGACGACAAGAGGCGTCACATCTTTCTGGAACTGCATTGTCAGAATACTTTTACTGCGATTTGTTGTTTTTCATTTACTAACTTCTCTTACATCCTCGTGTTTTTAAACGTCGTTTCATTCTTTTATTCATTTGGTCATATACGGTGGGGGCGGGGCTTGTATCTACGCGAGACGCTAGCACAACAGATGCTCTATGCTGCACTGCTATTGCTGGTATGACCTGTAGAGGGCGCCAAATACGACAGTGAAGTACAACCTTAAGTGCTGAAACACTCTCAGTACAGCCACTGAATCGTGACAAAAGTTGATCCTACTGCAAACTGGCTGTTTTCGAAAATTCTATTTGTATATTCACTTTATAATTTAAAAAAATATATATGCTACATCAATACTGAGTCACTGAACAAAGTATTTCAAAATAACGTTCTCCAGGAACATTAAATATCTAGAAGAGGCATTTTTGTTGTTGTTGCTAAGTGTTGGATGATGTAACTGTCAAAGTTTGAGGTCAGGCATTCTTCTTGTAGTCCTGTTTCCTGGGAAACAACAAACATGAAACTGAGTGATATATGAGCGTGTTTGGTCCTTGACAGCCCCGTAAAAGCAGCGAACATCCCATCAAACATGACCGCTTCCACGGGTCTGAGTTCTGTGTGTTTCTTACACGCCTGTCGTAGTTTGTCCTTGTCGTAGTGCAGCGCCTCGTAGTCCGTCATGCTGATCCTGCTGACTCTGATCCTCAGCCTCTCTGGGACTGGCTGCTGGCTGAGACACAAAGGGAACCAGAGCAGTTTTAAACAGGTGACGGCGGTCTTTGGATAAAGCGTTTTCCCCGGGTGCGTGAAGCTCACTCGTTGAGGTGCGGCAGTGACGTCCGCCGTTTCGTTTTCTGGACCATGTTGGCCTGGTTTCTGAGGCTGATGTGGATGACGGAGGGAGCGAGTCTACATGGCTCACCATCCACCTACGGATAAATACAGTTGACGGAGTACAACGAATCAGTCGCTCACTTCAGACGCTCTAGAAAACAGTCTAGACAAGAAACAGGAGTGCTTGTTCCGGATCAGTCTGAATTATTATTAACGTACCTGCACTGGAAGAGGTTTTGTAGTGGTGAGGGTCACCTCTCTGCACTGGTTCAGCCTCTCACCGTGACCTCCGACCTGAAGAGTCGCCTGCACGCACGCAGAATGAATATTAAGCACTTTACTACATTCCTTCTTACTCTACTTCTTTAAAGGATCCTTAAAGTGATGGAATATTAACCCTCAAAGTACTCACATGACTGTCTATATGTTTATTTTTCTGTTGCATCACTTCTTTGTGAGTCCGGAAAGCAGGAAGAGCCAGCAACATATATTTAGCCTGAAGCTAACGGCAACGATTAGCCGCTAGGACCGTAACTTTTGATTTGAAGTTTGAATATTTGTTTGCAGGTGGGGTGAATTGTTCACATTAATAATGCGTTTTTAGTTCCGTCTTTACCAGCTCAGACAATTTTGAAGTTGTCCCCTTCTTATCCAGCAGAAGGAGCTCTAGAAGTTCAATTAGCTTGACCTCTTACACACCCTTTGACCTTTCGATAATCCAAGCTAAGCTAGCTATCAGCTAAGAACGCTAACGGCCAGAGAAGCGGCATGTGGAAGAGTCTCAGCTTCACCGTCATGTTTGTCACCTTTCCTGAAGGCAAGAGTCTAAACATTCTCCTGAACAGCAACATGCTAACGTTAGCTTAGAACTGGACCGAAACCGCAGAAGCTAAACAGACCAGAGGAGCAGCAATGAGTGTTAAGCCTCATTTGACTGCATGTAACTGGGAACGCTCGGCCTCAGCTGGCACCTCGACAGAGGCTATCAAGTGCACAGTCCCAAGATTCTGTTACACGCTTCTCCGGGCAGGAATTGGTGAAGTTATTCACCACAAAGACCAACTTAATCAGGCTTACAAAGATGGATTTAAATCGCCGCCATTAACGTACAATTTTTTTTCAAATTCAACAGCAAAACCGCCCAAAAATATCTGTGTGCACACTCTCAAGTGCATCTTGCGGTGTAATCCTCGTCTTCTTCATCCGGCTAACCGCTACGTCATCCGCAAACACTAACATCAGGCTAACTGTAACCCCTGCTGGTTCACCGCTACATGAACGAGTGTGAGACGTGACACCCTTATGGACCCTGTTAGTAGTCAGGGTCGCTGATTTTATCACGCTTTTAAACCTTGACGCCACCAAAATACACACACAACAAAGTGTCGCTTTCAGTCAGTGGCACTAATACTATTACAATACTTACTAATCCTTCTTGAGTGGTCTTCTACTACTATGACAGTACACACTCCAAGTAGGAAAACGTGTACATGTACACGAAGAGCTGGTCACTGTCGACCCCTTCGTTCCATACCAGTGATGTCATGGTGAATCCGATGACCTCCATGTATCCATCGTCATGGCGCTGAGGTTCAAAGTCGTGATGTTCACCAGGGTTTCCCCAAGGTGTCGTGCCCGCACAGTACCTGAAGCACACGACATACACACCTCATTACCATCGCGCATGCACAAACACACACACACACACACACACGCACACACACACACACACCGCCATCATCAGAGGGAGCCTCAACACTCATCATGGTCCGATTTGATTAAAGCCGCTCGCTGCTGCTTCTGGAGAGAAACACTCGGCAATTAACCCTTCAGTGACCGCAAAAAGCTGGTAGAATATGAGATCCCCTGCATGAGAAGACAAACGGCTGTTGAATTACACATAATTGGACTCATTTTGTTGCAGAAACAACAACAAAAAGGGTTAAGAGTGCAATAGCCTCATCTAAATTATGAGCAAAGGCATATTCGCATTCTTTATGGTTTATCTTTTTGGTTTCCAAGCGTGTAATAACACACCGACTGTAAAACTCCTGTTACCGGATCATTTGAATGATTACTTTTCAAGGGTTTTATCAACTTCCCTACCGTGAAGAATGTGCATTTTACTTTTAATTCACGTTCCATTTGACGAATAGCCTTTTGACAAAGTAGTTCCAAGGAAGTACAGAGCAACTGTTCTAGGCCTGGAAGTAAGAGCCCCCCTCCTCCGTGTTACTGGTGGCGTAAGGAACAATTCGCAAACATGGAGAAAGAAACACACCGGTTTCAATGATCTGCAGGTGTATTTGGGGTACGTGTGATCAATTTAAAGTGGTTAAATGACGCGTTCACCGGCGGTCAGTGCAATTAGTTTGGAAACTCGTGGATGTGTTTCGGGCAAGGCCACGGAACTCCCGTTCCTTTCAAAAGCCGAGAGGAAGAAACGGTTTGCTGCTGAGGAAACAACTTGTTTTTCACTTGTCAAAAAAACTAAAATTCAGAGGCTAAAAATTTAATTGTGTTTTCCCTGCTGCTTCGGTGTCCCTTGATATTTTGCTGCCGGGACGTACGAATACTCCAAACAAGTTCACTGTATGAGCTGTGTGTGTGTGTGTGTGTGTGTGTGTGTGTGTGTGTGTGTGTGTGTGCGTGTGTGTCAGACCTTTGGGATGAGTAGAAGAACGCGGAGCATTAACCGGCATTGGATCCTGACTCATCCTGTCCGTGCCATGTTAATAATCAGCTTAGTCAGTACTCAGTCAGTACCATATCATCACATGTTCTAGCCACTTGTTCCATACATACGTGTACAAGTACTTCAAAATAATACAGGAAGGGCAAGGACACTCGCTTCTACTGCCTTTTGTGTAGAAGACAGTCCCTAAAACAGGTAACAGCCAGGAGTAAAAACGCCTGACTAGAAACGGTACAAGAAAGGTGGTGTATTTGTACAAGAAGGAGTGGAGAGTACTACTGTAAAGTGGTGTCAGAAGAAGTAGTAGTACTAGCAGTTTTGTCGCTATTACTACAGCTAACAAACCTGGGGATGTTGAGGAAGACCAGACACTGCAGCTTCAGATCCTGAACCTTCGATGTTAAATCTGTCCCATCACACTGGAGAGACGTGCGCGCGCGCACACACACACACACACACACACACACACACACACACACACAAACAACAAATGTGTGACTCATTATTTTCACACAGGAGTTGACTGAATGACTGACTGCTTGATTGACAGCTACTCACCACCACTTTGATGTGCTTAGACAGGTCTTTGGAGCTTCCCATTAGGAAATCTGAGAAGGCTGTCTGCATGAGGCACGCGCACACACACACAGACACACACACACACACACACACACGCGCACACACACACATACGCGCACACACACACACACACACACACACACACACACACACACACACACACGTAAGAGGGAGCAATGCATCATCAAACCCGCAGTGGTGCAGCTCCATCATCGACTGGCTCCAGTCTGAGAGTGATCATGCAGCAACGTTTAATTCCGAGTATATTTTTGGTGGTCACATGACCAAGGATGATGGAATACACTTTGTTTACATCATGCTAAACATCACATTTGATGTTCAATATCCAGACCAGGCTACAAACAACGATTAGCACAGCAGATAACGTTGCTAATCCACAACCGCACCCGGATCTCACAGTTACCAGGACTGAAAGATGGAACACATCCCGGGAGGTACTTGTTATGACCTCTGACCTCAAGCTGTCATATTCCCTCCACTAGCTGAGGGCCCCGCTGCATTAGTGGCACAGCTGCGATGACAGACACTAATGCTGGACGTTTGTCTCTTTGCAAGTCGAAAAACCGGGCTCCTCAAAAAACAACAACAACAACAACAACAACACCGCGCCAGCCTCCAGTCTCAACTTTTGATCGATGTTGTCACATGTCAAAGAAGAACATCTTGAATAGCGTTGATGGACGTAACAGCTTTGCTTACTGATCTGTCGGCTCTTTCAATCGGCACAAAATATTAATGCCAAAAAAAACACACACACACAAAAAAAAAAACGACTGTGCTGGAAAACTTAACAAACACATTTTCAGGAGAAACTCGCGGCTGTTGAACACTATTACACCTTTATTGACTGTTTAGTAACATTAACTAAGCAATAACGGACTGTTACTAATGTACTGTTTGTGAAATGTTACCGACTTGAAGAAACATGCTGGCTATTACACATTTATTGACCGTTTATAAACATTAACTAAGCAATAACGGACTGTTACTAATGTACTGTTTATGAAATGTTCCCCAGTTGAAGAAACATGCTCGTTGCAGTGGTTGTCAGCGCTGTGCGTCAGCTAACGGTGAAACAGCTAAGTGATTTTTTTGTTTGTTTGTGAAAATAAATCATAATTTTTCACATTTTTCAACGTTATCTGACCTTGAAAGGATTATTACCCTCATTCACTTCCTGAAGTGTACGGAAATACACACACACACACACACACACACACACACACACACACACACAGGTGCACTCACCCCGGCGTAGAACATTTTATTCCTAAAACGGCTGTTAAACTTCTCCGGGTTGGCTTCTAAAACGGCGACAGACACAAAGAAACAGGATATGGACAGAAAAATCATTTGTTGAGTGAGGAAAGAATAAATATAAAACCTTTGATCAAAGTTAAAATAAAAAAAAAACAAACAACTTTTGTTCATTTGAGACGTACCTCTGGACTCGTGGAACTCAAGCGTCACGTGGGCGTCGAATCCGAGACTGAAATAGTTGTTGAACACATCCAGTGGAAGCTAACGGATAACGCAAACACACACACACACACACACGTTACAGCTCTCATTTATTCCCTTTAATTTGTATCGGAACGTTGTAGCAAAGAAGAAAAGCAGTACTTGAAGGAGCAAATGCAACAGCCAAGTACCGCTGCGATCGCGCCATTGCGGCCGTGATTGGCTGCCGCGGCACGATGTCACACGCTTGGGTTTGTCTGACTGACTCCCTCTATGAAATATACAGCATGTGAATTGCGTAGATGCAGGTTGTTGTGACGCAAAGCTCCGTCCGGCTGGAACAACCACATGTTTTTTTTTTTCGTTGTTAGCTCTGTTAGCTTCCAGTGCTATGGGCCATTTTTAATGTATCATTTTTGTGATGTAATGCTGTTCTTGTCGCCATTTTTTTCCTTGTATGTTGCCATATTTGTACCTGTAGGACCGCCTTTGAATAGGAGTGGCTCTAATTCGATTATTCATAAGTCAGTGGTGGGACACGGGCGCAGAAGGCTGCTAGCAAGTGAACACACATGCTTGTATGCTAATTCACCTGAATCGACCGCACAAACGCGAGGAAGGAGATGTCCGTGCGTTTTGGTGTGTGATGATAATGTCACTCTAAAGAAGAAGTCTTCGTTTGCGAGCGTGTGGCGTATACGCGCACTGACCTTATCGGTTTGTTGCTCATCCACTTCAGCCCCTGCGCCACAGTTTGGTTCAACCTGTAGATTCCATCTGTCCAGCTGCACTACAGTTCCGTCCTCGACGTGAGACAAGATCTTCGACAGGGGTTCGTCCGTGTAGCCCTGCAGCTCATAAAAAAAACAAGACATTTCCCGTGTCTGATGGATTGAGCACTTCAGAAAAATTGATATAAAAAAAAAAATGTCTTGTGACGTTAACGTTGCCAGGATTTGCCCCCCAAAAAAAGCCCAAATTCCGCCGTCTAACACAAAAATGACGCATGAGGACGAATTAATCTCTCCAACTCTAAGTCAGCAGATGTGGTAAAAGTACACGAACCTTTTCATCAAACACAAGTACAGATTACTGCTGTGTTGAAGAAAGACTGCGGGTAAAAGTAAAAGTATTGATTTAACCCCATTACTCAAGTAAAGAAGTATGCAATCTCATATACAGTACTTAAAAGTTTCAAAGTAAAAACTTCTCCTCGTCCGTTCCTGACAGGACGCGCGTCCTTCACTATGACGTCTTTTACGTTGTTTTTCCGGGTTTGTATTGGAACCGGATAAACAGAAGAGTGTGTTTGTGTTTGTGTGTGTGTGTGTGTGTGTGCGTGTGCGTACACACCCCTCCCCAGTTGAGGGTCCTGGCGAGGTCGTTTCCGGTCCCTAGTGGTAACACGGCAACAGGAGGTTGAGGGTTTAAAGCCAGTTCATCAAGGCAGGACAGGATCCAGCCCACCTAGTTTGTTACAAACACAAACACACGCACACACACACACACACACACACACACACACACACACACACACACACACACGGGGTGACTCATTTCGTGCGTTTATGGCATTAGGAATAAAGGAGTTCTTGATAATGTTTCGGTCTGCCTCAGGCAGTCGGTAGTAGTTCGAACACCTTCTGAGGAGGGTGAGACGGGTCGTTTACAATTTTGCTAGCTTTGTTCCTAAGCGCTTCCTTGTAGATGCTACCTGGCTGTTTTTGGTGGTTTTCCTATGATTTTGGGGATTTTTTTTTTTTTTCAAAATCCCCTTCCTTCAATAAAGCAACCACGGCCGTGTCGTCCGCATATTTAAACAAACGAAACGTTTCCTGATCAGTGTGGTACTCATTTGGAAACTGATGGAGAAAAGTAAGGGGGATAAAATAGTTCCCTGCAGAGCTCCAATGTGTCCGAAATATACCATGAAAATATTGAAATGAGTACGCAAATATTCTTCACTTCACACGTTTAACTGCCGGACACGAGATGTTTCCTCTATCAAGTTAATTCTCACGGTTCGTGACCTCAAGCTTCAAAGATTCCACATGATATTTGTGTGCGTGTGTGTGTGTGTGTGTGTGTGTGTGTGTGTGTGTGTGTGTGCGCGCATGCGCATTAACTCACCGTCCCGTCTCCTCCACAGGCCAGAATCCTCAGGTTGTGAACTTTACGGTACAGTTCCAAGCTGGAAGATTTAACCTGGTTAGTAGTTCACTCACCTGCGAGTGTGTGTACGCGTGTGTGTGAGGTTATTGAGACGTTCAGGTGCGTTTACCCCTCCTTCGGTCCTCCTTGGCTCAGGTCAAACACCTGTCTGGGGTTCAGATACCACATGAAGGACTGAAGGATCTTTGCACCCTGTCGGATAAAGAAACGAGGCTCCGGTGAGATTTTAAGACACTCAAACCCAAATGTTTCACATCTGAAATGAAGACCAATCCTTCCAAAGTCACCTTTGACATTAAATACAGTGTCTGGGGGGGTGGGGGTGGGGTCCTGGGACACGAGAAGCAAGTGCCGTCATATTCTGAGCCCTCGTGTCAAATAATTTGATGAATTAAATGACCTGAATCACATTAATAGATTATAAATATAAATGGTGGTGAAACTCTCTGAATGGAGGGTTTAACCAGTGTGTGTGTGTGTGTGTGTGTGTGTGTGCGCGCGCACGTTCACCTGGTTTCCCCCACTCTTGGGGTTAACAAACACCACCAGCGGTTTCATGAGCGGTGAGGGGATGGGTCGAATTACGAAAGGCTTCCACTGTCGTCCTTCCTGTGGGAGAGAACGACAACAACAACAAACAAAACAACACTGATGACATCATTGACAGGAGGAGACTCATGAGCGTTCAGGCCTCCGCGAGAAGCTCCTGATTGACTGAGGAGCTTCTCAAAGCATAACACCCCGGACGGGCTGAATGATCAGAAAGGCCCCAAAGGTGGAGAAGTTTCTAAGCCTTCCTCCGCTGATTTTCAAGTTTTTTTTACTTTCTTCAACCCAGAAAAACACGTGTACCTCCACCATGGTGTGTGTGTGCGTGCGTGTGTGTGTGTGTGAGATCAGAATCTCTCAAAAGAAGGATCGGATTGTGAGGAAATTTGGTGATGAAATCGTAGCTCCTGAGAACGTGTGCTCCCTAACCCGCTGCGGCGGGTTCATATTAATAACGGCGGTCGCATGGCGTGTGGGCGACTGACCTCGGCTCCTTTCTTGCTGCTCTTCCTCTTGAAGGACGTCCTCTTCTTCTTCTTACTGGACTTCATCGAAGACTGAAAGATGAAAATGTGTTGCAGCGTCAGCATTGGCGTCTCTGCTGAGGGAGATTTAAAAAGGCAAGCGGGAAGTCAATCGGGTACCTGATAACGTCGGACCCGAATGATCCAGGTGGGCGGAACTATGAGGGCGGCGTGAGCTCCTATCGGACAAGCCTCCTCGATCTGCTGCAGCATGAAGCAGGAAACCTTGTTGTGGTACTGAAACGGAGACGATGAGAACAAAAAGATATTAGAAGGAATGAAAAGATGAGAGTTGGTATGGACGGCGCCGAAGCCTCCAGACCTACTCACGGCCTGTTTGCACCAGGAGCAGCTGATGGCCACGATCTCTTTGCTGTGGAACGCAAACTTCTGCTGGAAGCCCTGATGGACACACGCGTTGTGATGCGACGGGGATTCAAAACAACACACGTGTGAAGTCGACAGAAAAAAAACGCCAACAAAAAAACGCCTTCGCGTCACCCACCTTCCCACATTGTTTGCATTTGCCCTCCTGCCTCCTCCGATGGACCCAGTGATGATGCACCACATTGGGCTGCAAACACACACACCACGAAAACACACATGACAAGAAGCGATCGCTAGCCCCTCCTACACAACATTCCAGGATTATCTAGCCCGCTGATCGTCCGGATCGCCTGGCGATTGGCTACAGCGGCACAAGACCCCGAGAGGGGAAACTTGGCTCAGTTATTTGACTTACAGGACAGAAGCCGGAGGTGTCAGGAGGTTAATCGGACACTAGCCTCTCTGATGCTAACACCAGGCTTCAACTAGCAGCTGAAGAGGGTAACAGTAGCTAACGGCAGCCATCAGAAGTAGGGTTCATCTCATAAATTAGATCGGAAGTTTACCCTCGTCAACAGGAAGCCGGGACTCACCTCTCGAACGTTCCTGGAGACGGATTCCCTGAAAGACGGTTTACATCTGAAATTAATCTGGAGGACAGAACACGGGTAAATACACAGCACACGTGGAATAAGACACTCTGAGGGATTAGGAGGAGGAAGAGAAGAGGAAACGTTCAGGTTAGACGGTTAATCATGATCAGCCAGGGTGAGGTCGGCGGAGTTTGAGGAGAAAAAGTTGTCCGGCGAGAGAAGTTCAGACCTCAAACTCTCGAGGGAAGACAGTAAAGAACTAATTTACTCTGTTTGGTTCTGAAGAAGCGATGGAGCCTTTAACTCACGATTCCTCGACCAGATTGCAGATTATTGTTCATTCCGGGGAAATTCCGGTTTAAAATCCGAGCAGCACGAAGCAACAACACACACGTTCCCTTATCACCGCATACATGATGAGGAAAAATGAAGAGGACGCAACGAAACACGGCGTTCTACGATTTAAAGGTTATTTCCCGTTGGCACACCGAAACAAACACGGTGACTCCCGAGGGCAACAAAAGCGTGGGAAAAATCCAAATTCCGAAAGCTACGATCGAGGCGACACGCAAAAAAGTGTAAAAAAACAAACAAAACAACAACAACAAAAAACACACACAACGCAAATAACACAACAAAAGCCGGAGCTTCTTCAAGTGAACCCTTAAAACAGGGAAGTGCAAAAAAAAAAAAAACCCAGCTGCTGCGAAAAAGTCAAAACAGATCTGATTTCTCTCTCCTCCCCCCGAGACGTCCATGAGCCGTGACCTGAGAGGTCAAAGGTCACTGTTCTTCTTCTTTTTTTAATCTGCTGTTTCCTGCGTCCAGACTGGCGACCGGACCTCAGGGAGGAGCCAGAGATCCTCGCGGCCTTTAACGATTCGCTGATGATCAATGATGGAATTCGATCGATTCCGACGAGGTTCCGCTAAATTTAACCAGGACGGGCGAAGGGGGGGAAAAAAAAAAAAAAAAAAAAAGCAGCAACCTTTTCACGCGGATGCGAGGTTAGAGTTTTCAGAGAGTCGGCGACGCACTTCCGCATCCCCCCGTAAAGACGCTTTTTTCACTTCTCCCCCGCACACCGGCGTACATGTGTGCTGCCCGTCGTGTGCCGGCACCGTGATGAGAGGATTGGAGAGAGTTCCAAACACCAGCCCTGATTATTTGACTCGATGATTTCAAAAGGTTAGAGACCAGGAGGAAGGAGTGAAAGCAGGAGTTTGATGTATCTCACTCTAAAGTTGGGGTCATTGAGGGGCGGGGCGGCGTCCAGCAGAAGGGCCCTAGAGCTGGGAAACTGCAGGTCAAGACAAGAGGGATGACATCATTTTTTTTTTTTTAATTCTTATTTTTTTGAATGTGCTATCCTCCGTTCCAAATAAACTGTGTTCATAAAGAGAATTTGGAGATGAGGGTTTAGACTAATCCTTCTTTTTACTTCTCTCCGATGTCAAACTCATCCTCGAGGACTTAAAGTTTAATCCTTCTTTCGTTTTTTGTTTTTTTTTTGTTGTTTTTGTTATTTTTACCTGCATCACCTTTTGTCCCCCGGCGAACGGCGGTTTAAGTAACCCTCTTTAAGCTTTCTCTCTCAACCTTTCTCAAGCCGTGCGTTTTCACAGCCGCGTCGCTACGGTTTCTGGTCTCCTTAGGGCCGGTTTTTAAAAAAGGGTGGACTTATTCGGATTGTAGGCTCCGTCCCGCTCGGGTGGAGGTGCTGCGGAGGTTTCGGAGGAGTTACCTTCTCCAGCTGTTCTATGCAGATGGTGTGGGCCACGATCTTGCAGGCGGCGCACTTTCTTCGCGTGACTGATTTTTGCTGTGGGGAGAAGGAAAAGAGAAAACAGTTCGTTTTGAAATTGAATTTTTCTTTAACCAAAAAAAAATAAAATCACATTTTCAAAGATTGAACAATGCATATTTTGATTGACAGCAATTTCATGAGCTGAATGAGGAGAATCTGCAGCCGTAGTACCGTCTCCAACCACCAGAGGTCAGTCCTAGACTAGTCAGGGACTCCCAGGGATGACAAGCTGGTGTGTGACCTACACAATGATGTATCTGTGGGCGTGGGCGCGCGCGCGCGTGTGTGCGCGCTCGATATGACAGACTTCTCATGTGTATGAACGTGATACGAGCTGGCATGAGTAAAAATATAACATGACCATGAGTCACGGCTCTGTGTGACCGGGTGTCACAGTGCAACAATAACGTGTGATGTTGTTATTAACCGAGTGGAACGTTGCACATCGGCGTCCTTGTACTCAGAACCATGTCTGGAACTTAAAGCTTCTGCTCCAAGGTGTCTTGATTTCACATTCGATTCAAAAATGTCTTATTTAAATGCACATTTTTTTAGAAAACCTGACACACAAAACATAATTTTCCCCTTTGTGCTGACGTCTAAAATATCATTTTGTGGTCTAAAAACTTCATAGAGACTTTTTCCACCATACTTTTCATTCAGAGCCAAAAACCTTCACTTCGGTTGCACGTACAGACACAAGTTTTAGTCCTTATTTATACTTTTTGTGGAGGATTTTTTGGGGATTTCTGCTCTAGAAATGAACGTCAAGTTAATTTTCACAACATTTGTGACGTGACAAAGAACAAAAGAAGCAGCGGGTGAACTGATATCTGTTAAGTTTAAAATGTCGCCCTGTTTACCTGGAGACACCTACAGGTCACAAGTCTGGTTCGTTTACAAGTGACTCCAACAATGAGTCCGGATCCTGACCTTTACCTTTGACCCTAACCCTGCTTTAATAGGCCTGCGTCTCCCCCAAAACAACACATTAAAAGCGTCACGCATCGCCGTCACTGGCAGCTGCGGTTCATCTATGTGATGTGTCAGTTATTACACGGATTGAAGGGAGATTTTACTGACGGTGAACATTTGGCACACGCAGGTCCATCTTACCCAAACACGCTGCGTACGAACGAACACGATACGTACCAGCGCTCTGGCAACACAGTGCTGTTCTCCGACGTAGCAGTAATCTCCAGACACGTTGGTCTCAAACCAAATATGGTCACCGTACACTGCCGATTCCTGCAGAGAGAGACAGACACATAGGTGCGAAAGGTTAAAAGTCACTTGCTGTGATTGTGAAATCACGTGAAGAACTTCTAAGATCGGCATTATGAGTCACAACAACGGATTTACACAGCAACTTTTGCATGAGGTCATAACCCCGAATAAGCATGGCAGGAAGTGACTATTTCTGCAGCTTCTGCGTACTAACAGGGCGCAAATATAGGAAACACGAGTGCAGCTGGTTTATGTTAATGTTTATGCAATCTAGAGAGAGCATAGCGAATTAGCAGAGGGGCCCCTTATACTAATAAATCCAGAGCCTATTAGATAAGTGTTGTGTCAATATGTTGAAAACAACCCAGATAACCAAATTTGGGCCACGATTGGGCCTTGATAGGGCTACATTTTGGTCATGTTTGGGCCACATTTGGGCCAAGTTAAGGCCATGTTTGGGCCTTGTTAGGGCCACATTTGGGTCTCGTCTGGGCCACATTTTGAGCATGTTTGGGCCTCGTTTTGGGCATGTTTGAGCAATGTTTCGGCCTTGCTCGAGCCACATTTGGGCCTCATTTTGGGTTGTTTGGTCCTCGTTTTGGGCCTCGTTTGAGCCACGTTTGTGCCTCGTTTGAGCCTCATTTAGGCCATGCTTGAGCCACGTTTGGGCCTCGTTTTGGGCATGTTTGGTCCTCGCTTTGGGCCTTGTTTGGACCTCATTTGGGCCATGTTTGAGCCCCGTTTGGGCCTCGTTTGAGCCCCATTTGGGCCTCATTTGAGCCTCATTTGGGCCTTGTTTGAGCCAAGTTTGAGCCTCATCTGTGCCTCGTTTGGCACTTCTATCTCTGATGTGGGCCAAATTTTGGCCAAACATTAATCTTTATCTGGGAACATCTGCTAGAAGTTTTACATTCTTTAAAAAGTCTTTTTTTAATGAAAAAGGAGGTGATATGTGCCCTCTGGTGGTTTCATTAGCAAAACAAGAAGACACACAAGATGAGTGTTAAACTGTGTGATATCTGCAGTTGTAAAGACGAGGCCTGAGGAGGAGTTTTGCACAGTTTGTTTGTGTGTGTGTGTGTGTGTGTGTGTGTGTGTGTGTGTGTGTGTGTGCGCGTCCTCAAGCTCAGTTGTGTCACACTGATACTCCGACTCACAGTCCAGTCCACGGAGCTGCGGATATTCTCCTCTGGGTCTGCTCTATTCAGAGATGACGTGCTGGGCTCACAGGGCAGATGTCGCAGGCCAGACTTGGCTATCGCTTTTCTGGAAACACACAAGAAAACAGAGGAAGAGAAATCATGACTGCTGCTTTTATCCTCCGGACAATGAAAGCTGACAGATAAGAGAGGAGGCAGGGACGCTACCAATCTTTCACGCCGTCGCGAGTTGTGGAGATAATTCGACTGAGCTGTCAGGCAGCTGGTAATGGAGGATCTTTACTCGAACGTCTAATCTTACAGCTACAATTAAAGATATATAGAGTTTCATAAAAAATGCCTTCCTGTTACTTGTTGTAACCAAAGATGAGAACAAAAATAAATAAATAAAGAGTTGTATACGCACAGTGTGTGTAGCACGATTGTCCTCTGCCCAGTTTGGAGGTCACACGTTTCTCATCACGCCAAACTTGTAAATGTCAGAATGACGCATTTGCGTTGATGCAAGAATTCGTATTAAATAGCACCGTCTGTAACCACCAGAAACTACAGACGAATCAACCAGGACTTGAATCTTTAGGATTGTAGGTTCAGCATAATGGGCCGTAGTGCACAACAGTGTCAGGTTTGTACCTTTTTTTTTTTTAACTCGGCTAGCAACAAGTCAGACACCGTCAAGAGAAGATGCTTCGGTCCTGCAGCTCCGCCAGACACGACCGAATGAGTCAAATTGTGATGATGAGCCGTGTGACTTACGTCATATTTGTAATTACACGGTTTGGCCACTGTGTAGAATTGGTTTCAACACCCAGCTCACTTCCTGTACACAGTAGTTGTTATGGTACGCGGTCGGAACGTGTTTCCTGGTATCTGGAGCTGAAGTTGACTTGTTCGTGAGGGTCACGAGAGGAAGAGGAAGACGCATACCATGTTGGCGGATGTCAATCAATCTAGCCTCTGAACTTTTCCATTCATTTGATGTGGTGTGTCACCACTGCCAAGGATATCCAGCAAAGGTACCATGCTCGTCTTCAGACCGCTAGTCCACCACCTCTCGGGGCTACGGATAGTGATAAATATCATTGCACACAAACTCTATGACAGCATGAAGGCCATATTGAAAGATTTGTAGAAATTTATAATCCAATATGGCTGCAGGAAATTGAGACATCGACAAATATGCCGGCTGATACACGGGCCCCTACCCGCCTATCACAGGCAATCCCAGATGCATTTTTCCCACTATGCCAGTATTACATTAATATTTAAAGCACGTGAAATGCAGGAAAAAAAACTGCCTGTTGTGATTTCAAGATGGCGTGACGTAATGTATCCAGCAGAGAGCGCTCCAGGGCCTTGATACGACTCTCTGATCATCAGTTTACTGGAAATGACCATACTGATGTTTAATGTAATATTTTTCTTATTCATGGTCAGCAGTTGTAAAATATCTTATCATAAAGTAAGGTCTTTGTTCAGTTAAAAATTAGGCTCCTATCTGTCGACGAAACTGGTGCACAATGAACACAGAAATCACCTCTTTTCAGTCCAGCGTAGAAATTCTTTAAATCGGTCGCACATATAATTGATTTTTTTTCTGCTCTAAAAATCAGGATCAGGTTCCAAAATCAGGCCCTAATTTAAACATCGAAACCCAAAAATGGTAGGGGCCCGGTTTAGACCATCCTGAAAGTTTCACTGGATCTGAAACAGATCTTGAATTACAGTCTGGACTGGGTTACGGGGTCCGAAACGCGTAATGCCTGAAACACGTTCTGGCTGACACATGCTGAGTTCCAATGTGTAAAAACAAGAAATGGGAACAAACTCACTGTACAGCAAATCGATTTCTGAAACAAAGCAGAGAGTGAGTGGCCAGATGTTAACAGCTGTACTGGAAGAACTACCATAATGCCTTTCAGAGCAGAAATATTTAACCCTCATGGGACCCGGAATGTTCTAAGGACCTTCAAGAATATCTGCCTGCAAGCACATAAAACACACATATCTTTTGTGTTTGGTTCGAATGTTTTGCCCGTTGGGAATGCCCAGGGAAAGGTCGAAGGGTCATCACACAGCGTGCGGACAACGAATATCCACGGCAACGGCCATCAGCTGACTGACAGGCCTGCTTCTTATGTGGAACAAGACTTTCTTGTCGTCATCCACATGCGTAGTCACAGCCAAGTCTGATGTTTGTATCAAATATCAGTCCTTATCTATTTGGAGCAGTAAAAATAAATAACAGTCATATGTCACTGATTAAAAAGCTGTGTTATGAAAGTTTGGACTCCACCACTGAAATCACAGGCTGATCCCCCCCCCCGCCCCCCGAAAAGGCACATTAACGAGCCAACATTGACGTGTCCTTCATTTGGAATTTGCTCCTTTTTCTTGGAAGACGTCTGAAACGAATCAAATGCGCTAAAACATCACCAGAACCATTCCGGTCAGACTCTCCTACAGGGTCAGAACCACTCACAACACCATGTGACAACACCATGTGACAACCCTGAATCACTGTCAGCAAAGACCCCTGAATAAACACTGGGGAGAGGCAACATGTGAACACAAGACCAGAACCACGCACATTATGGTTTTCTCACTCACGGAAGCGGTCAAAGATCAAAACCAGATTTCATCTCGTTGCTCAGTACGTTTTTTTGCAAGGAAAGACCAGAACTACTAAGAGAAGTGCAGAAATAATCCACAGCAATGATTTAAGTTTGATGAGCGTCCAGCTCCCTTGTCTCAGACTCAGAGGTTTTTTGTGTGTGTGTGTGTGTGTGTGTGTGTGTTACATACGACAGGAAGTTCTCCCATGTGTCCAGATAAGGATCATAGTATATCATTCCCTCAGGCCCCCCCAGCGGTGAGGAACAGCTTTTATGGAGGGTAGACCCAGAGGAGGAGGGCGCATCAGTTCCTGAAGCTTCAGGATCAGACCTGGGACCCGCTGAGGCCATCTGACCCAGACTGATGCTGGTGGTGGATGTGTGGATCGGTTTTTGTAGAGTCCAGGGAACTTGACTAGATCTTCTAGGATAGACTCCAGAACCTCCTTCAATAGTGTGGTAGATGGAGTCTGGTGGAAGGAGATGCGAAGAGTTGCGTCTCAGACAGCGTGGAGGGCGGAGCAAAGGGCGGGCTTTACTGGTCACCGTACCGATTTCTTGGGAGAGTCTCGGATCTTCAATTGCTCTACTTTTGTTCTCCCCTTCCTCACTACTCCGTTCATCTCCGTCGAACTCAGAGCAGGAGCACAGCGAGACATCCGATTCGTCCTCTTGCTTCTCTTTCGCTCCTCGGCCAAACTGGACGACGCTTGCGAGCAACATTGAGGATCCAAGTAAATGAGGTTCAATGGATTTGACTTTCGATGGGCGTCGGTATCGCACTGCTAGCCCTCGATGTCCATGAGAGAAGGTGGTGGGGGAACGGCGAGCATGGTGAGGTTTATACCGAAAAGCCCTCCCTCCTGTCTTGACGGCTCCGTCTGGTCTCTCAGCTCCTCTTCCTCCGCCTTCATCTGGTTCGCTGGAGTTTGTTACTCCCAGCTCTATGACGGACTGCCGTCTTTGTCCGCTGGCCACCAGAGCACCGACACTCGGTCGCCTGTGATGGTCAGAACAAACCGGCGGTAAACCTATAGAGGACCGTCTACTCTGTAATAACGCTACAGAGGGCAGGCCGGCACTAGAGCGCCTCCTGGCTTTACTAGCCTGAAAAGCAGGACCAGGATGGCAGACATCAGCAGAATGCTTTTGTCTTTTCTGCTTTCGACGGAAACGACGCTGGAAAAAGAAATCCATGGGGTCATCTGATTTGTAATATTCCCTTGAACATAGCAGTGTCTTTTCCCGGTCAAAAAAAAAACAAAAAAACCCAAAAAGGTTAAATATCAATTCAGACGACGTGACAGGTGATGGTTAAGGTTAAGATGATTGTCCAGCTTCTTCTGGTCACCCATTGGTCCGCCTCCTTTCCTTCGATCCAGTCTTCCTTCGGAAATGCTGAAGGGGCAAATACGCTGTTCTGTAAATCCGACCCCTCGGTGCAGTTCCAAAAATGATGACATCAGTATAACATTGACACTACCAATAGTTCCTTTGTACAAAATACTCAATCATGACAGACAAAATCAAATCTTGTAATTGCTCTTTCCAGCAAATTCAGTAAGTCAACGGTTCCCATTATAAATAATTTAACCATGACTTCAACAAGGTAAATGGATCTCTGATGCAGTGCTGTTTTGTTCATTTTATGATGAATTCATTTACTTCCTATTTTGCAGTCACGCTTGCGGGGGCGTCGTGGAAGGCTGCCTGGCCCTGCGCTGACACAGAAACAGGAGCGCCACTTAAATTTGAGAGACACTTCGATAACCGGTATACCTGTAAAGGGTGATGCAGACAAGGACAAGAACGGGGACAAAAAAAAAGGGGGGGGGGGGGGCGGGGGTCCATGTACTTTTTGGATTCAGCTTTTTCAACTTGCTTATTTTCTTTAAAACAAGAAAGTTGTATGCCGGCAGTAAGAGATAAAACAATGCGTGCCAGTGGGTTTCTATCCAGAGGGACAGGGGTATGAAGTCGGTCTAAATCCCTACTAATAATTGCTCCCAGTTTTTGGCACATGTCCTCTTTTCAGCTGCATCAACCTGGTTCAGAGTGGCATCGGGAAGCTGAAAAGGCTCTGATAAATCTGTTCACTGCCTACTCAACACCAAACGGCGGACAGACAAAGTAGATGACGAGCTTATGAACATGGTGGAGTATTTAGCAGCTGAAAACTCAGATATTTTCCTGAGAAAGGAAAAGGTTTGAGGCTGGTCGAGTGACTCCTGGACCAAGTGCGTCACAGACAACAACACGACGCCAAATAATTGACAATGTCGCTTCTTGGCAAGTCGGCAATTGTTCACTGCCATTTTTGGCCGGGCAGTTTCTTAAGTTGATAAGAAGTCAACAGTTCCTTCCTCATGCTTGAAAAAGGAGGTCTGATAAGGTAAACAACACAGGAAGTAATGACTCCCCGACCGTCTCTACTGATGTCAGTATCTGAAGACACACGCCTGGCAACTGCTTCGACTTTCATGTGCAGCGTTCAGAACAGCGCCACACCACTCCCACGTCTCCACACAAGCCTCCATCAAGCCTCGTCGCGTACGCCTCGAAGCAAATATAGTTTCGCCTTCCCAGGAATTTGAAGAATTAGCGAAATGCGACGGTGCGTTGTCTCACTGAGACACAAAAGTACGTCTCGCGTAAACCTGCTTCTGTTTTATTCCATCGAGCTGTCGTGGCTCACGATACGTGGATCGCAAAGACACACGTGCTTCGTTGCTTTGTTGTTTCGTTTGGTGTCGTTCTAACAAACCTCCTAGTTTTCGAGAATAACGCTCTTCAGTTCCCCGTCCTTCATCTCCTTAGAACTCAGAACAAACGGCCCCTAACATGGCGGGTTTTGTTGAGTCAATACTGTTAAGATAGCGGTTAACCTGATAACATACGAGCTGCTCTACCTTTACGCCCCGGTGAGACGCCAGCATAACTTCGGTGTAGTGACTTATTACGTTTTTTTTTTTTAAATATATAATTCACAGTTTGGTAAACATCCTCTTCCATAGCCTAAGGTCTAAGATTTTTTTGGTTTTCATCAAAAAAAAAATCTATCTGCTACCAAAGCGCATAAAAGAAAATGAAATGAAGTTTTTTTCCTTCACATTTTCAGATTATTTTTTCCAGGTGTTTCATGTCAGTGTAGAATAATCCAAAACCTGTGGAACTACAAGGCTGTAGAGTTGTATTTTTACACATTTATAGGCCCAGTTACCACCGTCATATGAGAATGTTTTCTTTGTACATGTACACATGTAGTACACATGTTGACTGTGATGGTCCAGTTACTTCTATAAATCTAGCCGAGGCAAAAATGGAATTCATTACTCAGTCTGCTGGCAAGGAGCAGTTAGGAACACAAGCACGGACTTGATTATTCTAAGAGACTACGACCCAAAAAGGTTCAGGATCACTGCTTAAAAAAACCACAAAGAGCCCATCCTGACCAGCTGAACCTCCTCAACGTCACTGAAAACTAAACAAAAAGTTGCAAAGGGAGTTGAGTCTGTTTTGTTCCAATCCAAAGTGAAACACAGAGCAGCTTTATTGTGTAGAATAAATACCTATAGATGCCAATTTTGCCCACGGTAGTTTGTATATGTCTCTAATTTCATAACGGAACTTAGAAGTAGCAGAATAACGGAGTCAGAATCGGGTCGTACAGCAGACCACACCACCGCAAACCAGCCCGAGAACGTCGGATGAGACTCCGACAGAAAACTGACATGCAGTGCGCTCATTGCTTTGCCGCTGCTGCTGCCGGCGTGTGTAAAACTGAATATATCAAATAAGAAACCAGACATGAACAGCACCGTTTCCCACTTTGATAACGCTGCTACTGAAACAACCGTACCATCTAACAGGAAGTCCTGCTGCAGAGAAACACGAGCCCTGAAACCTCACCCAATCCCACTGCTGACATTAAAAAGGCGAGAAATGTCAAAGTTTTAACAGTGATGACTCATTTTCTTTGAAACCACACTCTGTAGCTGACAGCCTGGTCACGTGTGATGCAAGATCATCAAATATAAATGTCCGTTTTTCTCTTAACAATCGAATAAGTGAGGATTTCAAGATCGCTCTCCTTTAAAAGCGGGGTCACGGACACGTTTTCGATTCGCTTTCAAACAAAGGAGTTCTAGCCACTCATGCTGACCTCGCTGGAAGAGCAGTAAGAGGTGAATCTACCTGCGATCAAGGTGGGAGACTGTTACAAGACAGAAGCCACAAAAAGAGTCTGCTTGCTTGGCAGAGTGGGAGAAAACCTGAGCACAGATATTGATTGAGTGGTTGTTGCTGAGCTTCTGGGAACAAGTCTGTCTCAGCTTACCCAGATACAAGCACACCGGGGTCAGCGGGGCTCCAGCATGGAGATCGGTGGACTAATAACGCACATTCAGCAGTCTGGTAAACGAACAAAAAAACCCACCAAATAGGGAATTCTGCCAGCAACACATGGATGAGTCGCGTGGTCTTCCGTACGTACTATCAGGCCACCGCAGGAGGTTCTGCATGAGTTTAATGCATTGTCACCTTCTAAATATAGAGCCAGAAGTTGAGTCTGGATTATATTTTATCCCTGATACCCAGTTTTTCCAGCACCGATTACTCAAAGTCAATCACCGAACCTCTATCCTTCTTACATGGGCTTCACTTATGAAATGTTCTTAGACAGAAATGCGTTCTTAGGACTTATTAACCCCAAATTTAGTCTTCAAACGGGAACCAAATTCTGATGGCTATTTATAACATCGGCTGGGTTCCTCTTTTAACATCAAGGGCACTATTAGAGTGGTCTGTCGTACCAGGGTGTTGACGGATGGCCCTATGTGCGCGCTGTGGGTTCAGCTTCGTTTCGGTGCTTGGAGGGCGTATATTCAGAGCGCAACGCACGGGGCAGAAAGGCCGTCATTAAACACCTCATTAATCACAAGAGGGTTTCAGGCGTGACATCAATCAAACCAATCAGAGAGCCTGGTGTAATTTCCTTCAAAGCTCACGTGGCACCAGGACTCTGCGTGTTGCTTTTTCAGTGGCGCACGCATTTCATTTCCGGAGAAGTGAACAGTCCTAAAGGACCTCCTCCTGTGCCAGGTGAGTACGCGCGAGCGTGTCTTATGTGCACAGTATATACGGGAGCAGGAGGCATCCGTCGCATCTGTTCTTCGTAAACCCTATGCCGATCTTTGTCGCCGTGATGAGCAACTGTCATCCAACAGTCCGACACAACTGGTAGAAACAAGAATCAAACACGAAGGTATCAGTTTGTCCATCCAACATGGCTGATTGGCAACCCGCACCTCATGTGGATAGAAGGGGCTCATTCTAAGATAACAAGGACACAACCATTATTATATTTATGTGTCTGCTCATGAGTGAAGATAAAGTTATGAATAATATATCAAATTTCTCCCAAGAGATTCCTTTAACTACATCCCGCTACCGCTAAGTAAATGATATTGCCAATAATCTGCCTTTCCTATTGTTTAAATTGCTTTCCCATGATCCCTCCCTCCCTCTGTCACCCTCCTCCTTTGACTATGTGCTTTTCCTCACAGTGTGTCTGCGTGCGTGTGTGTGGGGTGTGTGTTACCGTTACGCAACAGCCTCTTTCTACATTGATAATCCCCGACCATAACGGGGGAGAGTGAGGAAGATGTGAGATGAGAATACTCAGTAATGAAACATTACCCTCTTGAGAGCATATTTGCATGGCAGCACAGTTACGTACATTTTTTGGAATAACAGAGGAAGGACTATATAATTTCTCCGGTTCCAGAAATATAAACTATCAACTGGATTGAACTCCTTGATAAGAACTGGAATAAGTAATCCAGGGCTGAAACAAGACAGGAGCGGTGAATTGATAGTACATTGTAAAATTTGATGGACAGCTGGTATGGTAGCATCAGAGTGTACTGTATCAGCTCAATGGTCCTTTTATCAGGATGTATGTAAATCCATATCACAGCTTCCATGTCCAGATTAACATTAAGTTCAGGGATAAGACAGTTTTACAACTGGGCTTCATCTGAATGGGTCAAAACTGGGCAACTTAGTCCATCTTAGTCCAACCTGCTAGACTGGTTGCACCGTCTTAAGTTTCAAGCCTTCTTCTCACTAAGAACCAGTGCAGCAGCGGGGGCAAGGAGATGCCACTTCCCTCTCTCCAACAATATCGTCAAACGCATATCTCAATGACTGTGCCCAGATTTTGGCAACATTGAGACGTAAAAAACCAACAGAATAAATCCCTCATTCATATCAGCCATCTCCCTGCCTATCGCTGATAGCTAAACAAGCTATCGCCTCTGAACGGAGCTTCCTCTCCTGAGCCACTGTGTGAAACGCAGCAGTACTTCTGCATGAGTTGCCATGGTTGGGTTTTAATGAAGCATCTTCAAATGTGTGTTAGGACTATTTCACTGCTAGCATGCTCTCCAAAAAGCTGCGGGATTGAAGTCAGGGGTTTTAGGAATAAAAGTGGTGTTCCGCAAAGTTCAAGTTTAGGCCCACTGTTTTTCCACGGTGGCGACGCGGTGGTCAGCACTGTCCCCTCACACCGAGAAGGTTCTTGGTTTGAATCCGCCGGGGCCTTTCATTTCCGTGCTAAGCTTCCATGTTCTCCCTGTGTCTGTGTGGGTTCTCTCCAGGTACTCTGGCGTCCCCCCACATGCCAAAAGCATCCTCATCAGGTTAAATGAGGACTCTAAATTGCCTGTAGATGTGAATGGATGTCTGTCTCTGCATAAGATC
This sequence comes from Aulostomus chinensis, assembly GCF_037954235.1. NCBI lineage: Eukaryota > Metazoa > Chordata > Actinopteri > Syngnathiformes > Aulostomidae > Aulostomus > Aulostomus chinensis. The sequence goes on along the minus strand of NC_141320.1, from coordinate 57,938,498 downwards.
CCTGCAATGGCGTTGTGACATTTCCAGGGTGGCAACGGCGATAGCCATCCATCCCCCATCTACCAGTCATTGATTTTTTCATTTTAAATGAATCTATGACCACATTTGCATCTTTCACAAGGTCAGGAGAGTGCGATTCTTAGGCCTACAGTATTTATTCACTGAATATAGCCCAAATTGACAGTGTTGCAGACGACAAATAGCTGCACATCTGGCCTGACGCTGAGCACACTTTCAAAACTCATATTCTTGAGCTTGCAAAGAAGGAGACAATAAAACTAGGTGTATTGTCCAGGATCCAATCTTGCTTATCATAACAATCATGGCATTAACAGCCAGTAATTATGCTTATATTGTATTTACGTACGCAGTCGTAGCACCATTAAACGCTGAACGGTGTGTACTTGCATTTGCAGAATTGTACACAATTGGAATTTATGTTTCTATTCAGTTTCTTGTATGTTACTGTTTTTGCTGTACACCCTTTTAAGAGTTTAAATTGTTGCCATGATAGTTTTTTTTATTGCTCCGTATCATTCTTGTCTGATTTGATTCATTTTTTTTTTTTTTTTGCCATGAAAGCGTTAATAAAATTGTCGCTACATTGTACATCTCTGTACTTTAACTGTGAACTCAGGGCATTGCTGTAAAAGAACTCTGTGTTCCACCGAAAAAGTAACATTTTGAAAAAGACATACCACATTAAAAAAAATTCATCACACTGGTCCAGTTCGGTGTTTGCCTCAAAACCGAAGCAGCTTGAACATTCTTACACCCACCCCAGCCTGGCAGAGCTGTAGCCAGACTAGCCAGCCACAACACCAGATCAAACCATTAAATAAATATCAGGCTTCTCAATAAAGGCCTGTTGGCATATTTATCATAAATTGCGTTTCAGTGTTAAGCAACCGGCTCAGGTGGAACGAGGGTTTTGTCAGCAGAAGTGTGCGAGACTTTCCAGAGCTCTGCTGTTGGGTTAAATATTTACACGAAAAATAGTGGAGCGCTATGCAAATGCACGGACTGCAAAGTGGAGTTCTGCTACTGGGCTGAGACTCCAGATATGAGTAACAGTGACCCGTATCCAAATATATACAAAACACCGATGGAGATGAGTGGCTGTTTTTAGTCAAAACAGGAGGGTTCTCTTGGTTGAATGTCACACATAACATTCCCGCATAAACTGAAGTGCATCTGATCATTAATATTTGGCGAGCATGCTTCCACCTCTGCAATAATAACTGTATTCAGTCATTGCCAACAACTCCCAGGATTCTCCCTCAGCTCTGGTCGCTTCCTGCGTCCGCTATCGTGACTCTTCTCCTTTCCCATAAGCGTCTTCCTATACTGAGACTGGTCCGCAAGCCAGCTGTTGGTATCGCCACCAGAGCTCCCTCCATAAATCAGATACCTGCTGATGTGCTCCCGGTAAATATCTTCAAGATTCTGCTTCTCGCTCTGAAGGGACCCCCTCCCCTCGCAACCCTGCAGCTACTTGTCCTTCATCACCGGCACATCCTCCCTCTCATCTGCCATCAAACCAACAACGAGCTTGACTGTCACGGTCGGCCCCCCACTTCTTCCGCGATATTGATTCGCACCCCATCTCTACATCCTCTCTTCAGACGCATCATTTCAGGTTAACATGTTCAGTCTGATCTTATTTCAACGGCTATACTCCTTTTTACGCTGATGACGATTGCGTATTCAGATCTAGTTTTAACTTACATTGTAGACAACTGTTCTGTTTTATGTTTTCTGCCCGTTTTATTGTGTTTTGTAAGGTTGAGGACAACATCAGATGAATGCAGCATCGCCGTATCATCATTCAACCACCCCTCCTCCTTCTTCGCCACTGTATCTTACAAGATGCTAAGATATGAACAATTTCTTATAAAAATCAGTAATCCACAAGAACAACGTATGCAAAGCAACATGAAGCAACGTGAGTGAGATATTTAAGATTGGGGGAGGAGACAATAATGCAGTATGGCTGCCACAGGATAACCACACATGGATCCAGCTCATTTCACAGGATTCTGTGAAACTCTTACTTGAGTTACAATGTGAACACAAGAGGTGGTGGCAGCTGTTATGGGGGTTGGGGTGGGGGGGTAACTCCAGCAGTACCGGCTGGGCCTCCATTAGCGTGTCAGTGCCGGGCCCTGGGAGGCAGGCGGTAAGCTCACGGCCTTTGTCTTGTCCTCATTTAACTCCAGGAAGTTTCGGCACATCCAGCTACTGATAAAAAAAAAAATCCCCAGAGTCAACGGAACCGTAACTGTTTGGCAGCACGGCTGTAAACTGTATATCTGCAAATCATCTTCATACACACAGTAAGACGGTACAAATGTTTGAGTACATCTGCCAGCAGGAGCATTAATTGAGCTCCAAGAACGGACCCCTGTTGGACACCTTTCACTTCCCCATGTGCAGCTACAGTCTAGGACTTGGAGCTGTTTAGGGCCGTGTCAGAGACTCAAATAGTGTTCAAGTGGATCTTGTGATCAAAAGCATTAGTTACATCCATTAACAAAACTAAAGAGCCCCCCCCAAGTGGCTTGAGTGCTTCTTTCAAGGTTTTGGGGGGGAAAAAAACCTCCTTGTGGTCCGTCATTCTCAAGAAGGGCCACCCAGGCACATGGACCAACAGTTCTACTACAATTGACCCCTGCTGACAGCGTGTCACAGGCCGGAGGTGTGGAACTCCTGGAGTCTCTCTGACGCTCTGCTCGCTCTAATAAAGCGCCAGGATTCTGTCATTCCTTGCAAAGCAAAAGTTACTGTCTGCTTTCTTCGTGCGCGTTTTAAAACCCGCGGGTCATAGTTCACACACTGAGGGGTCTCCGGGTGTGAGTGGGTGCCGAACGGTGTGAAAAGGCACGTTGTTAGAGAGAGCGTGGCTCCCGCTGAACTCTGCTGAATAATTTAAAAAAAGGTAAAAAAAATTAAGTAAAAAAGCAAACAGAAAATAGCACGTGTGTTTTTTTTTAACTTGATGTTACTAACAGTTCTGCCCTTTTATAGAAAAAAATGAAGTTCCTAAAAAGTTACTGAAAATCACTTTTGTAATAAAGTTGAGTGGAATAATAATAATAATAATAATAATAATAATAATAATAATAATAATAATAATAATAATAATAATCAGACATTTATTTTCAGGTGCCAGTACAAAGAATCGAGAAATTTACAATGAATCCAACTTCAGTCAATGGAGCTTCGAAACACAAATGAACCTCTAGGGGTGAACGGACCGGTGCGTCATAGTTGGCCCGGTTCTTTTACATCCACATCTTTATCTTTGTGTTTGGTTTGACTGACAACGCATAAGAACACAGCACTGCATCGAGCCATTAGCATCCCTGAGTTTAGTTTAGCAGAATTCCAGGCCAAACTACTAATAACACTTTCTTCATTCAAACCCACGCGCATAGAAAAGCTACTCAAGCAAGTAAACGGTGTTGCAATATTCATACTCTACATTTCTACAGTGTTGAATAAACAGTTGTCATACCGTGAACATTCTAAAAATAGAAATGGTAAATTATAAGCCAACCTGAAAAAGGAGACTATCCATTCATTCTTCCCCTCCTATCTCTCATCTGTTTATCAGCAGAAGCTCACACTAAACCTTCCACTATAGTGACCGCTAATGGGGAGTGAGAGAGAGAGAGAGAGAGAGAGAGAGAGAAAGAAAGAGAGGGGTGGGGTGTGAGGGGTGGAGAGATATCAAGAGCCTGAGAGAGGACAAAAATAAACTTGTACTTCCTTGACAAGCTGAGTGCAAAACTGTCCAACACACACACACACACACACACACACAGAAAAAAAAAGAGGATATGTGTCCTTCCAACACGAGCGAGTTGAGCACTGCACCTTGACAGTCTTAAGGCCACAACTGCTTCCAGACTATCAAATATTTGAAAAACTTCTTGCCATTAATAAACAAATTTCCATATCTGGGGAGTGAATCACCAAGTTGCTGTTTCCTGTCAAAACCACAGTGAGCAATAAATTGCTAATGTGCTGAAACATACTGCACACCATCCGTTTTTGGCAGAAGAAGTTAGCATCGAATTAGCTCTTTAGCCGCATAAAAATGCTGCTCACGCGTAATCATCGTTCATCATCACCAATCATCAATAAATATATGATAAATAGGTCTACATTGATCTTTCTATAGAATGAATAGTTTTACTTTTGATACTTGAAGTACTTGTGAGAATCGGCCGGTTCCGTTCCAAAATGAATGTTTAAATACAAAATACGTAACATATTACCATTTTTTTGTGTCCTCCAAATGTTAGTGTCAACCCACCACCTCTCTGGTTTTACGATAAGTTGTGTTTAACACTTCAAAAGGACAATTCCGCTCGTTCTGACGGTTTAAACACGACCCGGATAGCTGTGACATTTGGGCCTCGTTTGGGCCACCTTTGGGCCTCGTTTGGGCCACCTTTGGGCCTCGTTTGGGCCACCTTTGGGCCTCGTTTGGGCCACCTTTGGGCCTCGTTTGGGCCACCTTTGGGCCTCGTTTGGGCCACCTTTGGGCCTCGTTTTGGCTTCATTTGGCACTTCTGGCTCTGACGTGGGCCAAATTTAGCCAATCCTTATCTGGGGAAACTTTACTCAAGATACACCAGCAAGAAAAGCCAATACGACATGAGTCCAGCTTCAAAACCAGCGTTGGGTCAGCAGCTTAATGAGCAGGACCCTGGTTGTATCGCTGGTGCTCATCAGTCAGGTCGGCAGTTAATGTATCTTAGAACGTTCTAATGGGTTCTGCGTGTCACTATGATTCTACTCAGATACACAGTTACAGTGTGGTCCAGGAGACGGGCACCAGGCAATCCCAATGAGCCGCTCGGGCTACGCCGTCACCCCCGTATCAGCTGTGTCGAGCAAAGCTGGAAGGCGCTGCTGTCATCCTTGTTTCTGTCGGCATGACAACTACAGCCCCTGTTGCCGTGGGAATCAGGCCCCCCCCCCCCACCCCCCGTATACATGATGACTAGTGACCCACTAGCAAGGTTACACACACACACACACAGTCACTCACACCTAAACACACACACACACACAGAAGGAATATAATCCTGCAGTGACTCACCAGGACAACAGGAAATAGCGCTGGCTAGAAAAACCTGTATTCTTTCCAGAATGTGTGAAGTCCACCTTATCATAGTGTGTGTTCTGATGTAGATGCGGTTTGTGTGTGAAGGTTGGGATTTCTTCCTTATCAGAAATGTCCAGTCCAGCAGTGTGTGTGTGTGTGTGTGTGTGCGTACATAGATTATGTTTGGATGCAGCTGTGACTTGTCAGTGTGACATAAGTACATCACATCTGTCACATTGAGTCTCATCGGGACAGGAAGTGCCGCGTTAGCTTCGACTATGAGGCAACGGCGCCGCCTGCTGGTCAGTGCGAAGTCTTACACTCATTCGGTCACTCAAGTCTTACCTCCTGGTGAAGAGTTTGAGTCCTGTGAATGACTTGGAGCAGCCGGGAAGCATCTCCTTTTCTTCATCCGTGTAATTTGTCGTGAAGTAGGAGGAGGCTGGAGGGAGGGAGCAGGAGGAGGAGGAGGACGCGGAGCTCAGTTCGCCACCTCTGTCTTGAACATATAGTAAACCTCCACCTTCTCTTTCAGTCTCTCCGTCCGTAGGAGCGCTTCCGCGGGGCTCCATCCTGTGACTGTCATCCGTGTCCGCTCCCGGCTCAAGATCCATCCCAGACGTCAAGTCCTGCGGTCTCATGCCCCGCGGCGTTCAGGGACACGAGCCACGTGGCCTCTGGGCCTCTCGCTGGTCTTGATGAAGTCCTGTTTCCTGATGTTATCTGAATGTACTCCAGATTTCCCCTGTGTAGTCCAACACTCCCATAGGAGGACTTCAAACACTCTCTGAAGTATTCCAAATATTCCCAAAGGAATGCTCAGAGGAATGCCATCCATTAAATTCCTCCTGCCTGCAGCTCACTCAGGCCCTCTATGAAAGCAGTGACGTGTCCATTCAATTTTCCTTAAAACACCGTGAAATCAAGCAGGTTGGAGGTGTGTGTGTGTGTGTGGGGGGGGGCTCTTACAGTCCCTGGTCACCTAATGGGTGAGGATCTTTGACCCAGCTGCTTTAACGGGGGAAATCTGGTGGGACAAAGACTCAGTGAGCCCCGGCAGCTTCCAAGCGACACTTTTAGAAGAAAAGAGAAAAAAAATCTGGCGTGCACAGGAAGTAGCACTGTGTAAATGTACTCTCTTTCACCGTACTTTTTGAAAGTAACCTACAAAAAGGTATTCTGGTAGAGTAGTGGCGGTATTTACTGTCAGAGTAAGACTCACCTAGAACTGACAAATACTACAAGATGCATGTTTAAACAAAGTAGTATTCAGTAGTCATACAAAACATACCCAAACTGTTCTAGGACTTCAAATATGGCTGCCCAGCAGAGGCTACAAAGTCAATAATCCACATGCCAAAGGTCTCTCTATAAGACAGACAAGGTGTGTGTGTGTGTGTGTGTGTGTAGAGAGAGAGAGAGGGATTAGTGTTGAGTCCTGGGGGAGAGATAATCCTTCCAAGCATTCCTCTCCATGTCTACTCCTCAGTAGTAGCAGCAGTAGTAGAAGCAGTACTACTGCAGTACTACCTGGGTTCCTCTCTGCTTCTTCTGAGCCTGTCCACACCTCTGTCTTCCTGCTCTCTGTCTTCTTCCTTCGTTTAGAAGTTCAGACTCTTTGCTCCTCTTCCTCCTTTCTCCTCTTCCTCCTCCTCCTCCTCCTTTCTCCTCTTCTCTAGTTTCGTGCTGAGTTTTAATTACGCTCCCCGTGAGGCCGACACTTGACATACATTTAGCAACCCGCGCGTGCACACACACACGCACACATACACGCGCACACGCCGCTCCGCACACAGTTTCATGAACACACACTGATCCTACACTACCCGCCCGGCTAAAAACCAGGAAGTGGATAATGACAACAATCAAGTCTTGCCTGTTAGCTGCCCAGTTACATGCCTGATTGAAACTCCTGCTGCTCACTTCAGATTTTTCCATATTCTTGTTTTTGTTTTTTTGTTTTGTTTTTTTTAACTTTACCGTTGAAACGATCTTACATGTTTAATGTGTGGCACAGGCTGAAGAGAGCTGACAATCCAAATGTGCATTTTATTCAACTCATGAGTTCGTGTTCATGTTTTTATGACGGTTCAACTGCCGCATCGCATCTTCTGTGGTTACTCACAGTGTTGTTTTAAAACATGCACCAAAAAAAATTAATAAATTACACCCGGTATCGTTTTTTTTTTTTCATGACTGAGTTAAATTAAAAAAAAATAAAAATAAAAAAAACTCTGAAAAGGGTAAAAAGTGTCTCGCTTTTAAAAGTAAAAAAAAAAAAAAGCTTTTTTGGGAGGACGTGCCAGGAGGACAAGCAGTTGTGATTTCTGCTTTATTTTGAAGGCACATTACAACCTGAGTCAGCCTCCTCCGTGCGTGCCGCTTTACATGACCACTCGGGGGCGCCGTTTGATAGGCAGACGGGCCGGCGGTTCAGTGGTTGATCTTCAGATAGCAGCTTTTTTTTTTTTTTTTTTTAAACATCTTACAGCGTCTTTATCAGAAGGCTGTGCTGACTAATTACCATGATTCATCGTTTCTTTAAAAACATTTAATTAGAACTCGGCTTCACCGCACAAAGCCCGTTACCAAAATCTGATTCTTTCCTGTGTAATATTCAGGCCCTAAGGGGATCGCAAATGTCTCCTCCTTAAGAAAGTGGATCTCTAGAGGGATCATGTCACCTGTCAGTGGTCCGTCCCGGTTGTTACATACAAATATTTCTTATTATACAGAAATATCTATTTATATACTTTGTATAGAGGTATTGAAATCAGGGCGGGATGAAAAAGAAGCCTCATGTTGTTGTTACGGCGCTGTGGCTTCAGTCCCTCTAACGGAGGGAACATGCCTTACACACACACACACACACACACACACACACACACACACACACACACACACACTCACACACACCTGCTCATCTCCTTCCTGTTAGCGCTGCTCCCTTTCATCCGTCGCCCACTCAATATTTCCATGACAAATAAAATGCCACTCAACAGCTCAACGCACAATTCTGAGAGATCCCTCTACCTTCCGAACACCCACAGCTGACCCATTTTCTGATTGGCTCTAACCAAGGACTCTGATTATACACTCCAGCATGAATCCTAAATCCGACCCCAAAACGAGCAGTTCTCATCGTGGGTACCAGAGAACTCTCCGCGCACGTCTTGAGGGGACGGTTTCACAGCCCAATCGGTGCTTTTATGGAACTTTGGTGCTTTTCCGTAGGGGGGGGGGGGGGTAGGAGACTGTCACGCTTCCTCGTTGGGGGCATCAAAATTTTGGCTGCCTACTATTTTAATTTTCTAATGATAACGAGACAAAGTCTGTGTATTGGAATCAACCAGAATCGGACGGTTCAGTTAAATCCCCTGTAATCTGTCAAAATGACAGATGGGCCTTCAGATAATGTTAAAAAAAAAAGAAAGGGGGGGGGTTTCAGTCACGGAACATATTTGGTTAAGTGACCCTTCGGTGGGATTGGACATGTTTGGGTAGTTTAGTTGAAAAAATACAATCAAAACATTTCAACATTTTCTTTAGCTGAGTCTTCGTAATACCCACAAGCTCAACTCGGTAAAATCACGATTCTGATCACGCGGTCCGGACATCAGCGCTGACGTCTGTGTGATGCAGGAAGAAACAACCACACAAACTGGTTCATCTGTTTAAGCCCCTCAAGGTAAATTGTGATTTGGTGCTTTACAAATAATATTTGCTGAAACAAACTGCTGTAACCTGGAGAAGGTCAGTGGAGACGGTGAAAAGCAGAGGGCCCGATATCGATCCCTGACACCTGAAAATGGATGGAGATCTCTACTCTACTGGTGGTAACAAGCAGAACTGATTTGCGTCTTGAACTTGAAATGTCTGACAGTCCTTGAATCAATCACGTGTGACGCTTCTGTCGAGGGGGAAAAAAATGATGGGGCCCATCTGACTGTCGCCTCCACCAGTGGACGGCTCCGCGTGCCGAGCGCCAGGTACATTCAGACATCAGGAGCTTTTACTATCTGCTTCAACCCACAATCCTTTGCTCTATCTGGATGAACCACAATAATACCGGTCGTTCATGCAGGGTATTTCTTTTTTCATCTTAAATGTGCAATCATGATTCACTGTTCTGTTTAGATGTCAATTGTTGATATTTTTTAGATTTCCTCATGTAGAGTTTCTATCTTATATATTGCAAATATTTTTGTAGTTCTTGAACTATCTATTGCGTATTTGATAGGGCGGCACGGTGGTGCGATGGTTAGCACTGTCCCCTCACGGCAAGAAGGTTCCAGGTTCAAGCCCCAGCTCAAGCACGGGATCTTTCTGTGTGGAGTCTCCATGTTCTCCCTGTTCCTGTGTGGGTTCTCTCCGGTACTCCGGCTTCCTCCCACAGTCCAAAGACATCAAGAGGGGACCAGGTTAATCCAGACTCTACATTCCATCCAGGGTGAACCCCGCGAAATACTGATTTTCTACACAACTTTTAACTTTCCTAACGCTGCTTCGCCAATAAGACATCAATAACGTGACCTTCTCTCAGATATTATTTATGAAAAACGCTGATTTACTTCTGCACGCAAACACGACAGAACGGCAAAGGAGGGCAGCGCAGGAGAGGAGAAGTTGGAGGAGAACAATCCAGGTTCTCTCAGCAGCGGAGGAGCTGCCATCATCAGTGGCATTGATTAACCTACTTGCTGTACGTGACCCGGCCCACTGATAACCAGCAGCCGCTCAGCTGATACTATTGAATTAGTTGACTGGCAACTGTGGCAGTGTGCAAAGTCGTTACTGCCTTCACTGCACGGCGAGGCAGATTCTCACATCCATCCGTCAACGCCGTTCTGCGTAAATCCGCCCACATCCCTTTTAAAGGGTTAGGGTTGATTATTCCCGACAATTTTATAACGACAGGCCTTAATTTGTTTGGCCAGGCTGTTAATTTGAATATGCTTTTAAAGATACGATAAGAATTTAACAAGGGGGGCAACAAGGGTAGCAACACTTCAAATTAAAATACTTCAAAATCCAAGACCTGTTCAAGTCGTATTTAAGGCACTTTATTTGATTTTCGATTTTTTTTAAAGACATTTGTATCAGGCCATAAATTCTGCATTCCATGTGCATTTATTTTTTAAACCAGATTCTACCCTGTTCCTGCACTTCCTGTCTTCCCTCTTTAGCCGGACCAGTAAGAGGCCAGTACTCTACCTCCACCAGCCAGCCTGGGATGTATGAGCCACAGTATCTAACACCCCCTAACAGTCATTTATTCTCTGCTGCGTGTTTTTGCCTCCATCTGGTGTGATGAAGTGCTACATTACACAACTTTTTGGCTTGATGGCACGGAGTGCTTTGTTCTTTCCTCCCACTCCCTCAGCTGGTCAACTTAACACCCCGGCGCTCGTCAATCACGGTCACGGCATCGGAGACGGTGATAAAAAGTGTAAAAAAAAAAAAAAAAAAGCCATTCCAACCAACATTACACAAGATCGAAGCAAGCAAAGCCTTTTGCTTTTGCTGGAGAATTAAAATAGCGGCATAGGAATGGCCGACTGCTTTCGGTTACCATTCGGTGTTACCAGGCTGGACCCCCACCACCCCTGGAGGTGGTTGAAGCAGGCAATACGAACCCATTCAATTTCACATTTGGTTAAATCTATTAAGACTATCTTCTGCGCAACTATGACAAAAAAACCAACTACAACATGATTTCTAATCCTTTCAATCTTGATTTTGAATTCTGGAAATCTTCTGGAACCCCTGACCTAGCCAAACATCAAGAAGACCACTTTGTAACCTTGTCCAGGTCGGACCTCGATTCTCTCTGCCTCACTTCCTCTAAAGGGGGGCAGTTGTTTTGGTCTATGAAATACAAAACACGCAGGTGCCCCTGGTGTGTTCTGGGCTATTTATATCACCTTAATTGTTAACCCTTTTCACTCCACGCTTGTCTACTTTGAGTCCTTCAGACTGACATCACGCTGTCCTCAAAAGTGACGACCGCGTCTGCAAAAAAAACTGAATAACAAATCAGCAAAATGTTATCAAAAATGACACATATGATCATCAGATCGGTAAACCATCACAACGTTACATAGCCCAGCAGCATGGAGTTCTAGACCTGATAGCACCAGCTAGATGAGTTCCCATTCGCACTGCCTGCAGAGGGGGTCACACGGGGTCTGCATACCAATCAGGAATGAGGCAACTGGTGATGTCAGACCCTCAGGAGAGAACCTTCCACCCTCGTGCTCTCCTGTCTGATATAATTATGCGAGTACCACTAATACTATATGTGTCCTCCCTTCCTATATTCTATTTTTGGACCGTTTTACATTTTTCTGTAATAGATCATCCTTCCTTAGTCCTGAGACAAGGAAGGATGACGGCCGCCATGAGGGCGAAGGGAGGACCAACTACTGAAAATGAGGTTTTTCTTAACTGTAACATTAACTGACTACACGATAAGCTGTTTACCGTTCGCTCCGATAAGAAGATATTAATATTTTCCTAAATGGGAGCCCAAGACCACCAAGCCAGGAACACAACACACTGATACTCAGTTCTTCAGTTCATCCTCATTTTCTCTTTTTCATGCTGCCATTTCCACTTGCACTTAAAATAAACCATTTCTTATTGACAACAACAGCTGTTCATATTTGTGATCGGTAACAGACAATTACTCATGCCTTTTTATGGGCGTCAGTTAGCGATTAGCAATTAGTTGAGAAGTGGCAACGCACTAGATAACAAACAGGGAAATAACAAAAGGTAGCATGGCTCAGGGGTAGAGTGGTTGTCTAGCAACCAAAGGGTCGCTGGTTCGGTCCTCACTTCCCCCGGTGACCATGTCAAAGTCTCTTTGAGCAAGATCCTGAGCCCCTAATTGCTCCCGATGGCCCTAGGAAGGACTGATTACTAGTCCAGGGTGAACCCCACCTCTCGCCCAATGTCAGCTGGGATAGGCTCCAGCCACCACCACCCCACACACACACACACACACACACACACACACACACACACACACGATCCTTAACAAATTAACGGTAGAAAAAGGATGGATGGATGGATCTTCTGCAGTAACTACAGATCTTCTGGTGTACCTCAGGGCTCAGTTTTGGGACCCGATATATTTTCTTTACACATGCCTCTTCTTTCTCATTGTTCATAGACTCGGCATCTCTTTCTCTAGACCTACAGAACCTGGAACGTTAAGTTGGCCCTCCAAACATGTGACAAAACTAATTCTGACCTCTATCAAGCGTGTTGCAAAAAACTTGCCATCTAATCTGATATTAATTTAGGTTTTGAGCAGCACACCGCAAAGCATATACCCTGGTTTTATGGTTTCTGAAATATTTCTAAAATATTGCTGAAATCCTCCTTAAAACATATTTTTTTGAAGTCTTTACCAGCTTAAGTATACTTTTATCCTGTAATAAGAGTAATTATCATCATTAGATGTAGTAGCAATGATAGAAGTTAATTTTCCCACTTTGGAACTTAACACGAACTTCTAATGGGACCTAAAAGAAAAGTTAAGGTCACTGTTGCAGGCACACATGAAAAAGCAAGAAAAAAAAAGGAAGGACAAACGAGGAAGTGCTTCAACTACCGAGTCTTATCACACACTAATGATTCCAAACACTCATTATCCATACAATATAGTTTACCGTCATTTAATAACCTTAGATGAAGCTCACTCTTTTATTTTGTTTTTTAAGATGGAAGCTAAAGACTAATAAGATATATGAGGTGAAACACAGGTTTGTAGTGGTCACCTGTGAACAAAAATGTGAAAAAAGGAGGAAAAAATATCATCTGACGACCTTGGGCCCTTGTCCAGCCACCTCAGGTCTATCAGTAGGTGCGTACGTGTCTGGTTCTCTCGTTCTTCACCTGTCGGTGCGTCACTGGTGGTATCATATTAGGACATTTGAGGTCCTATGGGTCCTTCCTGAGACTTCTTTGAAGCCCTTGAAACCTCATAATGAATATATATCACTTCTGAGAAAGAGGAAAGCACACACACACATTGGTGGCAGCCGATCCTTACATAACTCCTCTGTTGAGTCAGGAGAGTTGACAGCTGCGCCAGCCTGTCCCACCCCCACGACACACACACACACACACACACACACAAAATCCCATCTGTATTACTGATTACACTCAATTGTGTTGAGATTATGCTTGATGCAGCCAGTAAGGAGCTGTCTTACTAGCTGACCTCTAAATGCGGGAATGGAAAACATCCCTCCTCTCCTGAACTGGTGAGCATGAACTCAAACAGCATCTCATATAAAAGCAGAGGATGAATGTGAACGAGAGCAGCAGTACATCAGCATTCATTACGTGTCAGCCCTCTGACTCAGATCACCTCAGCACTCTTATCCTCCACATTCTCGAAACAAGTCTCAGGATTAAACTTGGGTTCATTATCAAAGTTGCAATTTGAAAAGGCTAGAAAATCGTTTTAATCAAAAGAAAAATTCAGAGTTTCCAGAAGTAGGTGGCGTGCCAAAATCGCCCATATATAGCATAGCGCACTGCTACGCACTGCTCACGAGAAGCTAAAACTACAACCCAACCGACTAGCTTATCTACAGTTATCGGCCATCACCAGCTGATCGCAAATATATCGCATCGGCTTATTTGTTTTCCAATAAATGCCGATATCATAAAACTCTACCTGGTTGACTTTACGATTTTATTTCATATTAATTCAACAAGCTAAGTTATATGTTTAAGAAATTAGCCTTCAGAGTAACTTTACAAGGTAATATCAGCACCAGATTGGTGCACAATGAACATAGCATATCAGTTGAGCATTTCGTTAGCTAGTTTTTGTTTTTTTGGATTGGTTAGTGAAAATGTTGGCTGTTTAACGAAACATATCTTCTGTGTAAATAATGACAACCTAAACATTAACGTTTGGGGATGAACCCTCCAGATGGCGCGATGTCACCATCCCGTCTAGTGTTGGCGACCGTTGCTAAAATGGCGCTAAGAAAATGAAGTGTTGAAGTGTAAAGTTACTCCACTTATGAGGAAGCCAGTATTACTTGGCCAAGTAAGAGTTAATTTAGCACATTCTTGATCCACTGTTCATTAGGAGTGTTGTTACTGGACCTACTGACTGCTAAAAAACTAAGATAAAAACATTTCACGCTATTTACATTCAAGTTAGCAGAGGGCTAACAATGTCCGCGTCCCCTCAGGTCCCCTCTCATTTAAGTGTGTACCGGTACTTCCAGTTTTGGACTTTTAGTTTGTATTTGTCTGTTTAGCTCGAGAAGTGGTTCTTAAGTTTCACCAGTATGTTTTCTAGTTTGTGTTCCTACCTGTTCTAGTTTGCTAGTGTTCATTTCCTGTTTTATTTCGTTAGCTTTTGTTAGCGGTGAGCTAACTAGCAGTAGATATTCAGCCAGCGTAAGTCTTGTGGATTATGCATATTCGTTACTAAAACGATAAGTAAACAAAGTTCCACTTTCACATCACAATTTTACAGGAAACAAGTAAACACACAGAAACAAAACTGACATTTGTTTCACATCGCATTTCATTATAATCATTCCAACTCGTGCGAAGTGGGTTTACTACAATAAAAGCCCCTTTATAAATAAAATGTATGATCACATCATGATATTAAATGTTCCGCCTACATCTATCTTTTATCAATACAGCACAGGTTTTCACAAATACACATGGCAGGTGTATTATATCAAGGCTTGGGAGATGAATAACCTACTATTGTGATGGATATTTTAAAATAGCACTTGATTTCACAACATGTTTTATACTCCTTATCAAAAAAAGGCATTACTAACAAGTTGTTACACACAATAATATATATATATATATATATATATATATATATATATATATATATATATATATATCGTGACATCACATCCTGAGACAGATTGTCTTCAAAGGGTACACTTGTCAGTTAAGGACAGAAGGGAACACATCCAGGTACCAAGGGTCAAGCCGTATTCTGAGTGTTTGCCTGGAGCAGGGAGGGGGCAGCTGTTTATGGAGAGGCCTGTTTACGGACGAGGAGGGACGCCAATTTGATTAGAGACAACCAAGCAGCGACCGTTTCTACGGTAACAGATACGGCCAATATTTCATCCAGAGGGGAAGCAACTGCGCCTGCCTTCTTGTTGACTCTAGTGGGGGACTGTAAAGTGTCGGGATAAAAACTATAAGGGAGGGTTGATGAAGTCACTCTTTCTAGATTATCTTGCAATTGCCGGCAAGACAACACATCCCACATGACACCTACCAGGAAGTGAACTGTTGCAGTTGTGGGCAAAAAGAAAAAAAAAAACACAGTTTACTTCTGTTTCTAAAGTAGTTCAGTATGTGTGTGTAACTACACTTCTTTCTTTTTTTTAATCACTAAATGAATCCACAGCCGTAGAACATGGATCCCCACGAGTCCCGTTTCACTTCATCGCCACTTTGGCATCTCCGGTATCTCTCAAGTTGCCGGGAAATTTGCGAGCACGTGGAATGAAAATCTGGTTCCAATTCCTTATTAAAGGTGTTGTGCGTGTGGTCAGGAAGCTATAAAAAGAACAAGAACTCTGGTAGTACAAGGAAGAGAAATTTGCTAAAAATGCAGTATCTGGCCACACAAACCACGAATGACAGTTTCAACTGCTATCAAGCACAGAATTAAAGGCGCTGTCAGTGATAAAAGTAACATTTCTTTTTCTGTAAATATGTGTTAAACGGTCTTTTAAAGATACCTTTAAGGAGCCTCATGCAGCTCCTCCGCTCTGTAGTAAACAGAAAAGACATTTTTTGGTTTCCCGCTTTCAGCCAGTAAGGAGAGACGATTCCACAAATGAGGGGTTTTCTGTTTACCGCAGAGTGGCGGGTATAGGACACCAGTTAATGACCGAATACTCACTCAGTGATGGCTGCCCGGATGTAGAAGTAGAGAGAATGTAGAAGTATGGAGAATGTAGAAGTACTCAACACTCAGTATAACAATGTGGAAATCACTTACGACACCTTTAATAAAATCCCGACACAAAACGATCAACAATTGTCGAGTTTTCGGTGGGATGAAGTAACGGCATCGAGAAACTGGATTGAGCCGTATAAGTACTTCGCGTTTGTAAGACAAAAAAACCTGCTTTTCACAGAGAATACTGCAATTTCAGTACTCTTGAAGCATATCAGCACCATCTCTGACTTACGAGTTTCACGAGTTCCCGTGACCGTTTGATAAAAACTGGCACCAGGAAACACAATTTCCACTTCTGGATTCTCTGACATCAGTGACAAGTTGCCTAGCAACAATAAAATAGCCAGTTGGTCAGAATATTATTTTAATCAATTCTGGGTCAGAAATATCGTTTGCAGTGCACCACGGGATAAGTAGTTCCTTAAAACAATTATGTAAACAGTCCTGCACACTTGAAATGTCAAAGGAGTCACTGTTGCACGTATAAGTTCAGCAACGTCAGGACATGAGCAAGAGGTCAAAGGGTCATATCATCCAGGGGTCGGTGGACAGCTAAAGAAAGACCAGAGAGCTGCTCCTTCATTTCTACGAAAGTGAAACTCACCAACTTTCTCTCTGTCACAAGATTCCACACGCATCAAAAAAAAAACAAAAAAAAACAAAACACCACGCTGCTGTTGTCTGTTCAGGGCTGAGACCAACGCAGCACAGTCAGAACCAGGTTACAGTGTCAAATTCAGGTAAAACTGGTTAGAACATTCCAGGTTTTTTTCCCAGCTGGCTTTGAAGGGGAACCGTGAAAAGTCACGAGCAGGTTTCCAGTTGTTTTTTTTGTTGGTTTGTTTCAGCATCCTACCTGTAAGACACCTGCTTCCTGAAGGTCATCTGGACAAATTCTGCTTCCATCTGAGCAGCGGACAGCTTGGCCTCCTCCGCATCGACCTCCTCCTCCTGAGGAATGAATACATTCATTACTAAGAAATGAGGGGAATGTATAGCTGGGGGGGGTGCATGCTGGGAAAATGTTGGAAAACCGGAATAAATAGAAAAGCAATCTGGTTACTGCAAAATATTAGAGAAAGTATTTAATCCGGGTCATGTGATCACCCCCCCCCCCACTCCCCCGACCCTTGGCTGAGGCTTAGAGACGAGACCACACCTGTACTATCTTGCTGCTTTGACTCCAACATTTGTGCGTTTTTAGGGTTTTTATCACGCATCGTGTATCACTTTAACACCGCATTTCCATTTGACACAAAGAATCCTGCAAGTGCTTTTTTTCAAAATTCAAATTATTTTATTTTTAAAAACCACATTTTCTTTGTGACCAAGTTTTAAAAAAAAAAATCTGTTTCCTGCTGGTCGTTTTGTATTTAAAGTTTCTATAAATGTTGTCTGGGAGTATGATGATGATGTGTCTTCTTCTGATCTCATCTTTTCATGGCTGATTTAGTTCATCCGGTTTTGTGTTCTTTTTGCATCTTGGTCTGGTCTCTCCAATAAACAACAAAACCACAACTCCAAACATGGTCTTAGGTTTATAGAATATTTTAGTAATTAAGATTATGAACCTGGGTGAGCTGTTGCTAAACTAAGAAAACGAGGAAGCACTTCACACACACACACACGCACACGCACACACACACACCTGGAAGCTCCTAGGTTGCAGCGTGCTCTTGCAGCTCTCCTCTACCGAGAACAGGTCTTCCTCCTCGGCTACGTCTTCCAGCCCAGGCCGCTCCACAACCGGATGAGGGGAGTCTCTCATCATCCCTGCGGTCTCCTCGTTCTCTCTGCGGGGTTGTAGGGTGGTAATTACCGCTACCTGTTTCCAGCTGGGCTCCTGCTGTTTGAGAAGTTGCTGTTTAAATGGAGCTGTTTGGTCTCATCGTCCCTCTGAGGTCCGTGTGTGAGCTGCGAGTTAATCGGTGTGAGCGCGCGCGTGTGTGGTGTGCGTGCGCGCGCGTCCGGACACTCGCTCAGTCAGACACACAACGGACAAAACAATCTATATGCATGGTGAAGGCTGTGTTGAGTGAAGGGGTGAGAGGAAGTAGTGTTTGTTAGTGTAGTTTCACTATAAAAGCGTCAAATCTCCCTCCCTCTCTCTCTCTCTCTCTCCCTCCCCCCTCCCTCTCTCTCATTCAAATAAGCTTTATTGGTAGGAGTGTTAAACTGGAGGCAAACCTAAACTACTTGAAGAATTGTGTTTTGCACAAGAAACTCCAAGTGGCGGTGACAAGAAAAATAAAATAGCACATTATAAATCAAGAGTTTTCACAGTGGCGTCCCCCAGGGGTCCCCCATGGGTCCTCAGTAAATTAAGTTTCATAAGAGTTTTATTTAAATGCTTCTAAAGTGATTCTGCCCACGGCTATGTTCAGTATCACTGATCTGATCTTTAAATATATATAAAATTTTCATCCAAATTATTATACAATAAAAAAACGCCTTTTGTTTTTGAGAGATAAAGAAAATGTATGAATTATCAAAAAATTAAAAAAAAAAACAAAACAGCAAATTATATTCCCAAATATTTAGCCGTGATTCTTTTGGAGGGTCAGATCATATTGATAAATCTGAACACGGGTACCTGACCTGAGCTGTAGATATTACTATAATTAGAGTCAATATTATGTCATATAATCAGCTTCGAAATGGTGTTATTCCCATGTTTCGGAGAGAATTTTGCAGTTAAAAAAAAAAAAAAACGAAATGATGACGAAAGAATAAAATTATTTACAACAAAAACAGCTAAATTATGATTAGACGGCTCCTTGGTGATTACGTTTATAAATTATGAAAATAAAAATCATCTCCAAAGGGTGAAAGAGTTGATTTAAACAAATTCTGATTCAGTAAAAAAAAAAAATAACTCCGTGATATTCATAAAAAGATATATTAGGTTTATGAGGAATTATTATTATTATGGATTATTGCATTTATTGCGTTTGTATTGTTCCGCATTAGTATCACGTGATAAATTACCCAGAGGGAGAACTACGTATTTTCACTTTGCCAGTAGCAAACTGCGGTTTTCCTAATTTTTTTGGTTATTTCTTCACGCTGATGAATACTGGGAGTATTTCTGGACACGTGACGCTACTTCAGAATACTCGGTGCAGTCAGTGAGGGAGTGAAGCGGGTATTTAGTAATATTTTGGTGTTTTAGTACTTCGTATCCAACCTGTCAAGTCACTTTTCTTCCCTCGTTGGAAGTAACCTGCATTGTTATACACAATAATCCCATTTAGAGCACCTGTAAGTGTCTTTTCAGCATTTTTGGTCCCGTGACATTGATGCAAGTGTCACAGCTTCATTGCTGGTCCCACCGGAGGAAAGTTTTATTGTGGTTCTTGAATGAAGATCCCCTTTTTTGATGGTGTGACTTGGTTTTTTTTCTCCGACGATGAGAGAAAACCTCATGAAAGAAAGCCTCATCTGTTTGAGCGCAGATCTAAAAAAAATTAAAAAAAATAAACCCGACAGGGATTCCACCTACAGCTCCTCTCTGTTGCTAAATCAGTCCGTAGCACGGAGACGAGACGCTTTCCGGATTTAGATTTAAGTGGGCACCCACAGCCACACAGGAAGTGTATGTTTTTTTTGTCATTTCGGTTGAATCATAGGTTCCTGTTAAAGCTCCCACCTTTGGAGCTTATATGTGTTAACAGTAAGGAACCATTTCTACAGCCGTTGATCCTGCCCCGAGTCTATTTCAGCGACAAAAATATGTTTTCAGATCTCAGAAAACCGGCAAGTTAGGGCTTGTTGGGCACAACGGGTCCATATGTTCAGACAAATGTAAACACCAGACAAGAGGCCAACAGTTTCTGCAGTTCCCGTCTTGAAAAATGTGTCAAAAATGCTGAAATGAGGAAGAAAAAAAAAACAGATAATTGTACACATTCAGATCCTGCTAAACGTTTTTTTTTTTTAGGAGTTTCTAAGTTGAAGCAGGTGATATGTCACTCCACCAGAGGGCAGCAGAGATCAGCCCCCCCTGCCTGAGAGACACTACACCAGAGTCCAATACGCCGCGTCTCCACTGAATCATGAAATCAAAATGTATATAAAAATGATTAGGAAAATAATCTGCAAAGTCATAAATAGTTACATTTAAAGTAAACGGATATTTGAATGGGTTTGGCGAAGCCTGTTGGCGTTTGCGTGGGGTAGAGGGGGGTTATGGGACCTTTATATTAGGGGTCAAGGGGCTGAAAAGTAAAGGGACTATACTTCATCGGGGTCGACAGTAACGCCGGGTTCTGCAGCACCATTCGGCAGGACGTTCGTCCGCTCTCACATTCTGTCACCTTACACCTTCCAACCTTATAATTCAGATCAAACCCAGCCAGCCAATACGGGCATGTGTGCCGTGCCAGAAGCAGAGGTTGCCGGCCAAAACGGCTTTTCAGAACTGCGGAAATACAGAGCACACAGGCATTGTCTGAACCATTGATAAAAAACCCAGAATGCTGACTCTGCGGAACTTCAGCCAGTCTAACCACATCTATGTCCGGTCTGCAGCAGCTAGCCGACCCCGAACCCCAACAACCTCCACCAACTGCCCCCAAAACAGCCCCAACTGCCCAGCTCAGTTGCTCTTGGCCTGTGAGTGCAGGGAGCGGCTAAGCCCCTTTGCTGGCTCTCCAAAGCCCTGCAGGATTAGACTAATGCAGGTGGCTGGAAGCCACCGGTGGGGAAACAACAGGCATGGGAAGTAACCCCTCCACTGTCTTTACATCACAACTCCCTCTGAACTACAACCTACGGCCTCAAAATGAACTACAAACGGTCCCGGACGCTTCGAGCCGCGGGCTTTTATCTCCAGTTGTATTGAATTTTACAAATATTCTTGAGCGTACTGCCAAAGAAAAGCACTTTTTTCTTGGTTATTATCGCCATCATAGTTGTTGGCTGTATGTCATGTGCTAAAAAAGCCTTTTAAAGGTCTCAGCCTTGTCTCGGAATCGGCCATATTTTTACTGACTCTTGGACCCGGTGAACTCAAGGTTCCATGTCAATGGTGAAGACCAAAACCATGGCGATATCGCTAAATTGCCCCAGCGCTTTTTGCGTGGTTATAAAAAATTCCAACTTCAAATGCAACCAATAACTTGATCGATTATTTTGAACAATAAATTGGTCAGTGGCTCCTCCCCCTTCACCCTCCCCAACCTCCTTCATACGCACGTCAATGGTCTCCGAAAGGAACTGGGAGGAAGATGTTGGCCGACTCTTTTAGAGTTAGAATGATACCAAAACCGCATCATGGCTCTGGTCTAGACTCAGTCTTGCCCTGCTTAGTCTTGGTCATGACTTGGTCCTGAATTAGGTTGTCATGACTACGACACCGGTAAACAATAAAGAAGTCACGTTAAGAATAAGATACACGGATGGATTCTGTTGCAATGTAGTCACAAGTGACTCGTTTGTACTACGCTTACGGATCAGTGGCCTCGTGTGCCGCGAGTATCGATGCGTGGATCCACACCATCGCCCAATCACCCCAATCAGGGTCGGCACCAACGCCCATACTCCCAATCCAAGAGTTCTGATTATTCCATGTCTGACAGAAGGTTTGATTCATTCTTCCACAGCTCACCGACAACCCCAAAAAACCAAAAAAAACCTCTTCTTTACCCTTTCCTTCGTCCTCATTGTCTTTCCTTCCTCCGCACTCTTTCCTTCCAGCTCATGTGTAATTCCGAGCTGCTTTCCTGTCGCTTCCTAAAGTCAAACGCTGTCTTCGGTTATTTCAAGAGACGTTGAGCAAATTTTAACTTGAGCCAGTGGCACATCGCAGTAGTTACCGCCGGTAAAACATCAACAACAACAATAAGTTCTATCGCCTGCTGAGATCTCTAAATTAGTTCTAATATTTGATGCACTTTGACTAGAATTTTGACAAAAATGCTTGATCAAATTTGGGGTTTTCACTGCGTCGACACCAGTGTCAGCTTTTTGACCCCCAAGACCTCAGTGGAAACATCGCAGTTGGCGTAAATTCTTTCAATAACATGAAGCAAAACGTTCCCATTAACACGTTTGCACCCTGAACCATGTTTCCTGTCTTTTTTGGACCGTTGACCCTCGTCCTCCCCCGGGCTAAATCTGCCCTTGGTCCACACGCACACACACACACACACACACACACAGACGGAACACAACAGCAGCATTATGTCAGTGACTGACTAGACCATCTATCGGATGCACTACAGCACAAGTGTCCCTCTGTGACTCCATCGCGCTTCCTGGCCTTATTGTCTCTGCCGTGCTCTCCTCACCATCCAGCAGGGTTTGTTTTGGCAGCCCTGGGTGTCTGGTGTATGAGTGGCTCTGATTCGCACCAGGGTCTGGACCCATTTGGCGGCGAATGGGTGCCCCCCCCCCCCCACTCCAACCCCACCACCCCTCCCTCCCTCCCTCCCTCCCTCACCCCCTTATCCTCAACTCAAATTCTGCTGACTGGACCCAGCCCACCATGAGATAATGCCATTCCAGAGGGATCGTGGCTAAAGCCTCTCTTTCTGGCTCTCAGGTATATAAAGAGGAGGCAGCCGTGGAGCCGAAAACAAACGCTCTGGAACCGTTATTCATTCACTGCTTTTCATCGTCACTCTGGTCCCTCTATCTTGCCTCTATTTCCTCCTCTCCTCACCTGCTGGACTCTGAGCTGAGCAGGTACTTCTGACAACCTGAGCCAAGGCAACCCGTGCTAGACCAAACTGTCTCCAGTCACTATGGATATTGCCATCCAGCACCCCTGGTTCAGACGCGCCCTGGGCTCTGTCTACCCTGCCCGGCTCTTCGACCAGTTTTTTGGAGAGGGCATGTTTGATTACGACTTCTTCCCCTACACCACCTCTACCATCAGCCCCTACTACAGACACTCCATGTTCCGCAGTTTTTTGGATTCTTCCAACTCCGGCATGTCGGAGGTAACGAGACTGAACTCAGGCTGCTTCATGTTAGGAATAGACAAACATTCACGATGGGAGAAATGTTTTTCTGGCACACGATCATTTCTGAGGACAGTTAAGAAGCTGAAGCTCATTTTCCAAACCCTGGAATTTCAGTCATTGCAAATAGCAGTGTGTTGCATTTTGAATTCCCCCTTCGAAATGTTATGTGAAAGCTAACAGTTCAGAAAGTTACGGGACAAACCCAGCCAATGCTCTGCGCTATTGTTTAATGAAGTGTGTTTCTGAAAGTGTTGCTCAGTAACCTACCGTCTGCCTGTGCTTGTGTGCCTCCCTCAGGTGAGGTCTGACAGGGATAAGTTCACAGTCTACCTGGACGTCAAGCACTTCTCTCCCGACGAGCTGTGCGTGAAGGTCACCGACGACTACGTGGAGATCCAGGGAAAGCACGGGGAGAGACAGGTGAGGCGCTCGCTCTCCTGACGCGGGCAGTGAAACTGTATTTCTGGGTTTTATCCCAATTCACTGTCAATCAGCTGGATATGAAAGTTCAAAATTTGTTAAATTCAACACCACGCTGTCATTGTCAAAAGCAATAATGTGTCAGGCTGTGATCACCACTCCAAACCAACAGGGGGCGGTGTATTATGAGACAGTTGGTGCGTAAACACCTCCTGCAAGAAAGAAGAGCTTGCTAACTTGCTTAGCATGAGCTGAAGGTGAAACCGCTGGTCCAGAACTTTCGGTTTCGGCTAAAAGAATCAGATCGACAGGTTGTTGTGGAGACCGCAGTGACTTGCTGTCACCAGGTGAGGGGCTGCAGTTGTAGCTCCGCCCATTAATAAAGGTTCAGCCCTCTGGTGCGTCATTCATGCCTCTGGAGGAGCGAAGCTGCATGATAGGACGGGAAAAACAGGTGCTTGTTGTTCAGCCTCTCACAAAGTGTCCCTTTTTTTTTATAGGATGACCACGGTTACATCTCTCGTGAGTTTCACCGCCGCTACCGCCTCCCCTCCAGTGTTGACCAATCAGCAATCCTCTGCTCCCTGTCAGCTGATGGTCTGCTGACTCTGGTCGGGCCAAAGGTCAGCGGGGGGAGTGAATCCGGCCGCAGCGAGCGCAGTATCCCCGTCACCCGTGACGAAAAGCCCAACGCCGCCGCGTCCTCCTAGAGGTTGAGTGGCGGGAGTGGCGGGCGCGCCTCCGCCTGCCTGCAACCTAAATCGACCAAATGGGATGGATGACTATTGCATCTCTGTCCTCCACTCCGCCGCTCCTTCTTTCCCTTCGAGGACATCTGTATCCTCTCCGCTTCCGTTTCTCCTCTGTAGATTATTCTTAGCACACTCTTACAGTATCATTAGTATCTTTGTTCCGAGTTTAACAACAACAAAAAAATGTCCCCATGAGGATGGTTAAGTAAGGGTGCAGCTGAGCTTTTCAGGAGAAAACTCATGTAAGGACAAGACATTCACATGACATGACACTTCATTCTGCTGATTGTTGGAACGTTCCAGAGCGAGGCCTCTGAAAATGAAGACGGGCGGGCTTGCAGGTAAATGTCACACATGTCTTGTCCCAGATTTTCCAACAGTAGAGTTCTCTGAGCCCTGCGCTGCTTCCATTCTTGTGCTGACTCTCTGAAACCCTCTCCTCTCTCGTCTGGAATATATCCTGTCTCGTAGTCTAGGTCTTGTTCACTGGATACACGCTCATTAATGAGAAGTCCACTCTAAAGAGACACATAATAAAGCTGTACAATTAACAAAAAGCAACTCCTGCGTGGATGTTTTCTTTACTCCTCCGTCTGGTGCCGCCCCGGGAATATTTTTCGTCCTTGTCAAAATAAAATAGCAGGTAATAACAAGGCGGAGGCACTGGAGCGCTCTCTGCTGGACACACCAGGTTACACAGTTCTAATTTTACCAAATGTGATGTTTTCTGCATTTTATACGCTGTAAAAAAATACTTTTTTAACATCGGTACATATCAGAAAACATATAAACCAATACGATAGATCTGTGATTGGCCCGTGATAGGTAAATAAGGACTGATGAATTGATTCGGTCCCTGATTTTAAATGAAAACGTTGTCAAAATGAGCAAACTTCAGCAAAAGCTGTTTCTTTTGAAAAAGCATCAAGACAAGAAAGAACGTCAAGAAAAGATGAATTCCTTGATTTTTAGATTTGGGCTCTTAAAAAAGTGTCACTACCTGTTTTATTTTGAAATGTACTTCACACAGGAGTCTTCTACGTCTTTCTTTGTCTGTTTTCCTTCCGTTTTTCTCACCTGTTCACCTCTACATCCACGTTCTCTCTGTTCCTACCACTATCTAACACCCGCCATTATTATATCGTTTCAATCCCAGCATAACTTTGAAAAAAAGATTTAATTCGAAAAAAAAAGAAAAAAAAAAGCGGGCTCGCTGGCTGAGGAGGGGCTGAGAGGAGGGGAGGGGAGGGGAGGGAGGGGGGAGGAGTGTCGGCCCACTCCGTAGACGTGTTAGTGATGCAGGCGGGTTCTATGACATCACCTGCCACCAGATCAGCCAATGTCAAATTATCAAGCGGTGATCGTTGTCACTTAACGTGTTTACTATATCGAGATTTGCACTGGAATGAACAAGATTAAAAAAATAAAAGTATTATTAGTATAAAATAGTATTTAAAGTACTCCTCTAGTTTTTCTCATGGTAACCACTTAGATAATACTCTTACATAATACTGCTTTTGGTTGTCTGAGTAAAATTAAAGGAAACAGTTGGTAACTCAGCCAACCTCTGTATCCAACGTGATACATTTTAATCATGGAATTGAAAACCTGCGAAATGTTTTCATTTAACGGAGTTTGTGGAACTGAATGTTAGGTTTTGATCGTTTGCCACGCGGCTGTTGTTACTGTTGCATCGTGTTTTATGAGTTCGTGCAGGTTAAAAATGGACAGAATCAACCGATCAAAGACTATTGGGCCGGAACCCGCAGGGCTCTGATTGGCTCCGCCACCCTGAAGATGTCAAATGAAACTCAACAGTCTTATTCTGTGCGAACAGCCTCTTTAATTCCCACTAAGAAACGAGTGAGACGTAATACGATAAACACGTCTAAAGGCTCGACGGTTAAAAAAAAAAAAAAGAAGAAGAAGTAAAAACTGCTTTTTTTTTAGCGTTATGAAGACTATTAACACAAACTTCCATCATGGCGCTGAGGCGCAAAACGTGACGTTGTGATAACAGATCACAGAGGGACGTGCTGTGAAGTGAAAGGAAGATGTGAGGAGTCTAGAGACCACATCAGAAGGGGTCCGGTTTACACCCCCTGACCCTGAAAAGACACAAATACCTCATTTCGTCAGATGTTGACTGGCATTAAAAAAAAAACGATCCGGTCGTGAGCGCTGACGTCTGGGATTGTGGTACCTGTGGAAGCGCCTGCAGGTCCTCCAGGGTCTGCTGGGCCGCCAGTCTCAAGCTGGGATGTGTGCTGGAGGTTAGCCGGCTAACAAGAGCCTGAAGGTCAGGATTCGTCAAAGAGGAGCCCAGAAGGAGCAGCGCCTCCTCCTCCAGCAGCACTGACTGCAGGAGTCGCAGGGAGTGGAGACACACCTCCCAGTCTCCATCTGTCACACACACAAGATTAGTTATGCTGGGATTAAATTAGGCTCAGACTGAGGTTTTAGTTCATCTGTAAGAACAATGGAGGGTGTTAGATAGTAGGAACAGAGAGAACATGGATGTAGAGATGAACAGGTGAGAAAAATGGAGGGAAAACAGACAAAGGCAGAAACAGAAGACTAAGTGAAGCACATTTCAAAATAAAACAGGAAGTGACCATTTTTTTAAGAGCCCAAAACTAAAAATCAGGAAATTTCTTATCTTTTCTTATCCTCAGGATGATTTTTTTTCTTCCCCCCAATAGAGTCAGCTTTAGCTCAGGTTTTGCTCATTTTGACGACATTTTCGTGACAATCACGAGGTTCCATCCTACCATCCAGCAGGGTCCAGACTAGAGGCAGCAGTCCCGGGTTCCCACTGATGTACTTCAGCCCCTTCACGTTGATGCTGACGTTGTACAGAGCCATCAGCATCAACCTGCAACACAACGGCGGCAGTCAGCAGCTCGGCACTGACACCTACTGACCGTGTTGACACGCTGCAGTCGACTCAAGCTTTATGATGGCCACTAACACGTGTGTGTGCTTCCCCAGGTATGCAGTAGGTGATGTTTTCTATTAGTTATCGCCTTTAAAAAGCAGATATTGTATGGAAACAACAGTCACACCAACTCTCTTCCTCTGTCATACTGAATTTAACGCAGGAGGCTGGTGTTTCTCTGTGTGTTTGATATCGGAACTCAAAAAAAATAACCAAAAAAGGCAATGCGAGGTTCCTCTGGGCTCATTTTTTGGATTTTTAACATTTAAATGAGGCTTAACGGTTTATATTTTCTCAGCCGAGGTTTTCTTTTGTTTTCTTTCCCGTACACTTTCAGTTTTGGGAAGACGCCCGGCTTCATCAGCTCCAGCAGTTTCATCAGAGTGTCCAACAGAATGTGCGACGAACTGGATAGGAAGTCCCGCCCACACGCCACTGCTGCGATATCTGATTAACGGGAGATGAAGGCAATAAAAAGGGAGAGGCTGATAAGAGGACGCCTGACAGTGTGTGTGTGGTACACATAAAACAGGGTTGTTGTTTTTTTTATTGATAGCAAATAAATGCTTTACAAAAATGGCAAAACATTTTATTTACATACGAATGTATGAAGCTGTGAACTCACTGGTGATGGTTCCAGCCAGAGCCAAGACAAACTGGTGCTCCTGGGAGTTGTGGTCCTCAGTTTGACTCCTCGCCTCCTCATCATCCAGCGACCTGACGAAGCTCTCCAGGGTCTGAGCGGCTACGAGCAGGAAGGACCGGAGCTTCCCCTGCGCCGTCACCACACGTTAGCCTCAAAACTAAACAAACACGTTGCCAGTCGAATCTGACTGAGCTCATGGTCCCCTATAATCCTGCTAGAACCCTTCGCTCCCAGGATGCGGGGTTACTGGTGGTTCCTAGAGTTCTAAAAGTAGACTGGGAGCCAGAGCCTTCAGCTATCAGGCTCCCCTCCTGTGGAACCGTCTCCCAGTTTCAGTCCAGGATGCAGACACCCTCTCGACCTTTAAGAGCAGACTTAGGACCTTCCTTTTTGATCAGGCTTATAGTTGGGCTGCTTAGACTGGCCCTTAGAAATGCTGCTGTAGGCTTAGGCTGCTGGGGGATCTCCCATGGTGCACTGGGCTTCTCTCTCTCCTCTCTGGTGGTACTAGACCTGCTCTATTTGGAAAGTGTCATGAGATAACTTTTGTTGGGATTTGGAGCTACACAAATAAAATTGACTTGAGTATCAGTGTCATATGAGGTAGATTTGAGAAGAGCTACACTTTTGGGATGAGAGTGAACACACAGACACACACACACACACACACACACGGCCTCACATCAGCCACCCAGAGAGTAACCGTGTCCTCCCTGGCAGAGCAGCTCCACAGCAGGCTGCAGGCTGCAGATCCCAGACCAGAGCAGAACTCCGCCTGCTGTCGCAGCTCTGATCCACTCTGCCACAGCTGCTCACGCAACAGCAGCTTCTCCTACACACACACACACACACACACACACACGGAAACACATGAAAAAAGCTCCTGAAAACAATTCTCTAACAGAAGAGATGATGATGAAAACCCCCACAATCCCTCTAGTGGTTCGTTCTATACAGGGGCTTTTTTTTTTTTATCAGTGTTGCTGTTCAACATGTCGCATTTTCATGTTGTAAGCTTTACTTATGTCTCCCAAGGGATAATTCCTCCTGATAAAGATACAAAACCCACAGTGACATCATAAAAAGCACTTAGACAAATCCAAAAACGAGGTAAATCACGCGTGACGACCATTTCCCCCTGCTCCTTTCAGGGGAGGTTAAACGCGCGCGTGATGAGCGTCACCTCTCTCTCCTTCTGACGTTCAGCCTGCGCCGCATCCAGTCGAGACTGAAGATGAAGACACTCCTGTCGCAGCTGCTCCTGTTCTTGGGTGAGATGCTCCTTCACTACACACACACACACACACACACACACACACACACACACACGCAGGCGCAAAAAAAAGTACCAGTTCAAATGTCTCCAGTATTTCCACCTCCACTTTAAACACTTAACAGCTGGATTGATCATGACACCCCCCCCCCGGATAAATGGAATAAACACTCACTCGTCTGCGCCGCTCGAGCTTTGCGCAGCGTTTCAATCACGTCCGCGTTCAGAACTCTGGGTAGGAACTCCCTCAGCTGCATCACCTCGGTGGTTAACTTCTCTAAATCTCTTTTTCTCACTCGAACGAAACCGTCCTGCAAGACAAAAGAGGATTCCCGTCCGGGCCGATTTACCGAATTATCAGGAATGTGCCTGAGTTTATTAAAAATAAAATAACACCAAATAAAAATGACCAAAAACACCCTCTTATTTTTGATACGCCCACCCAAGACTATGTAACTTAGGAACTGAATTATTCATGTTCATATTATCTTTGTCCCTTTGTTGCTATTTGACGGAGCAGCCGTTTTCCTTAACACGTTTATTTTGGAGCAGGCGAAGCGTTTCCGGTTCGTTTTACGACGCTCGTTTCCCGCGTTTTTGTGTTTGTTTTTTTTGTTTTTTTAACGATCCAAATTAACATTTAAAATTTAAATTTAAGATGTAAAAAAAAAAAGAGAGAGAGAGAGAACGTTTATACTTTTCCCGCATCACGTGACGGACGATGGAGCTTCATCCCCAGGTGAGGGCTCAGACTTTAGTATGCATGGAAAAAAGTGACGACATGAGAAAAGATGTTTAGATATATTTTCAAGGAGATTTAAATAGCTGATGGCCCGCTGACGTCACCGGTTAAAAACTGTCGATCCATTTTTTTTATTTTTTTTTTTACACACTAGAGTTTTTACAAATTACAATCATCAAACCCTGAATACAAGGTACTGAGGACAACCGCCAAACAACAATCTGGATGAAAAATTCAGGATGTGTTTGTGGAGATGTTTCAATCCGGACCGAATTAGTGTTGTTTGCCTCTTTTTTTTGTTGTTGTTGCATTTATTCATTTTCCAGAGACTGCAGATTATTGCAGGAACGTTGCAGTGGATTGCATGATATTACGTGGCTAGCATGCGTAAAAATGATTGCCTCCGAATAAATACAGGTTACCGGGGCTTTCCGCTCAGCTGGTGCAGGCTGAATGGGTTTGACCTATTTAACAGCCAGAGAGAGAGACAGAGAGAGAGAGAGAGTACATAAAAGTGTGTTTTTAAACCAACGTGACGGTATCTCCTAATTTATATGTTCCGCTAAGGTTAAAAACAGGTCAAGTATACGGTAAATGCCTTGGCAGCTTTTATTTTGCGACGGTACAATTCGAAACAATGGAAAAAGTCAAATTGTTCAATTTTATGTTTCAGTTCCAAATCCTTGACCTGCTCACGCGACCTTTAAATAGTTAGTTTTATCTTTGATAAGGGAGTCCTAAAACTTGGAAATACTTTGCATTTAATGAATTTTACACAAAGCTCCTTTAATTCTCAGAGTAAGGAATTAGCATGGAGGGATTTAATTCCCGTCTAAAGGACTAAAGGTCAAAGGTCGCCGTGTTTACCTTCCCTCCATGACGCAGAGCCGCTGGTTTCCCGCCAAAGGAGGCTGACATCTTCTTCTGCTGTTTCTCTCCCTGTAGTCCTGCTGGGGAAGTTAGCATTAGCATTAACATCGACCAGTTACTCTCTTGTGATGCTTAAAAGGCATTTATAAGGGTTTAGATAAGTGAGAAAGGTGCCAAACACGAAGAGGGCGGGGCAGTGATGGCGTGGACGGTAGCAATCCGAGTTTTAGCCACCACCGTCCGGATAATCCAGTCCGGGTTTTGCGCCTCTCCGTTAGGGTCGAGAAGCTAATCGCTTCCTTTGTGTTTGAGGCGCGTTTAAACTGCTCTGAGGGACCGGAGACACCTGAGGAGACCGTCCTGTCCCTAACTTTGATAGTTCCTAATGTCTGAGGGACTAGAACCAGAGTTCTCCAGCGATGAAGCGTTCACTAGGCGCTTTCCCATCCACCGCGCCTGCCGGGATGGGGATGTTGGAGCTCTGGTCGCGCTCCTCCAGCACCTCCAGAGCCTGAGTCCGCTGACTACCGAGGACTGCTACGGATGGACCCCCATACACTGGGCTGCTCACCACGGACAGGTACCTTAATGGGATTAAGTTAGTGACCCAGATGTCGAGGCTCCGTTAAGAGGGGGGCAG
The DNA here is from genome assembly GCF_037954235.1 of Aulostomus chinensis. Lineage (NCBI taxonomy): Eukaryota > Metazoa > Chordata > Actinopteri > Syngnathiformes > Aulostomidae > Aulostomus > Aulostomus chinensis. Next base: position 57,907,143 of record NC_141320.1, on the reverse strand, counting down.
GGAGGAGGAGGAGCGGGGTTTTTTTTTAATGTTGTACCGCGAAAACCTTAACGTCAGTTTCTACTTAATTTGAGCCTTTTTCAGTTTTAATAGGCAGCTTCGCTAACTGTTACAATAGTCCCCGGCTCAAACATGGCGGTGGGCGGCAGCGGCTAGCATGAACCCTACCCACAAAAGTTCCTTTATAACTGGGAGAAGTACCGACAGACCAGCGGGAACCCGACCGCTGGTGACTGGCTGCTCCTCTCTTCGGCCGGATCGCTGGCGTCACTGTCGAATCACCCACCGCTTTGGTACAATAAAGTTGGACAGAGGGGAAAAAAAAAACAGCACCAGGTTACAGTGTTTTCATTGGCTGCTGGGGAGCCAATCACCATCCAGGCGCCAAAACTGGTTTGAAAAACATCCGGGTTTGATTCTCAAGCCTCATTTAAGAAGACGGATGAATAAGAGTTTTGCTCATTTAAAAACGGATTTTTTGGGGGAGGGGGACAGGAAAATATGCTTCTCTGATTTGATTCACACCATATAAGCAAGAAAGAAGAATGTCAAGTGTGTGTGTGTGTGTGTGTGTGAGAGAGAGAGAGAGAGAGAGAGAGAGAGAGTGATCACAGTGGTTGAGTTGAAGAAGTTTTATGTGTTTAAGTCAAAAATCAACTGAGAAAATTTCAGTCCTGACATCTTGAATCCATGCTTTTGCTTTGTAAAGCTGTGAATATTTCATTCTTTTTTAGTAAAATATGTTAATATAATGACGTGGATATTTTTCAGTTTGTTTTTACGCATTTATTTTTCATGTATTAACACTTTTTTTTTTATATTCGAAGTGCAAAAGAGTTGAGGTGTGTGAGTGAAGCGGCCGCTCTAACCGGGTCATTCTCACTCCCGCCCCGTGTCTCTGTGTCCGTGCAGCTGGAGTGTGTGATGCGCCTGGTGCAGATGGGCTGTGACGTGAACACCGTGACCAGCCGTTTCAACCAGACGCCGACGCACACGGCGGCGTTCGGAGGACACCCTCACTGTCTGGTGTGGCTGACTCAGGCCGGAGCTGACGTCAACCGGCAGGTTGTTATGCAATTCAGCTCGACCTTTCGTGTGTGGAGCTGTTCTTTTCTAATCTAGACAGGTGTTTATGAAATATCTGAAAAATCCAGTCATCGATGGCAGAAAAACTGTAACACACACGCGCGAGTTTAGTGTGGTGAATCATCTCTACACTGCAAAACTGTCCTGAGATCTGCCACTTGAAGGTTGTGCTGTTGGTACATTGTCGCTTCCCAACTCTGGCGTAATCGGGGCTAAATATGTGTGGAGTGGGAATACGGTTGGTGATCCAGCTTGTCATCGGTGCCTCAAATAACCGGCTTCTCCGTGGTGTTTTCAGGATTTCGTGGGCGAGGCTCCCATCCACAAGGCGGCCAGGTCAGGTAGTTTGGAGTGCATCCAGGTCCTGCTGATAGCAGGCGCTGAACCACAGTAAGTAACCCGCGGTCGGACCTTCTCGCGGTAGCCGGTCCGACTGATGCTGAGCGCCAACTGCTGCAGCAGAGTTCAATCCGTCCACTGGGTTGGCAAAAAAATCCGTCTGTAAAAAAGAAAAAGGTGACATTCCTGATTTCTTACGGCCCGGTTTTTGCTGCCGCTCTCGTGCTTCCCAATGGAAAACCGCTGCGTCAGCATTCCCAAGCTCTGCTGCTGCTGCCGCTGCGGCGTTTGTTTCTCTGTCTTCCATTGTGTCTCCTTGTCACACCAGTCGTTTGGCGGGGAACAGGATCGCCGCCGCTGGTCGCGAAGACGCCAAAAAAAAAAAAAAGAGCCGATTGTTAAAAATTCCCTCCGCAATCACCGGGGTCGCTTTGCTTCAAGTGAAGATTTCAATCCAAGCGCGAATTCAAAATTAGCGGCTCTCTGTTGAACCTGGTGCTAAATTACAGGAAAGAAGACGCGGCGGAGATTTCCAGGGGGAAGAATATTCCAGATGATTCCTGTTCCCTTCCAAACCCTGCTGACTGAAAGTGGATTTATACAAGAAAGTCCTATTTTGAACATAACGATGACTTAATGCTCTTTGGTTTGACTGCTACTTGTTCATGTGCCTTGTTTTAACAGCTTCACAAGTAAACTCTCTGTATTGTGTGAGGCCGTAACGGCGAGAGAAAAGCTCACGTTTGTGCTCACGAGCGCGAGAGTTTACGATTGAACGGGAAGACGACTTCATGGCTCCGAAAGACAAAAAAGTCAAATTAAAGATCTATTTTTGCCTGAAATGTTCGGTGACAACGCCCTCCCCTCCCTTAGAAGCGCAATTTTGGTGGGAAAAAGAGAGAATCATGAGGGACGCTGACTGTGCATCTCCTCTCTACTTCCGTCCGTGAATGTTGCCACGGCGACCAGTACATGATTATTTAAAACAAACGCTTCAGATGTAATTGCTACCTGTGACCTGTGCTGCAGGTCAGGCAGCCACCTCGGGTGGAGGGGGGTGTATTGCTCTTTCTACGCTGCTGCCTCCAGGTGGTGAAAAGAAATAATGCAGCCTGGTGGAGCTCAACCCAACTGTGAATCCACATCGTGAGCTTTTCTGCATTCTAAAGATGGTGCTTGTGGTACCTGTTACAATGAATTCTACTGTTGTGTTGGTCATATGCTACATTTCTTTTATTTTTAAAGTTAATATTCTGATTAACAAATGCTTTGATGTGACGAAAGGCTAATAATAACCCTTGTAAACCTGTGCTGGCAGAGACAAACCCCCTGCACATTCTGATGTTTTCCAGCCGTTGAATTTGAACATGATTTTCTCGAGTAATCCCAGAAAGGGGGAGCAATCCAAATAGACACCTCAGAATCTGCCACACGTGCGTCAGCGAGCATCTTACAGTTGTGGCAATGAGTGTTCACTATCGCTTCCTACAGTTTCTGCAGCTGGCAAACTGGCGAGGTATTTCCTGAAGTGATTGGTTTCCATGCTAAGAAGACACTGATTTTTCTATGTCATGTCTAGACCTGCATGCTTAGCTTACAGACTGCCTGTTATTCTGCTGACTTCCTGGAGGGCTGGAGGGAGTGGTGCGCAGTAGGCGGGAGGTGTTTTAGTCAGGCAGTCCAAGCACGTCAGGTAGACGATAAAATGAAATGCTTCTTCCAACAGGTTCTTCTCCGAAATGCAGGATTTAAATATCCAGATACAAATGAGGGGACTCTGGGTTTCTTGGGATGTTTGCGGCCATCTACGTGTAGAAAAGGTGATCATTGGTGATCCTAACAATCGTCTCTACGTGGCCACTTCTTGAGTTAGAGGGAGCTGGCAAGTATCATTACAAACTAGTTAAACATGTGAAGTATAACCAAACTTGTCCACTCGGACCTAGAAAGTAATATTACTGCACTAGAGGTGATGATGCTGTTGACTGGACGCACCGCTAAACCAAATACCCTTTCACCGCAGCTGCGGTAGTCGACGAGAGGCTCAGCTGCTCTAAGATAAGGCAGATCAGCATCTGTATGCTAAATTAGCTTTGTGGCAGCAAAACAAACAAAGGGGGCAGAGTAGCATCTATGTGCTAAATTAGCTTTGTAGCACAGCACTAAAAATTAAGAAGATACAAAGTAGCATCTATGTGCTAAATTAGCTTTGTAGCACAGCACTAAAAATTAAGAGGAGGCAAAGTAGCATCTGTATACTAAATTAGCTTTTGGCACAGCAATAAAAACTAAGGAGGCGGAGTAGCATCGATGTGCGAAATTAGCTTTGTGGCACAGCAATAAAAACTAAGGAGGCGGAGTAGCACCGATGTGCTAAATTAGCTTTGTAGCACAGCACTAAAAATTAAGAAGATACAAAGCAGCATATATGTGCTAAATTAGCTTTGTGGAACAGCAATAAAACTAAGGAGGCGGAGTAGCATCGATGTGCTAAATTAGCTTTGTGGCACAGCAATAAAAACTAAGGAGGCGGAGTAGCATCGATGTGCTAAATTTGCTTTGAAGCACAGCACTAAATATTCAGTAGATACAAAGTAGCATTGATGTGCTAAATTAGATTTGTAGCACAGCACTTAAAATTCAGAAGGTACAAAGTAGCATCGATGTGCTAAATTAACTTTGTGGCACAGCAATAAAAACTGAGGAGGCGGAGTAGCATTGATGTGCTAAATTAACTTTGTGGCACAGCAATAAAAACTAAGGAGGCGGAGTAGCATCAAGGTGCTAAATTTGCTTTGAAGCACAGCACAAAAAATTAAGAAGATACAAAGTAGCATCTATGTGCTGAATTAGCTTTGTGGCACAGCAATTAAACTAAGGAGGCAGAGTAGCATCGATGTGCTAAATTAGCTTTGTGGCACAGCAATAAAAACTAAGGAGGCGGAGTAGCATCGATGTGCTAACTTTGCTTTGAAGCACAGCATTAAAAATTAAGAAGATAAAAAGTAGCATCTATGTGCTAAATTAGCTTTGTAGCACAGCACTCAAAATTAAGAAGATACAAAGTAGCATCTTTGTGCTGAAATATCTTTGTGGCACAGCAATAAAAACTAAGGAGGCGGAGTAGCATCAATGTGCTAAATTAGCTTTGGCACAGCAATAAAAACTAAGGAGGCGGAGTAGCATCGATGTGCTAACTTTGCTTTGAAGCACAGCACTAAAAATTCAGAAGATACAAAGTAGCATTGATGTGCTAAATTAGATTTGTAGCACAGCACTTAAAATTCAGAAGGTACAAAGTAGCATCGATGTGCTAAATTAACTTTGTGGCACAGCAATAAAAACTAAGGAGGCGGAGTAGCATCGATGTGCTAAATTAGCTTTGTGGCACAGGAAGAAAAACTAAGGAGGCGGAGTAGCATCAAGGTGCTAAATTTGCTTTGAAGCACAGCACAAAAAATTCAGAAGATACAAAGTAGCATCTATGTGCTGAATTAGCTTTGTGGCACAGCAATTAAACTAAGGAGGCAGAGTAGCATCGATGTGCTAAATTAGCTTTGTGGCACAGCAATAAAAACTAAGGAGGCGGAGTAGCATCGATGTGCTAACTTTGCTTTGAAGCACAGCATTAAAAATTAAGAAGATACAAAGTAGCATCTATGTGCTAAATTTGCTTTGTAGCACAGCACTAAAAATTAAAGCCTGATTTATGCTTCTGCGTCGTGGCGACGCCGTACCTACGCCGTAGCCCCTACGTCGTCATTGTGCATTCATAGTTCTGCTTCGAGGGAACGCGTTGCTCTGTAATTCACCGCCAAGCCACTAGAGGAGTGTGGCTTTATCTTCGTATGGTTTTGGGGGACTCTTGTCAAATTCCTTAGTTTTCTTCCGGTCATAGCACATGGGTCAGAAGAGGAGTTGTAAAGGTGGTCATACTTGCGAACCTCCTCGATAACTCTTTTTTCGGCTTGGTCCATTTTTATTTTTGCGTGTTGCTCTCACCACAGAAACTTTAAAAATGGCGGTGTTGTTGTGCTGAACCATAAACGTCGTGTGAGCGGACCAATCACAGTCCGTTGACGTTCACGTCACTACGCGGCGACTAGTCAGGATTTTTTGGAGGTGCACGTCGGGCTACGGCGTAGGGGTCTGCGTTGACGCGTAGGTACGGCGTCGCCACGACGCAGAAGCATAAATCAGGCTTAAGAAGATACAAAGTAGCATTGATGTGCTAAATTTGCTTTGTAGCACAGCACTAAAAATTAAGAAGATAAAAAGTAGCATCTATGTGCTGAATTAGCTTTGTGGCACAGCAATAAAAACTAAGGAGGCGGAGTAGCATCGATGTGCTTAATTAGCTTTTTGGCACAGCAATAAAAACTCAGGAGGCGGAGTAGCATCGATGTGCTAACTTTGCTTTGAAGCACAGCACTAAAAATTAAGAAGATACAAAGTAGCATCTATGTGCTGAATTAGCTTTGTAGCACAGCACTAAAAATTAAGAAGATACAAAGTAGCATCTGTGCTGAATTAGCTTTGTGGCACAGCAATAAAAACTAAGGAGGCAGAGTAGCATCGATGTGCTAACTTTGCTTTGAAGCACAGCATTAAAAATTAAGAAGATACAAAGTAGCATCTATGTGCTAAATTTGCTTTGTAGCACAGCACTAAAAATTAAGAAGATACAAAGTAGCATCTATGTGCTGAATTAGCTTTGTGGCACAGCAATAAAAACTAAGGAGGCGGAGTAGCATCGATGTGCTAAATTAGCTTTTTTGCACAGCTATAAAAACTAAGGAGGCGGAGTATCATCGATGTGCTAAATTAGCTTTTTTGCACCGCTATAAAAACTAAGGAGGCAGAGTAGCATCGATGTGCTAAATTAGCTTTTTTGCACCGCTATAAAAACTAAGGAGGCGGAGTATCATCGATGTGCTAAATTAGCTTTTTTGCACCGCTATAAAAACTAAGGAGGCAGAGTAGCATCGATGTGCTAAATTAGCTTTTTGGCACAGCAATAAAACTTACTACTAGCTGCTGTTCCAGGCAGGTTTTAATATGCTAATGATCCTGCCCCCTGTTGGTGTAGACAAGGACTGCACCTTTTGATCAAGCATCTAATTGCAGTTTATTTCAACTGGCACGGAGGGTGGGTTTTTGAAATTATCAGGAATGTTTTTTTTTTAACATCATCCTTCTCATTTTCACTGAAACCCTCATGGGTTTTTTGTGGCGGGATTTTCGTGTTGATCTGAATCAAACGAAGATGCAGGCAGAAGTTAACAGAATATAATTTGAGGGTGGAACATCACTGCAGCATTTGATTTAAAATAGTTTTATGACTCTTAATCAACCTTTAAAAAAGGTTGCACCTTCCTGCCATTTGGAAGCGTCGGGAAGCCATTTTGGGATTCATTTCAAAACAATAATTTGGAGTGTAAAATATGAAGAATGAGTTTGTTCACATCCCGTTTCCAAAACATTCCTTTCACCAACCTGCTGCTTTAGGAAATAGATTATCACCCATAAAGGAATCCAACTTCTTGGCCCGGACTTTGTTTAGTATCGACCGAACCTTTTGTCAATCCTGAACCTGCTAAGAATCATTTCATTTTATCTCAAATAGTCTATAAATGTAGAGAGAATTATGTTTGTGTTAGATTCATTAGACTTGACTCTAAGCTTTAGATTAAATTTAAACTGTTAATATTATGGTGTTTCATTCATTGAGATGTTCTGAACTGGAAAATGATTCTAATGTTGTCTTGAGTTATTTTGAGTAACAAAGTGAATTACAGGGACAGCCTGTCCTAACGGACCTGTCCATTGTTGATGACCTCACATTGCAGTACTGGAGTGAAGGTCAAGCCTTTATTCAGGGACTAGCGCAGGCTGAGATAGAGCCAGACTGTTAGAGATGTGGACGTCCGGCAGGAAACCGTCTCCTCTTACTCACTTCTCCTTGTTCAGTTTAAGGAACGCCAGCGGGCAGACGGCGGCGGACCTCGCCAAGACTCACGCCTCCCGTGACTGCTTCCACTTCATCTGCGACGCACAGAAACACCTGCTGCAGCTCAATGAGCTCCATGTGAATGGGGTGCAAAATGGAAATGGCGCCCCCTGTGGCCAGGGCCTCCTCAGCAGAGTAGCTAGCAGGAAGCGGCTGCTGGCTGCCAGTGAGAATGGTCACATGAAGAAGGCCAGAGGAGGTGAGACTATCTGGAGTTTGACGTAAACAGTGAGCTGCCAGGTTAGCATGTATGCTCTTAGCCCAAACTGGTTAGCATGTATGCTATTAGCCCAAACTGGTTAGCATGTATGCTATTAGCCCAAACTGGTTAGCATGTATGCTATTCGCCCAAACTGGTTAGCATGTATGCTATTCGCCCAAATTAGTTAGCATCATCTAGCACTCACCGTGATATCATCTCCCTCCAGTTTGATGAGACCCGACTGTGTATGTTCCAGATGTGTGCGTGCAGATGCAGAGCAGTGGGGTGGAGGAGCCAGACAGCATGAACATGGACCCAGGTGAGACCGGAGCCTCAGCCAATCGGATCGTTGGACACAGGCTGCTCTTCTGCTGCAACTGGTCAAGTGATTAACTCTCAGTCACTTGTTTATTCCGACTTTTCTTCAGACACCAAAGCCATCACCAACGGCCATCAGCAGCTGCCGCCTGCTCAACAGGATGACGGCGCGTCACTGACAAGCGTCTCTACACGTGACAGAGAAGCGTCTCCTCCAGCCAGCCAGCGGGCCTCTGCCGACATGTGTGGCTCCCTGCACCTGACGGGGAGCCCCAGCAGCTGCGTGTCCCACCGGCCGGCCTGGTGGGGGCTGCTGGGCGCCGACAACGGAGACCACCTCCATTACGGATATTATCACGGCTTTGGAGACACGGCGGAGGAGCTGACCGGCAGCAGCCGCCTGGACTACAACAGCAGCATCCAGGCGGAGCAGAGATACAACCAGGCAATGAGCAGCAACATCCACCTCTACCACGGCTCCTAGAGGGGCAGGCCCGTGCCCTACGGGCTGGGTCTTGGTTTTAAAGGAGTAGTCTTTGAGGTCCAGGACAGGTTTAGGCCTACACTCGTCCCTTTAGTCCACTGGAAGGACAAACCAGTCCGTCCTATGACCGTGTCCAGTGTTTTCAACATGAAGACTGACATTTTTTAGTTGACTTCATTGTCTCATTTTTTCAATATGAAAACACTACCGAGCCACCGCCATTGGCCGCGCCGACATTCTAGAGTCCTGCCCTGGGGGCTCGTTTATGAAGGTGCCTGAATGCCTGCACCTCATTCCTAATCCAACCTGACGGGAGAATTCACGCTCCGAGCTCTAAGCGGTGCGTATAAAACAGTTTCATTAACGAGATTCCTGGTTCGGACCTCCTGAGATCAGCCCCGAAATATCAGACTGCTCCTTTAAGGCCACGGTGTTTGGCGTGTTTACACAAACTTGAGGTCAGAGTTGAAGTGTTTAAAAAAAAAAAAAAACCAACCCAAAGTGACTTTGAGGTGGTTAGAATTCTTCACAGCTCGACACATCTGAGCTGTTGCCGTGGTTTCCATCTTCCACGGGATGGAACAGGATCAGAGTAGAAGTGGCCATCACAGTATGATCTCCGTCCTGCGGTGAGGAACGCGCGTCCTCAGCACCGCTCACGCCGCCTTGTTTGCACTACACGGGCTTCTACTCTTCCGATTCTGATTCCTCTGCGCGTGCGATGGGCCCTGAAACTCCTCGTAGCCTTGATCTGCCAAAGGGAACCTACGGATGCTTGTTCTTTGACATCCTCTTATTTATGCGTTCGTGCAGGTGAATGATACTCAGAGCTGTACTGCCATTTTGTAAAGCTTTTTTTGTAAACACTACGCTCGGTTGTTCTGAGAACGCGCACTCGAGTGCCAAAGCAGGTGGACGCCGGGCCCTGCGGCGTCTGACACCTGATTGTATCTTCAGCTGCGGCCTCTTCACCTAATAAAACACTTTTTACAGTTTTGTAACGGAGTGTAACGCGTCTTTTATTCACTGATGTTTTCCGGTCAAAGTCTCTTTGGAAAAATCTGAATTGAATAAATCTTTATTGTTGCCAGAAGCTTATAATAACCTATATTATCATTTATTGAATCACATAAAACCCTCAAAACAAGCGAGCCGCTCCCGGGAGGGAGGAGCCTTCACCTCCCCAAATCCAGCTGGATGGTCCTCTGCAGACTGGCTATGCTGGCGTCCAGAGCTGCCAGGCCGTCCCTGAAGGCCGCCTCGTCCCTGGTGTCAAAGGTTGACCCCGACCTCACGCTCCAGTCAGAGCAGACGGACCCCTCGTCACACTGGGACAGCCGGTCTGGACCGAGGTGGCGAGATTGGTTCGGGTGTCTGAGGGTGACGGCTGACGTCGTCGCGGCCGGCTCGCCTCCCTCGTGATGTTGTGACGTATCTGTCGGCGGGGCGGGGCTTGGTTCCTCTCTCTCCAGTGTGTTTGCGTCTCTCTCTGCGGGCACGCGCTCACTGACGTGAGGGGGGCCCAGCTGCCCCAGAGACCTCAGGTAGCGGGCGACGCACTCGGCGGAGGCGTCCCAGCTCTGCTGATGCTGCTGTTTCAGCGGCACGGAGGACCCGCCTGACGGGCAAATCCTGAAGAGGACGGGCGGGAGGTGAGCGGCCACGCGATGACACGGAGGGGAGCAACAAGTCTACGCTACCTGCACAGGTCCTCCTCCAGTCTTCGCCGGGTGAACGACAGCAGCTCGCTCCTCTCCTGCTCACAGTGCTGCAGCTGGGCTCTGATGAGCTCCACGTCTACACACACACACACACACACACACGCACCATTTCAATGTTGCATGTACATCATCATTTATCGAGTAATCGGATGAGAAGTATAATTTCTGTCACATGCGGCTTCCTGCTGTGAAAACTGATGAGGGTGAGTTTGTACAGTTGGGTTTAGGGGCGACTTTATCAAACAAGTCAGCAGATCAGACAGACAGGCTGAGAGAAACGCCCTCAACTCCTGTGTGTGTGTGTGTGTGTGTGTGTGTGTGTGAGAGAGAGAGAGAGTGACCTGTCTTCATGAGAGCGCTCTCTGCCTCTCTGTCCCTCAGCTGGTTCTGTGTGTCCTGTAGAACCCGCCGTAGTTCCGTCAGCTCACTCTGGACTTCCTGCACGCGGGACTGAGCAGAGGTCAGCTCCTCCTGCAGAGTCGACACTACACACACACACACACACACACACACACATTTACAGGCCCCGTACCAAAACCACTTCCTCCCACTGTACCAAAACACATCTAAAATATCTAAAACATGGTGAGCTGGTGACATCATGCAGTCCTGGGTACTGCTCAGGTGGCAGGGGGGGCGGAGTCATAATGATGAGGACCGTTCCAGGTGCTTCCATGTTCCTGTGAGGTCCCGCCCCCTTTTACACCATCAGAGAACTAATTACAAACAAAATCACCAGAAAATCTGCACGGATCAACATGATAATATCATGTAATGATGAATTCAAATGACAGCCGGTCACCAGAGCGCCATCCAGATGTGTCGAGTTTACTTCAGGGCAGCGCTCACAAGCCTAAACTTGACGCTAAACCTTAAACTGATCCTAAACCAAGAGTCAAACCCTCAAACTGCCCCTTGAACGCATCACGAGAGGAAACTTTACCTTGCGAGTTGCAGGCGTCCTCCGTGTTCTGCTGGCGCTCTGCTTTCTCTCGCTCCCTCAACTGCTGGTTCAGCGTTTTCACACGCCTGGAATACACACGCCAGAGTTGTGAGGCCTAACCCGGGTCTAGCTTCAACCCCTGATGCTGAGCTGCGTCACAGAGGGTGGGGACCGTGTGTGTGTATCACCTGAGGAGCTGCGTGTTCTGGACTTGTAGCCTCTGGAGGTCTGCTGGGCTCCCAGCCTGAGTGGTAGAACCCCCCAGCGGTGGCGCCGACAGCGTCTGCTCCAGATGACTCAGCAGTTTCTCGGCTACACTCCCTGCACATGACGAACAGTTCCCCCGATGACACGGGTAGAATACGAGGCTCCGCCCACATTCAAAAAGTCAAACAAATGAGTGGGACAGAAAATGGTGATAGAAGAATGCACCTTGTCCAGCAATCAGAGCCCTGAGTTCTCCCAGCAGATACTGAATCATCCTCGGCTTCCCCCCCACCTCTGCGGCCCCGCCCCCTTTGTGGGCATCCTGGGGGACCTCAGCCTGACCAGGCTCCAGCTGCAGGTGGGACATCTTCTCCACATAGGTGTGTGCGGCAGTGTTCGGGGTACTGACGTCTCTCACGGGAAGGAAGTCCTCCTCTCCTGCACCGGCGCGGTTGTCACCAGACAGAGGACCAGGCGGCTGCCAGCCTCCCTCGCCACTGGATGGCCGGTGTGTGTGTGAGGGGGGCCAAGGCGGTGACCGGGACACCGACAAAAGCACTGGGGTCTGGGGGGCTTGGTGTGTCCGGCTCTCTGAGGCGGGGAGGGGGAGTCGTCTCTGAGGCGGGTGGAGCTTCACTCCTGAGTGTGCAGCTGCGGGAAGGTGCGGCGTCCTCGGCGTGGAGCCGCCCGCTCCGCTCGGGACCACCTGTGAGCCCTTCTGTCCTGCTGGAGCCGCTTCGTCACACACGGGTCTGCCAGCTCGAGCTGTCAATCAAACCTCAGTCATATCATATCATTCACCTTTGAACCTTCATGAATCTCAAATGTTTCAAAAACATGTTGGCCCAAAATGTTGAAATGTCATTTTTTATGTGTGTATGCATAGATATACCATAATATCATCCTAGACACACACACACACACACACACACACACACACACACACCAGTCTTTGTCGGTGCTTTCTTGCCGACCTTCTTCCCAGTTGAGGTAGATGGTCTTGGTTTGGCTGCAACTGCCTTCACTGGTTTATCGGGACATAGTGAAGTATCTGCACACACACACACACACACACACACACACACACACACACACACACACACAGGACCTCAAAGCTGTTTCATTAACCAAAAACAATACATTTAATTTAATCAAACAATATTCTGTCTGAGAATCGTCAGCTGAGCTCGTCGGTTCTGCTCTGGCGGGATGAGTTCAAAAAGAATCTACTCCAGTTGACCTGCGTTCTCTGCCTGGAGGATTCCGCCCAGCAGGGCGGCGCAGCGGTCCAGGCCCTGGTGGAGGCTGGCGACCTGAGGACAGACGAGAGAGCAGAGGGCGCTGTCACACTTGAGCCACCTAGCGGTACACTTAGCTAGTGCTTTGTCACACAAATGGGGGACAACAGCAAGCCGCCCTGCTCAGGTGGTTCTAAGTGGCCCCGGTTCACTACCTGGTCTCGGGAATCTGCGGAATACAGGGTGTAGCCAGGATCCCGGCAGACCGCCGCTCCTGGATTTGGAGCGACTCTGGGGACAGAAATACTCAGGAGTTAGCGGAGTGCAGGGAGGACCTCTATCAACAGGCGAGTCATGTGCTAACCTTCTTCTGGCTGGATGACCTTTGACCCCTCCGCTCAGCCTCCCTGATGTCAGCACCTGTCAGTCAACAGATGAGCTGTTTATAACAAGGCGGATCTTCTGAGGCGCGTCCTGTATTCTTGGTCTTTGATGAGCCTCCCACCGGTTCTGTTTCTCTAGAAAACACCGCTGGTTCTGTCTGAGGCTTCGAGGCAGAACCAGGAACTCAAGATCAGGTGTTCGAGGGTCAAACTGGTCGCTGGTAGCCAGAACCAGATCTGTGTGGACAGACTATTGGATCCTGCTGCATTAAAATCACTAATATTCTACAAGTAGAGTGTTCTACAGTACCAGCAGAACCACTTAGAACCGGCTGGTCGTCCAACAAAGCAGAACTACAACTCCCAGCGACTTCAGCCATTACGCTCCTCCATGTTAGAACAGCCTACACTTTTAAACCCAAATTAAAAACCTGTTTATTTGACATTTTGTTAATAAAAACATGAGTCATCAGTAATGCTCATATTTTAATCACGCTGGGTTAGTATTGGTGTTCATGATTGACAGGCGCTCCACTGATACAGACCGACGAGTCAAACCAGTTCCCGAACGAACCTGTACTCCATCAACACGTGACAAGCTGTAAATTAAGATTGCTGAGGACGTTACCGTCACTGCAGTCGATGCTGACGTCATCCTGGACAGGACCCCCCCCCCCCGAGCTCTGTCCTCCTACCGTGACACACTTTATTTACCGAGTTCGAGTCGGCACCGCTGCCGCTCTTTTAGCTTAAAAACAAAAACGGTTTAATTTAAAATGAGCAACGCTCGTTTCGGGCCCAGTGACCTGCACACTGACCGGATAATGAGACTTTATTCAAATAAAAGAACAAGTCGAATGGTAAAAACGTGACATTTCGGCGTCAAATTAAGTGAAACTCGGTTCGTTACCTTGCGTTTGGCGGTTCCCTTCATGTTTCACGACCGCGCCAGCCGTTGGAACCTTCAGCCTTCGAGCCGAACTGGGTTTTAGCAGTACCGAGGTAGCGTAGTTGTACTTTGTAGAACCGCTTCAAGTTCTGCAGGTTCCGGTTGCGACGCCAGTTTGAATGTGTGACGGAGAGGACCGCGTTCTAGCACCCTTTCGAACGAGTCGCTCAAAAGGATCGAATCTTTTGGGTGTCGGACGAGTTCACTCCCCCGTACGACCCGTTCATTGCGTTTCGCTGAGGTTTCTAGGTGTTACACATCCAGTGACGGCACGATGGCGCCACAAAGATCGAAGCTCACTCGTTCATCTTAAGTCATTACCATAGATTGTGTCATCATCCAATCACTTCCCGTTTAAAAATACCTTCCCGCTCTTTTTCGAATTGAAATGAACACGATTCTAATCGGACATAACTGCGTCACGTGACCCTTCACTGCACGACTTCGTGAACGGATCTTTTAGGTGAACTGAGCCGACAGCTTCAGCGCCACCAAAACAGGAACGTGAACTCCCCCACAAACACCACCGTTGACCAATCACTGTCCTCCGGTTCCAGACTTCTCAAAACCAAGCAGGAAGTTTGTTTCCATGTCTGACGTCACCGCAGGGAAGGAGAGGCTCTTGATGCTCGCATCTTGGTTCCGACGCAGCAGCGGTCCGATTTATTTGAGCCCTCTCTGACCTGCAGAGCTGGCAATGACACATCTGTACACGGATCAATGTTGTGTTCCGTGGACCCATCAGGTTTCCCTCTGTCCCTGCCTCTCATTTTAATCGGACTCAAATCTCTGATCACCTGCTGGCAAAAAAAAAAAACCACACACTAGATTGACAGGTGGGGACTTTGCTTGGAACAAATATTTATCAAAGTACAAAACTAAATGTGTGTGGAACACAACAATCGTGTGCCGGCAGCTTCTCCACACTCGTCGTTTCCTCCGTCATTCAAAGGCAAGTGCAGGTTGAAGCAATGAAAGAAAGCAAAACAAAACTTACAAAGCATGCAGCTACGTGTGGAATAACGGAGAGGTCGCACGCGGACCCCCCCCCCCCCCGTTCAACATGTCACCAGAGATATTCAACCTTCTGCCGCCTGAGGCAAACTTGGCTCTCTTTAACTCAAAGGAAACGGTGATAAAACTGCGGTAAGCAAACAGCTGAAAACTAAAGTCTTGGTCCAACAGTGAGGCCGCCGTCCTTCTACTCCCAGTCCTCGTCGTCGGCCGTCGTGGCGGCAGCAGGCCGGTTGCTGGCGCTCTCTCCCGGTTGGATCTAGGGACGCACAGAGAGGGCGGTGAGGACAGACAATCACTCACGTGGCACAGACACTTCAGAGAGTAAATGAAGGTGTGGGGGGGGCGGGGCGGGGCGTTCAGGTACCTTCCTGGAGTCCGAAGAGTTGACGTTCCTCCTCTGCGAGGTGAATCCGGAGGCAGAACCGCTGAAGGCAGATTCCTCCAACCAAGAGGGTACCTCCTGCTGGGCCTGTCAGACCCAGACCACACAAGCACATGAGGACCAGGTCCCCCCTGATGACATCATTACATTGCCCCTGCAATGACTTGTAATAAGTGAGTCCCTTTAACTTTCATTTCACTGATTCATTCTGGAGGATTTCTCACATGGAGCTCTCATACAGAAACAGTCAGGAGTATTTGTAAAACGTCTGGAGAGGTCTCCAGACGTGGACACAGCAGTGGGTTTCACGGGGGCCAGGATGGAGGCCTGCTCTCTCCCAGTTCATCTCTCATGGCAACTTTACACCGCTTGGGCACCGGCCCGGACCACGACCTGCATCTCTATCTGCTTCTCGGGACCTGTGTGTATCATTCACACGTGGTTCTGTTTCTGACTAGAAAGGTCAGGACAGACAGGTTCTCCTACCTTGGACAGGATAGTGACCAGGGAGCGAGCCAGCTGACCATCAACGTCGGGGTCATAGAAGGACACTGCCCGCCCCGTGTTACCGCACCGGCCGGTTCTCCCAATGCGGTGGACGTACTCATCGATGTTGTTGGGGAGGTCAAAGTTCACCACATGCTGCACATCTGGAATATCCAGACCGCGGGCAGCTACAGACGTCGCTACCAGGACCGGACATCTACCGGTACGGAAGTCTGCCAAGGCCTGCTCCCTCTCCCGCTGCTCCCGGTCACTGTGACACGTCATGACAACACATCACTCTGCCCTGCTGCAGGCTGACATCAGACCCCAGGAGACCCCACCTACCCGTGAATGCTGGTCGTCAGAACTTTCTCTTGGCACAAGAAAGTGGCAATGAAGTCAGCTTGTCTCTTGGTCTCCACAAACACCATGGTGCGCTCAGATCCTGCAAACCAACCACCACAGCCCAGAGGGTCAACACAAGTGACGGTTCCACTTCTCAGCTTCGTGGCGGACTCATCAAAGAGCTGCGGTGACGCCTGCCCCAGTCTTCCACAGGTGTTGTGTCTATGTCAACATGTGCTTGGTGTCTTAGCGGCTACAATTAGCAAACACACACACACACACACACACACACACACCGGTGGTCTTGAGGATGTCCAGTAGTTGCTCTCTCTTGGAGAACTTTGTGACCTGGATTAGTGTCTGCTCTACGTCACTGCAGGCTCCGCCCACCACACCGACCGCCAGGAACAGATAATCGGTTTTGAGGAAGTCAGCTGCCATCCTGTAACCCACACACGCAAATAAATCACCCAGCTCACTCCCGGGTCAGTGGTCTGATTACCAGAACGGTGTGGTTGACAAAGGAGCAGAACCTCTGGATGTCCTCAGGGAAGGTGGCGCTGAACATCAGCGTCTGGCGGTTCTCTTTGGAGGGCAGTCCAGGAGAGCCTACCAATCGGCGCATGTCTGGTTCGAATCCCATATCCAACATGCGGTCCGCCTCGTCCAGCACCAGGTACCGTAGCTTACTCAATCCGATCTGGAGACCAGAGGACACCGTTAGCACCTTCCACTGAACCCAGCTGAAGTCTCAGCACGGAGCGACTCCAAACTCAGGCCGTATACAGGAATGTCACTACCTTCCCTCTTCCAATCATGTCCAGCAACCTGCCCGGTGTTCCACACAACACATTGCAGCCTCGCAAGATCTCTCTTATCTGATATCCAGTTTGGACTCCACCGTAAACCACGACTGGACGCACACACGTCCTGCAGTATCAAGAGGAGAGAGTTAAAGACCAGGCCCCTGTCGGAGGGCGCTCGTCACACTCCTTGAGGGGTTTCCTGATCATTCATCAGAACCACAGTTTCAAACACACCCAAAGGCAAACTTCCTCGCCTCCAGGTAAATCTGGTTGATGAGCTCCCTGGTCGGCGCCACGATGACGGCTTCAGGCTCCTGCAGCTCGCTGAAGCTGCTGGCTGCAACGCCGTCTGCCATCAGCTGCTGCAGGATAGGGAGCAGGAAGGCAGCCTGGGGAGCGAAACCCACATTTAGGACAGCGCGGCACCTTCGCACTGCGGGAAGAAATGAGGACGACACGGTCCCGACCACCTCTGAAGGAGTCCAGCGTCCTCTTGACACTCAGCTGCTCAGGACGCACGTTTTGCCCATCATTTATTTCTACAGCTTCAATCAAGGTGGGCCTTTTTGTTCTATTCTTCTGATCGGCGCCATGGGGATTTTTATAAGAATGCTCACTGGTATCAACACACCGGCATTCAAGCGTAATTATGTGCAGCCAGGGACTTCAACTCCACGCAGCGTTTCAGAGGTGGTACACATGACGTCACGAGCCTCACCGTTTTGCCAGATCCGGTTTGGGCGCAGGCCATGAGATCTCTGCCGGCAAATATGATGGGGATGCCGTGCTTCTGGACGGGAGTCAGTTTCACATAGCCGGATTTGCTGACATTTCTTTTCAGAGATTCACACAACGCTGCCTCCTCGAAAGACTGCGGGGGAAAGGTTAGCACGAGGAACTCAGCCGCTTCAAACACAACACCTTCAGCAGACGGTCGCACGCGTTCGACGATTGCTGCTGTCTGGTGTTTTACAGGCTACAGGCACCTGACTGTTGACTGACCATTCAGGTGCGCCGGCTTGAGCAAGGTGAGTCCACCTGCCTTCACACAACGGAAGCTGACAGAAAGCATCAGAGTCAACGTATTCCAGCAAAGCTCACCATGATCGCCTGAGGCGGGTTGGATCCGCTGACGTCCACCGTGATGTCGTCATACTTGTCGAAGTTGATCCCGGTCTTATAGTGGGAGAAAACAGAGTCCTCTTCCTCAGAGAGGGCCGGGGGAATATAGGTGACCTTCGGCCCTGTCAGTGAACCAACGTCATGTTTTTTTGAGCAGCGGACCGTTTCATATCTCGTCAATGAGTAGTTCACCGACTTACTTTCGCTGCCGTCATCCTTTCTTCCGTCCTCTTTTTCTTCCCCTGCATCGAATACAGACACCAATCACATCGGTGGGGATACTCCACATAACACACGGAGGTTAAATGATTGCCATCAGTGTGTGTTCCGACCTCGAGGGAAGACCTCCTCGTCTTTTCCACGGTACCCTGTGAAAACACCAGGCGCAAACCTGCGGCTCAGATCACGGAAGGACTCTTTCCAAAAGACTGACCAGTGACGCAGGTTTACCTCCGCCAAACCCTCCTCTGTCTTCCTGGTTGCCTCCTTCAATAAAAAAAAAACTTACGTTCACTTCACGTTTTCGAGCAGGACTGCCTTACTTCAACCACGACACACGTCACTCCATTATGGAAAGCCAATAACTTCCAACAACGCGAGTAAAAATCCGGACGTACCTCGGTTGAAACCTCCTCTGCCCCCGCGTCTTCCTCCTCCAAATCCTGCTCAACGAGGTAGAAATCCAGTAAATATGAACCCGCTGGTGCAAATGCACATCACGGTGTGTTCCAACAGCCACTACGAACGCAACCCGGTCGTGACGCGAGGGTCCACCCACCATTTTCACTCAAGGCACCGTCGTTCCCTGTGGAACCCAACAGAGTTCCTATTCAATCGGCTGGAAGTGTGCTCAGGCAGGGTTGGAGGAAACGCTCCAGTCCAACGGGTAATGACAACATCAAAATAATTACCATTGAAGTAGTCAGCATCGTCCATCCTAGGAAATCCCCGGCCTCGTCCTGACAGGGCACAGGGACAGAGTCTGAGTGCAAGAGTAAATAACAAGACACATCCATCGAGTTTCTTTTTAAGACGTCCCACTTCCTGCTTGGGGACATTAAATGGGTGTCCAGATATACGTTTACGACTGAATCCTTTTAAGAACATGAAGCTCAAACGTCACCGCCTTTCCACCGCAAAACAGAAGCCCATCAAGCCAGTTACCACCCAAGATTCACGACGGCACAAAACTGTTGCCGCGGTTCAAGCCGGTGAGTTCCAATGACGCGAGCAAGTTGCACCTGGTTGATTCAGGCCTCACCTCGGCCTCCTCGACCCCTGTATCCACCTCGTTCTCCACCGCTGCTGTTCAAAGCGTCACCAGCTACGCAGCACGGAGGGGGAAGAAGGGGGACCAACAGTCACCGAGAAAGAACAACCGCCGGGTACCAGTTGAGACATCGACTCCGATACTTACCAATCCCATTCTCACCACCTACGAGAGGAGAGCAATGACATTAGATTCTCTACTAGACCATTGACAGGCCACATTAATCAACTGTTTAGCAGACACCATAAATAAGTCAACGTGGTTGCTATGGAACAATGTTAGTGCCCCCTCGTGTCCATTTTACCGTCCTACTACACTTCTACTTGACATATTTAATGGAGCCAGTTTTAACTGACAGGCTACAGCTAAGCTTCCCCTTCTCTGCACCTCCCTCCCTCTGCACACGCGCACAACTGCGCGAGCACGCTGAGCTAGCACGCTGAGCTAGCACGCTGAGCTAACTTGGCACAGTGTTGATTTTGATGAGACGGTGGTAGATCTGCCAGAGAGACCCCCCCCCCCCCCCCCCCCGGTCTGCGCGATGACTCACTCGCACAAACAGACATGGTTGACCAGACGTCCTCAGTCACAACCGTTTCTAAATGCGATGCTTTCTAATTTACAACAAATCTGATGTCGAACGGTTCCTGGCTGTTGTTACATATGAACGTATTGTACATTTGTAGAATAACGCAGTGTCACGTTGCTTCTGACACGCTCCACACTCCTGTAAGTATCAGTCATGGGAAGAATAAAGCAGAACCCAGTTTATTTTTCAAGTGTCTTTCTTCCCCAAATTACAAGAGGCTCCCACCATCACTACAGCACTCAGAAACTGCCGCGACTGCATATCAAATGACGATAGATTCTGTTTGAAATATTTCGGTGACAAAGCAAGCGTTAGATGCCAAGACACCTGTGAAGCTTTTAAATCCTCCGCGTCTTCCTCTGCCTCTTCCACCGCGACCTAGTAAAGAAACAGAAACACGTACTTAGGGTAGGGTAGGGTAGGGTGGGACTTCAGCCCATGCTGGTCTTCTTTTCACCTACCCCTTCCAGATTCACCATCATCCGTGTTCCAGGAGTCACCAGGAGAGGCTGAAACAAATGGAAAATTTCCAGCCTTCATTAACTGGATCGTCTTACCTTAAAATAATTATCAATTAATTCTAATTGTTCCCTTTTCCTGCCACAAGAAGATAAGCAACCACCGTTTAAACTGAACAGTCTATCTGAAGATGAGCATCAAATAACACAAGTACCTTCACTTGGAGCGTAGCTGGTCTGTTTGACAGTTGAAGTTTCCTGAATAAAGGGAATAAATTACAATCAGGGTGAGGGGGGGCCAACAAGAGCCGACAAGTCCTTCAAACTGGCATGCAGACGCTGTACTAGCTTACCTCTTCCCACTCATCCATATTGTTTTACTGAGAAGAAAGAAAATAGCAATTATGACCATTCAGATGTTAAGCCTGCATCTAAAAAGTTAAATTCAGTGTTTTAACAGCGGAGTGTAATTATCAGTCCTAACAACTGACAGAAAACCTTTAAGCAGTTTTAAGAAATCACGCAATACCGAATCGCCCCTTAAATCACGCACCGGCCTCGTGCTTCTCAGCGTGTGGGAAGTTAACTTAGCCGTTAGCTGGAGCGCCCGATTAAATTCCAGAGGGAAACTCCGACAATAAAGAGTAAGACCTTAAGAGCGCTCGGTACACCAGACATGTTCCAAAGACACTTACTCGCCCCTTAAAGACCAACCTTTCAGGACTATGTGGATGTTAACAGCGAAAATGTACACCAACTTTCCGATTCTTTGCTAGCTAGCGAGTGTGCTAAATTAGCTTGAGCTACTTCTGCTAATACTGCCGATGTCCTGGGGGAGCAATTGGACCACACCCTCTTAAGAAAAGGACAAATATCCCAATATTAATGTATACATGTCTTAATAGCGGCCTCAGGACAAATAAAATACATATTATAATGTCAGTGTCTGGTGACGGAGGAGTTTGTGGTTAAGCTAGCTGACATCCGGGACATTCACAATTGTATATGAGATGTTTAACATTATTTTTGGATCAGATATCCTGTCTGAACACGTGAAGTGTTGAACAAACTGTTCGCAGGAGTCAAAAACATGGACGGGATGAACATACCCTGTCAATTCAGTCTTGAGTTTGTGTTCGGTGAGCCAGTGACTCTTCCTGCAGCTTCCCCTTGACCGCTGGTACTGGATCGGTCAGCATCCCGCCCGCTGAAGGCGAAGGTTGCCAGCTCCGCGGCTTTCCCGCTCCGGGGAACCGCTTCTAAATTAACTTTACGGTATGAAACTAACGAAGTTTTCAAAGCTCAGAGGTGAAGATGTTTCGTTTATGCGTGTTTGTAAATGAACATTAGGTTTGAATTGTCCGTTTATTTAGTAAAACTTCAACCGGTTCGCACTTTGGAGCACAAGTGCCGCTTTTTGAGGATCAATGTGTTGTTTCTTTTCTTTTATACTGGTATATTTTTGGCAGTTTTACTGGTGATTCTTGTGCCATCAAAACAGGAAACAAGGAAACGTAAATTCAGAAATTGTAATCAATCTGAAATCATTGTTATGATTGTAATTATCGCGCAGCACAGCGCCCCCTGCTGCCCCAGATATGATCGCAGTCACGACACCCAGCTTCTACACAGGACGCCATTTTAACACTTAATTTCTCTACATTTTCTTCACGTTCCTCTGTTCTCAAGCTTCACGAAAGCTCAAACAAGATACAATTTAAAACTGTAGTTCTTTCTTTGCTACAAAAACATATAGTTTAGATATAAACAGTAAGTATATTTGTATACAGTTTGTCCATTGTACTACCAAGCTTGTTTTATGAAGTATCGTTTGCTCTGTTATGCTTTTTTTTCGTGACACCACGATTCTACTGCATGTGTTTTGTGTCTTACGCTCTCGGTGGTTGACAGTAACTGAGTAGAAATACTTTCTTATGTGAATTGTTGTTTTTTTCTAGAGCCCGAATAAATTCAAATAAAAAAAAATACTCTGGAATGAAATTGTTAAGGGGTATGCATGATTATAAATTGCATTATTTGCTCCAGTGGCCACGAGCCGAGTCATCCTGCAGAGTTACGGGGGTGGGATGCTTGGTCACACACACACACACACACACACAGTGAAGGTCAAACTGACCACACATCACAACACAAACCTCCTCGGGCCAATGTTCTACCAGTTGAAATGCAGCTGGCGTGGATGGGGACTGGAGCATATGCCTTCTGTGATTGGCTGCTGGTGGCATGATGATGGAAAGCCATCCCGCACTCGTCCTTCACCCTAATAGGGTCGAGACACATCGTGGTCGGACGAGCTAAACATTTTCACGGTTCTAGTGGAATCACAGGTTTTAATTCGAATTTAGGTACGTTACAAAATGTGTCCGGTCAAATAACACGAACGATTGTGAGTGAAATCTATCCTCCCAACCTAGAAGCAGCGCCACACATCCAAAACCTTATATCTGAGGTGGGTACAGCCAAAAGAGGCAATGTGGGTTCCTCCTCCAATGGGGTCACCACCCATGGGAGGGGCAGAAGGGGTGGGGTACTGTGAGATGGGTGGCAGCAGGGGTAGTCCCCCTCCACCTTCGGGTGGCACTTGGCACCAGGGCACCCTCGGCCACAGTTCGATGGTCGACTTCATGGTTGCGTTGTCAGACTTGCACGGTCATGTCTTGGACACCTGGGTGAAGAGAGGCCGGAGGGGCCAACCGTGTGTGTGTGTGTGTGTGTGTGTGTGTGTATATATATATATATGTATGTGTGTATACAACTATAATTTTTTTGGACATGGAGCATCTCTCTTGTAGATGTGTTTCTTGTTTTGTGGGTTTTTTTTTTTTAATCCTCTCTCGTCACGCTGTGACGTGATGACGTCAGATGGTTGAAACCTGTCGGCTGTTTTTTTGAAACTTGCCTCCGTAATGAAGTAATTTTTGTCAGTGTCTTTAAAACAATTTTCAGCGACTACTTTTTAAATCACATCTTACTCCTATTGAATAATTTCCCGATAGTGTAATTAATAAATAAATAAATAAATAAAGCTCCGTTACCGGAAATGAAACTTTGAACTCTCACTTTCGACCAATGAAGGAGCTTCATGCTGCTGGTGGTTCCAACAGCTGGTTTGGGGTTTGTAGATGCTTTTATTTTCCTAAGTTTAGACTTTGTCGTCGTTATGTGGGATATGGAGTGTAACGTTGTGTGTTTCCATGGAGCTGTTAGCACAACTCCACTTTGACTCGCGAGGGCGGCTCCTCGAGCTTGTTGAGCCTGTTAAACTAGGAGTGAGTTTGCTAGCCGCTGCTAGCTAGCCGCAGCTAAAGGCTGATATTGGATGCAAAACTCACCGAATCGGCACTCGTGACTGACATCATCACCTCTATCGCGAGCTGTGACGCGCGTAACTAGACGGTAACGTATACTGTCAGGCATCCGAGCGCGGATCTAAACGGTCATGTCCCCCTGGCTGGGTTGTTGGTGTGCATGCTCAGTTGCATAATTGTAGCCAGCAGGGCGCGCGCGCGTGGGTGGGTGTGTGTGCGCGCGCGCGGGTGTGTGTGTGTGTGTGTGTGTTTCTGTCTGTGTCTGTCTATCAGCCACCATCTCATTGCTCACACTTGGGCTGAAGTGCTACAACCAGCCAGCCCCCACAGACACGTGCGACTCCGATGAATCCTGAAGAGCAGCATAATTAATCCGAACATTTCTTCTTCTTCTTTTAATTTCATGTTTATTTGCAGCTATGAAGGCACGCTGATTGAGTGTGAGTATGCTACGGTGATGAGAGCGAGGTGGATTTGATGCTTTGAGCGTCATCATCTCTGACTTAACCATCTCCATCCACAGAGAGATGAATTCCAAGAGAAGAGGTGGGAAGCCCAACAGAGGAGGGGGGAGGTTTAACAAGCCGAGAGGTGGCGGTGGAGGCGGCGGGAGTAAGAAGGCAGGAACAAATCGCTGGGAGGATGACGATGATTTCAGCCTCGATTTTGGACCCCCTAAATCTGTCAGGTAGCACAGATCCTCAAAAAAAATGTTCATTCATATCTGGGGTTCTCGCTTTTCTCGTTCCTGCTTCACTCATTTCCCCGCTATTTCTTCTTCCTGGGTGTCTCCAGACGTGGAAAAGGACGAGGTGGCGGCGGCCGTAACGGAGACAGGGATGGAGGTCAGGGGGGTAGGGGCCCGGATCGAGTCAGGCACAGCAGAGGAGGTGGGATCAGACCTGGCAAAGCTCTCCCGAGATCCCTCGCAAGCACTAGGACGTACCCGAAGTCTAGTGACGGCACAAGACGGGAGATGAGCGCCATGCCCCTGCAGAGGATCTTCATGACCAGCGAGAACCAAGAACAGCTGAAGGAGCTTCTACGAGAACTGCAAACCCTCGATTTGGAGTGAGTACGTCGTTCTAAACCCGCACCGGGTCGGTTTGATGACGGGACCGATTGAAACGTTTGTCTTTATTTATGTGCCTCAGTGAGTCTGGTTCCGATTATTCAAGAGAGGAGGCGGAAGAGGAGGAGGAGGAGGGAGCGTGGGACGAACACGACGAGTTAGACCACCGTGAGGAAGGACAGTTCTGGACTACGAATGATGAGCCAGTGGAAAGAGCAGAGAGCCCGGAATATGATCCAGAGTCTGATGAAGAACGGCCCGCCCCTGAGCCGGTGGTGTCCTTGTTTGCTGTCGGGAAACTCTGCAGGTGATGTCCTGATGCGTCTCTTACTGCAGATTTGATCCATTTAATCTGCTTTTGCTCTTTGAGAAACAAGGTGAAATTGTTCCTCTTCTTCTATGTCACGTATGTGTTTGGCCCCTCACAGGTACGGGTTCGATAGGGAGCGCAGCAAACGGGCCCTGGAGTCTGGCGGAGGAGAGTTTGGGGCAACTTTAGAGCAGCTTCTCTACCAGGTTTTCACCGAACGTTACGGCCGGAAATTGGTCTCCGCTGATGGCTTGGAGGGGGTTCCGATGGATGAGTGTTTGAGCCAGAGGCAGGAGGAAGCTCTGGCGCTGTCGGCTATTTTCGGCGAGCGCTTCAGTGAGCGCATCGCTAACGCAGTCTGGGCGGTAGAGCTGGATCTGTCTTTCCTCTCACGTGGTGCTGTCAAGAATGACGGCGTCGCCGGGAGTCGATATGACGGGGTGCGAGATGTCTGCCGGTTCTTCCTGAGGGGCAAAGGCTGCCGCTTCGGGGACAAGTGCAAGTTCAAACACCAACTTCCCGCCAAAGGGAGGTCGGGGGCAGGTTCCCCTGAACTAAAGGGCCCAGGCCAGCCTGGCATCAGCAGCTTTTCCCCTCTGGAATATGAACTCGAGATTCGGTTTCCAAAAGGCAACCGTTACCCCTTCCAGGCGCCAGTGGTAGCCTTCAGCACCAATAACGAGTCAGTGGGAGCCGCAGGGAGGCTCAGCGTGACCGAGAAGTTGTTCGAGGAGGCGTTGGCGGCGGCACAGAGCGGCGTACCCGTGGTTTACACTCTGATCACCCTGTGTGAGGATGAAGCTACCATGACGGAGCTGTTGGCTGTCGGCCATCACAAATACAGCACGCCACCCCCCTTTGTGGTGGTTCCTCCTCCTCCTCCTCTCAGCGTGGCGAAGAGTGGGAGGGGCGGCGGCACCAGCGCGAGTACCAATCCCGGTATTAGGAAGACGGCTCCACCAAAGAACCAGCGACAGTTAGACTGTAAGTCAAACTTGTGTTGAGTGTTGGGTTTTTTTTTGTTTATTTTTGGGAAACAGAACCCAGTGCTCTTTACTGGCTTCATGAAAAATTGTGGCATTTCATAAAATATTAGTTTCCAAACCTGAAAAATAGTTTTTGAGCATTAAATAAAGCCAGACTACTTGGGGGGGAGTCACAAAATTTTGCTTCCCCCATAGCTGCGTTTCAAGCACGGCATGTTGGTCAGTTTAGAAAACCCTATGGAATTTGTACTTCTGTTTAAACTCCCGTCTTCTGTCTGTAAAGTGAAAGAGGCGGAGAAGCTGGACAGGCGGGACGAGGACAGAGCCGTCCCTGTGGAGTGTGAGAGTTACGTCAATCTGAGGAAGGAAATGGCCAAAAAGCACAACTTTAAAATGGACAACGTTCTTCAAGAGAACGGCAGGCTGTGCCGGGCGTTCGAGAGGAAAACGGTAACCAGCGCCACGTCTTTAAAAGAAACCCAAACGTACGAACAACTGTCCGCCATCTTGTCCTGCACTCACACGTTACTATTCTGCAGTCATCCGCGCGCTTCAGGTCCATGATGGAGCAGAGGAAGAAGCTGCCAGCCTGGGATGAGAAGGACAACATCATGGGCGTGTTGGAGGGGTGTCAGGTGCTGGTGATCAGCGGGATGACCGGGTGGGTCGCGTAGGCAGCGGCGGCGAGGACAGAATCGATATTCGTCTGTTGTGTAGGAACACTTGGGTGAACCGTTCCTGACTTTTCTTCATCATCCTCCCCGCAGGTGTGGGAAGACCACCCAGATCCCCCAGTTTATTCTGGACGCTTCCTTTAGCGGTCCCGCCGACCGGGTCGCCAACATCGTCTGTACGCAGCCGCGTCGCATCTCTGCCATCTCTGTGGCTGAAAGGGTGGCGCAAGAGCGGGCGGAGAGTCTGGGCAACTCCGTGGGCTACCAGATCCGCCTGGAGAGCGTCAGGGTAACGTCAGACTCGTTACACACGCCCCTGCTGTGACATCAGAGAACCTCGAGGTTCTCGCTTTGATACCACAAGTCAGTGCTCTGATCACTGCCATCGTACATAAAGACAAGAACATCAGTGAAACTACCAAAGAGTTTCTTCCTCCGCCTGTGGTCGGCCAGGCGCCCCAATGAGCCACATACTCTCGCCGTCCTCAATTTCCACGTAATTTCCTCATGTTCTCGTCTCGGTTTACGCGAACATCTCCCACTCTCTTGTCTCGTCTGTCAGACGTCGGCCACCAGGCTGCTGTACTGCACCACGGGCGTGTTACTGAGGAGGCTGGAGAGCGAGGTGGACCTGAAAGGCGTCACGCACGTCATCGTGGACGAGGTGCACGAGCGCACGGAGGAGAGGTGAGATCAGTGCGGAGCAGTCACGTACGTCCTCGTCCCCTGTAAGTATGTAAATGGAAAGTCTTGTCATGTGATGGTTATTTTCCAGCGACTTCCTGCTGCTGGTGCTCAAAGACCTGATAATGAAGAGGCTGGACCTGAAGGTCATTCTAATGAGCGCCACGCTGAATTCCAGCCTGTTCTCTGAGTATTTCTATGACTGTCCCGTAATCCACATCCCTGGTAATGACCCCCGCCTGGTCCGTTCCCAATAAGAACGTTCTTAAGTCCTACTTGACGTTCTCAAGGGTTATCGATACCTCTCGTTCCAGGGCGAACATTCCCCGTCGATCAGCTCTTCCTGGAGGATGTGATTGCTAAAACCAGGTCAGTAAACCTCCGACTCCTCGCCTGCGGAAAATGCGGTAGGACTTACTGAACTGTGCAAACGGAACGTTCTCAGGTACGTGATCGAGGACGGCAGCCCTTACGCGCGCTCGGGGAAGCAGAACCCCACACGCAGCCAAGGAGGCAAAATGCAGCCACGGGTCATTGCGGAGGACCCCAGGGACGACGAGTGGAACTTCGCCTCTTTCTGTAGGAAAGACTTCGTCAAAGACTCGGTCCCGGACATGCAGCTCAGCCTGCAGGAGCTCTCGGTCCGATACAAAGGTGATTTGAGAACCCGCGTTCTGGATGGCTGCCTCTTACCCGTTTGCACTCATCATGTTTTGGTTACACCGTTTGGTACAGACACTAAGACGTCCGTGCTGAAGACCATCGCCGCGATGGACCTGGACAAGATAAACATGGACCTGGTGGAGATGCTGCTGGAGTGGATCGTGGACGGAAGGCACGGCTACCCACCAGGTAGGCGTCTCAGTTGCCCTGTTAAACGGAATCCAGGTTGACTGCGACTTACGGTCGCGCGTGTGCCCTCTAGGTGCGGCGCTTGTGTTTCTGCCGGGTCTGGCGGAAATAAAGATGCTGTATGAGCAGCTCCAGTCCAACAGGCTGTTCACCAGCAGCAACAACAGGTTGGTGTGTTTTTCTCCTCGTGTCACCAAGACTCCTCGTGATCCAGTTGCTGCGGTGACCTTTTGACCACATTTACACTTCAAACCAGATTGTTTATGTGGGTAGAATAACGTGTGTTGTCTGTTTCAGTGCTTTGTGGTATTGTTATGAACACACATGGCTAACTGACAGTTCCTAAACCAGGTGTGTGGTGTACCCACTTCATTCTACCCTGTCCAATGAGGAGCAGCAGGCTGTTTTCAGCCGGCCCCCGGAGGGTGTCACCAAGATCATCATCTCCACCAACATTGCAGAGACCTCGGTAACCATTGACGACGTGGTGTATGTCATCGACTCCGGCAAGATGAAGGAGAAACGGTAACCTTGCGCTTTCTGGAATGACAGCAGGCGGTTACTCGGTTATGAGGCCGTATAAAACATGCTGTTGTCTGGTTGGACGGGTCGTAGCGGCGCCGTCAACTTCCTGGTGTGTGTGTGTGTGTGTGTGTGTGTGTGTGTGTGTGTGTGTGTGTGTGTGTGTGCTCAGGTACGATGCATCTAAAAGCATGGAGAGCCTGGAAGACGCGTGGGTATCTCGGGCCAATTCGCTGCAGAGGAAAGGGAGGGCGGGTCGCGTGGCCTCGGGGGTCTGCTTCCACCTCTTCACCAGCCACCACTTCCAGCACCTGCTGACTGAGCAACAGCTACCTGAGATCCAGAGAGTGCCTCTGGAGCAGCTCTGCCTCCGGTACGTCGGTCCGTGTGGCAGATTTGTGAATGTCAAGACTTTTAGAGTGAGGACGGAAGTGTAGCTGGTTTGCTGCGTGTGTGTGTGTGTGTGTGTGTGTGTGTGTGTGTTACCGTCTCTCCCTGACAGTATCAAGATCCTGGATGTATTTGCCGAGCAGACGCTTGAATCCGTCTTCTCTCGGCTCATCGAGCCCCCGGCTACAGGGGGCGTGGACGCTGCCATGCAGCGTCTACAGGACCTGGGTGCTCTAACCGCAGAGGAGAGGCTCACCCCGCTGGGCTACCACTTGGCCTGCCTGCCCGTCGATGTGCGCATTGGAAAACTCATGCTGTTTGGCGCCATCTTCCGCTGCCTGGATCCAGCACTCACCATCGCTGCCAGCCTGGCCTTCAAATCGCCCTTCGTAAGGCCACTGTTGAGAGACCATATGTGCGTGTGGCTGCTTTTAGAAACGTTCCCTGCCTTGATCTTTGTGTCCCGTCCTCTCCTTGCAGGTATCTCCGTGGGATAAACGCCAGGAAGCGAATGAGAAGAAACTGGAGTTTGCGCTGGCCAATAGTGACCATCTGGCTTTGTTACAGGCCTACAAGGTAGCGTTTACCGTTGGTGGAAGAGCAAGCACATCATCCTCAGTCTCCCATGTATCCAAATGATCAATGTGCTCGGGAAACCTCTCTGTCAGGGATGGTGCCACGCTGCGAAGAACGGCAACCGGGCTGGCTTCCTTTACTGCAGGGAGAACTTCCTCTCTTGGAGAGGATTACAGGTTCGACAGACCTCCAAACACAACATTTAAGTAGTCCGGCAGGTCAGTTTGTCCCCTCTTTCTTTTTATTTTGGAAACAAAAAACCCTGTGACTTGATTGGTGTGCAGGAGATTGCCAGTCTGAAGAGGCAGTTTGCTGAGCTGCTGTCTGACATTGGTTTCATAAAGGAAGGACTGAGGGCCAGGAATATTGAGAGGATGTGCTCTGCAGGCTCTGATGGTGTTCTAGAGGCTACTGGTCCTGAGGTAACACACACACGCACGCCTGCATGCGCTATTGGACTTCCCTCTCGTGGTAACATTTCAGATGCACAGCGCTACGTCTTCTCGGTCATCTCTGTTTACCTCTGTTCTCCATATTTAGCATTTATGCTAATTTCCCCCGATTGCCTTTCTCAGTCAAACGTGCGACTCAGTTCTCGGTCTTCTAGTCGGGACCGACGCTTCAGTCGGGTGCGAGTTAACGTCTCCTGTGTACGACCTCTCCCGTCCCTTCCAGGCCAACCTGAACTCTGACAACATCCAGCTGATATCTGCCATTTTATGTGCTTCCCTTTATCCCAACGTGGTTCAGGTGCGTTGACATCGTCCCTCACTTTTGGATTTATGAGCTTTAACTCGGTCACAACCTTCACCAGCCTGCTCTTTGGCACTGTACCAGGTTCAAGCTCCTCAGGGGAACTACCAGATGACCTGCACTGGAGCCGTGAAGATGCACCCCAAAGCCAAGGAGCTCCGCTTTGTGACCAAGAGTGACGGCTACGTTCACGTACACCCCTCATCCGTCAACTTCGGGGTGAGCTGAGTAAAACGGAGGGCGGTTAGCGAAACACTCAACAGCGCGGAACAGAAACGAGCCCTCGGCCCTCTCTTCTGCGCTGCAGGTGTGCCACTACACCAGCCCGTATCTGATCTACCACGAGAAGGTGAAGACGAGCCGCGTGTTCATCAGGGACTGCAGCATGGTGTCCGTCTACTCTCTAGTGCTGTTCGGAGGCGGGCAGGTCAACGTGGAGCTGCACAAAGGAGAGTTTGTCATCTCCCTTGACGACGGATGGATTCGATTCGCCGCCGCCTCTCATCAGGTCAGAGATAATTTACAAAGCGAGTCAAATATTCAGGTGGATTCGAATAGCTTGCTTCATCTAGCCAGGTGTATGAAGTGTGTGTGTTACCCAGGTGGCCGAGCTGGTCCAGGAGATGCGTCTGGAGCTGGATCAGCTGCTGGAGGACAAAATCAGGAAGCCAAGCACGGACCTGTGCAGCTGCCCCCGCGGCTCCCGCATCATCGACATGATCGTCCACCTCATCTCCACCCAGTAGCGCCGCCGCCGCCGCCTACGGAGAGCCTCTATAAACCTCCTCCCGCACCCGCGCCGCCGCCACATCACGGTTTTAACACGTCACTCTTCTAATCCCTCCGAGGGAGGCCGGTCAGGGTACAAAACCCTGGATCTTTACGTGCCGGCGTCATCGTCGGGCCCGCTGCCGCATGCCTGCGCGCACTCGCCACACCACACACACACACACACACAGCTTCTGTGGCGCCGCACTCGTGTTTACGAAAGCAAAAAGGTTGCCTTTAAGAAAATACGCAGACGATCCCAGGACCTCCAGCTTTGTAACGGTAGATGTAAAAGCACTTTCTGCTTCATTTATTTCTCCTCCTGGTGTCTGTCACGCGCAACCATGGATGTCTTACGTGACGCTACACCACTGCTGAACGTGGAGTGGAAATTTGCCACACACTCGATTGTTAAATCATGCCGGACAAGACGTCAGATACGATTCGTACTGACTGCATTTTTTTTTTTTTTTTTCCTTTTTTAATTTTACATTTTTATTTTTAAATTTTTGAGTTGTGGGTCTCACAACGGAAGTGTTTCTGGAGTCCATATTGGATATGTGATACCCGGCGGCGACTGCGCACTTGTGACCATTCGTGATGCATGACTGGGAAATCCAAGCGCTTCTGCACGGTGTTCGGTTTACATGAATGTAACTTCGATTCTACGGTGATGTCAAAAAGTACATTTTCACAATGTGAACGAAAAGGGCTTTGTAAATCCGAATTTTACGGGGTCTGCCAAAGAAATGTCTTGACGGGTCATGAATTCTACTGCACTTCGAATAAACAAGTGACTTCAGCTGGTCCTCGTCTTCATTCAGCTCCCGCCTCTTGGCGTTCGACCTGTTTTTCAGCTTTTTACGTGTTTTGTCGAAGCCCTTGGATGCGACAGATGAATTTATAGGCTTGTGGGTGAGCCCAACCCCTTTATTCAGGAGCCGGTGTGTTCCGTCTCTATGACAACAGGTCGTAAACATCTTACTGCCCCGGCTGAAGCGGTTCAGATGTCACTTAGAGCGCTGCCTTGACCGGTAAGATTTATTTAATTTTTGCTTTTTTTTTTTTATTATTTAAGCGTTTTGAAAATGTTTGACTCATCTTTTAAAACAAGCAAATTTTCGTCTGTCATGATTTCATAATTTCAATTTCACAGAATGATAGAAAACATCCTCCCTCGGGAGCTGGTGCTTCTTTCACCATGGTAAAGCAAACTCAATAGACTGACAGGTTCTGAATACAGTCGACATGTTGTAAGATTTGTATTTTCCTCAAAGCCGCCTAAATCCAGAAAATCAAGATCCAACAGTTCTAAACCTGCCAAGAAGACTGGAAATACCAAAAAAAGGTCCTCAAGCGCCAAATCCATCAAAACTGAGCTGGACCTCCTGAGCCCAGCAGCCATGGAGAACCTCTACTACATTTCCCACAATGCAGGTGACTGCTTGGCGTTCAGAGGCTTTGGGTGGCCGAGGAAGAAGAGTAAGAAAAGAAAGAAGGGGAAAAAACAGAAGAGGACAAAGTAATGTATCAATACAACCATTTTTCTCTGTTGAAACGCCTCATGTCCTGTTATTGTCGCCACCTGGTGGACAGATTTATAACAACGAGCAATATTGACGTTCGACGCTCGCTCCTCCACAGATTTATTCAAGAATATTCAAAGAATTCGCCAGAAAATCTTGAATGTAAATGCCAAAGTTCAAATGTGAAGGATTCAGGATTGTGAGGCTTGTGAAGGATGCGCTTTAAGAACTGTGGGACACAAATTAAGAGCTTAAAACACTTCCTAAGGTCGTGAATGTGGCTTGTAAAGTTTAAACATTAAAAAAAGGCAAGTCAACAATAATATTGTCATGGACATAAAATTGCAGGATTTATCTTTCAATCTATGCATTTTATTTAAGAAAAAATACCACCTAGTCAGTCAATATTCAATCATATTTTACATGATCAGTAAATAAAGGAAATGTACACAATTTTTTTCATAAAACTGTCAAATAAACATCTTCTCTGTGGAGTCCACTTGTTCTTTCTTGCAATATTGGACCACTTTTATCACTCTGGGGGCTTCATTCATTCCTCCTCCACGTCTTCCTTGGATGCTTTGATTTTCTCGGCTATGTCGGGAATCTAAAAGAGGAAAAAGCAGGTTAAATCTGGACCTGAAAGGAGAAAAGGCAGGTCAAATCTGGTACCAATGCTCTGTACCAGGACCATCTTCAAGAAAAGTAGAATAAATAACTCAAAAACTCTGTAGACATCATGCCTTTGGTGGTAAAAGGTACATTGAAAGACTTAGAGGCTCACTGTTGTGTGGTGATAAATACTTGAAAGGCCCGTGTTAGCGCATGGCTAGCAGATAAAACCACACCAACACTGTCAGGGGAAGTGTGAACGGGAAGTGACAGACAGCTTGAGTCATTACAGAGACTTAAAACAGCTGATATGCTGAAAAAACACACACAAGAATGAATAAATGCACATTACAGACGAAATTATCTGACTACGTTTAACGATAATTAACTAAACTGGGGATGATGGGCTGGTTTAGGTGGTGATTTGGCTCTGTGTCCGTTTGTTCTCACGGGAGGGGGTCGGTCCGCTTCTTCCTGTTAAGTGTCACGGGGGGGGTGGAGCCTATCCCAGCAGCCTTCAGGTGAGAGGCGGGGTTCACCCTGGACAGGTCACCAGTCCATCGCAGGACCAACACATAGAGACAGACAACCATTCACACTCACAGTCACACCTACAGTCAATTTAGAGTATCAATCAGCCTCGTCCCCTCTTGATGTCTTTGGACTGTGGGAGGAAGCTGGAGTACCAGAGAGAACCCACACAGGAACAGGGAGAACATGGAGACTCCACACAGAAAGATCCTGTGATGGAGCCGGGACTGGAACCCGGAACCTTCTTGCTGTGAGGCCACAGTGCTGACCACTGCACCACCGTGCCGCCCTGTGGCAAAAACATCTTTTATAAAATCACTTCCTTTAATACGCCAATTTTTTATTGATGCCATTTGGTACTGTGCTGTAAACGGACACGACCAAAAGGAAAATACAGCAGGAATTAAGTGTACAATTAATGTTAAATAATCTATTAGATATAGCGTCGATCTTGACCTTTGACCTTAGATTTTTAGCTTTAATAGAATATTTACTGGAGGGTTGGTTTTTTTGTTTGTTTGTTTTTACATCTATGGCACTATTTTATCCAGGTATTTCTACGCTCACTCGATTAAAATTGTTACAAACATCAAATTCACCTGAGATAAGATCCACCGGAGAAATCAAAGCATGTAATTGACACTGTTTTACCGATCGATAACCCATCGTACCCTTTGATTTTGGGCTGTGTCGTCCTGTTTTATTTCTGTTTTTTTTTTTTCCTTTAATTTGTCAAACTACTGCAATTATAAGAGCAATGCTTGAAGGATGGGCAGGTCCAGGCCTGCCGCGTGAGTTTAAAATAAAATTTATTTTGATAATAATTAATTGATTAATTATAGGCAAATGTAGAGGTAAAAAGAAACGATGAAAATAGAGAATAAATAAGATGTATGAGGAAATGTGAACTCTCCAGAAGATACGTGCATGGTACGAGTCCAGGTCCAGTTTAGAATATCCATCCATTCCAGAAGGTATTGTAGCTAAGTCGCAATGCATTGTGGGACGTGTACTGACGGCGAAGTCAAGATGGCTGTCAACTTCAGGCCGAGGAGAGAACCTGCGGCAGGAAGCCCGTGAATGAAGTTTTAAACGGAAAATAGTCCGCTGCTTCCCGCGTTTACTTGAATTACCTCGCCGCTGAAGTTGTACTCCACCCGTGCAAGACCCGGTACATTCACGAACAGCAGCAGAATTACAAACAACTGAGGTTAAAGTCTCGTATGAATCCCGACGAGAAGGAGGACTGTGAGTGTGCGCCACCACAGGCCGAGACCAGCCCCGCGGGAGGACGCGATAGGTAGGCGAGGGCGAAGGAAAGAGCCGGGGATGCCGGGATGCTAGGCGGAGGGTAGCGGGTTAGCTTGTGTTGTTAGCCTTGTGGATGAAATTCTCCCTTTTTGTATATGTATATATACTCTTTAAACAGACTGAGAGTTAACAAGCATCGATTGGTAATTAACCTAGTACGGTTTAAACCAAGTTAATATTACCGCGGTCATGTAATTTTATCAGGAATAATTATTGAAATAGTACCAGCGGGCTAGCTTGTATATGCTACATTAGCTTGCTAAAGTCAGGGTCAGTCCCCTGACATTCCCCCTGCCTGGTTAGCAGTACTGGCCCCGTTAGATCGGAATGTAGCGTTTTTGACTCACAATATTGTGAAGAAGTTAATAATTTTCTTGTTAATTTCGGATTCGGAACACACAGACTGTTACAGTAACCACTGCAAGGCCAGCTTGCATCTGCGAGACACCGGCTCTGGTGGTGGCTCTGTCATATATATATATATATATATATATATATACTAATAGGAGCCAGCACCAGAACCTACATGTTAATTTCTAAATAATAATAATAATTATTATTATTATTATCGTGCAGCACATCATGACCTCTGCTGTTCTTATCATTGTTTGTCTTTTAATTAGAGAATTCGAGGAGCCTGAAATAGAAAACCCAGAAGCAAGCCGAATGTAAGTCCAACTCAGCCTGCATTCACTGATGTGTGTGTGTGTGTGTGTGTGTGTGTGTGTGTGAGAGACACAACTCTGTCTCTCTGACAACTCTCTGTTCCCACGTCTTGTTTTCTATTCACTGTAGTTTCTGCCACTTTTCTTGAAGGTTAAACGTTTCTGATAGTTGACTCAGTTTAAATGTAATTTAAAAGAAAAAAAGCGGTGACCTGTTTTCATCACACCTAATGAAGTCCTACATTTTCATTGGTGGCACCTTCTCACGTTGAACGTTGGTTGTCTGTATTTTATCATGTAGTTTGTATGGAAGCTACTGTCATTATCTGTGGAACCGCAAGCAACTATGGCTGCTTCATGTCAGCTCACTTGAAATGTTTCAACTCATACCAGCCACTCCAGACGTTGCACTGGCCTTAGCAGATCCCGCAATGAGTCGTTTTTCGCGCAGGGGTCGTAACCTTTTCTTCTTACCTGCGAACACAGGAAGCGAGCAGCTGCCAAACATCTAATAGAGCGCTATTACCACCAGTTAACAGAGGGCTGTGGGAATGAGTCTTGCTCCAACTCGTGGTGTGCCTCGTCAGTTGGCTTCAACCGCATGGATAACAATGCAGCAGCAGTCAAAGCCCTGGAGTTGTACAAGGTCAACGCTAAATTATGCGACCCCCACCCCTCCAAGAAAGGCACCGCCTCAGCCTACCTGGAGAGCAGCGCTCACAGCAACTCGGCATGCAGTAATAGGAAGATGAACCATAAAGATGTCCACTCTGTACGGGACAATTTCAAAGGTGAGTCCATGTCCCACAGTTTCACGTTTTTCAGTCATTGCTTTGGAGAGAATAATCGGCCCTTTTTATATTCAACCGCTGAATGTCTGATTCTTTGCATAGATGTAAATTACCTGACAGAGGACAAGGTGTACGAGATCTTGGACATCTGTGGGGAGAATGAAGATTACTCCCCTCTGATCAGAGTAATAGGCCGGGTGTTCTCCAGCGCCGAGGGCCTGGTGCAGAGCTTCCGTAGGTCCAAACCTCACACCAAGGAGGAGCTCAAGTCCCTCCAAGGAAAGGATGAGGACAAAGATGAGGATGAGAAGGAGGCAGCTGCCTGCTCTGCGACAGCGATGGAGGAGGATTCTCCTTCCTCCTCTTCGTCCTCGCGGCTTGGAGAAGGATCATCGGGGGAAAACGATGTCCAGAAACTGGCTCCGGATGAGGTGTCGGTGGACATTGAAGCCGTGCGGCGGGTCTACGAGCGCCTGCTGTCCAATGAGAAGATAGAAGCTGCCTTCCTGAATGCACTGGTCTACCTCTCTCCTAACGTAGAGTGCGACCTGACGTATCACAATGTGTATTCACGAGACCCAAACTACCTGAACCTGTTTGTTATTGTGATGGAGAACAGCAACCTCCACAGCCCGGAGTACCTGGAGATTGCCCTCCCTCAGTTCTGCAAAGCCATGAGCAAACTCCCGCTGGCCGCTCAGGCTAAGCTAGCGCGACTGTGGTCCCACTACAGTGCCGAGCAGATCCGGCGCATGGTGGAAACCTTCCAGCAGCTCATTACCTACAAGGTGATAAGTAACGAGTTCAACAGCCGCAACCTGGTCAATGACGACGACGCGGTGGTGGCGGCCACCAAGTGCTTGAAGATTGTCTACTATGCCAACGTGTTGGGCGGCGACCTTGACATGGAGCACAACGAAGAAGAAGACGAGGAGCCCATCCCGGAATCCAGTGAGCTCACCCTGCAGGAGCTGTTAGGAGAGGAGCGGCGAAACAAGAAGGGCCCTCGAGTAGACCCACTGGAGACGGAGTTGGGGATCCGCACCAACGACTGCCGGCGGCCTCTCATCCCCTTTGAGGAATTTGTTAATGAGCCTCTGAACGAAGTGCTGGAGATGGACAAGGACTACACTTTCTTTAAGGTTGAAACTGAAAACAAGTTCTCTTTTATGACGTGCCCCTTCATCCTTAACGCTGTCACCAAGAACCTGGGTCTGTACTATGACAACCGCATCCGTATGTACAGCGAGCGGCGTATCACTGTCCTTTACAGTTTAGTGCAGGGTCAGCAGCTCAACCCCTACCTGAGGCTGAAAGTGCGCCGGGACCACATCATCGACGATGCTCTGGTCAGGGTACGTACGCCCCGATGCGTCCTTCAACACATGAACGCTCCATGTTTCCTACCTGTTGTCACTTGGGGGCCCACTGCATAGATTAATGAGGCATTCAATGTCATCCGTATCTGTAGCTGGAAATGATAGCAATGGAGAATCCTGCAGACTTGAAGAAGCAGCTATATGTGGAGTTTGAAGGAGAGCAAGGTGTGGATGAAGGAGGTGTTTCCAAAGAGTTCTTTCAGCTTGTTGTTGAGGAGATCTTCAACCCAGATATCGGTAAGAGAACGCAGACGGCGTGTTGCAGAAATGAGCGCGTGAGCGCGAGGCCACCAGAAAGATGGTGAGAATCACCCTTTCACACAAGGCTGCTCGGAACCGCTCGCGTTAGATAATTACCTCATTTTCCTAAAGCCTTTTGAATTTTACCAATAATTACGGCTGATTTTGATCTCTCGGGATTAACCCCAAATGATATTCACTTTTTTTTTATATTTTTTTTTTTAGAGGCCATAAAACCCATGAAGCAGTAACAGTAACAGCTCTGGCCCTGAAATTCAGTAACGCGTCCTCACCCCGTGATGTCACAACGACGCGCATCAGTTGTCCCACTACTTGTCAGCATTCCGCGGCGTGAGGACTGATGTCATTGCTACGTTATTACCAGCTGTGACAGTGGAGCTTGTTGTGATTTCAGTGTGTGTGTGTGTGTGTGTGTGTGTGTGTGTGTGTGTGTGTGTGTCAGGATGGCAAAAAATGATGGCCAATGCCAGAGTTGGTTCTCAAACTTCGCTGTGTTTGTCTGCAGAAGTTTTTACAACTGCGCGAGACGCCGTCTAAAAAAAAACAAAAAAACCCCTAACAGTCGAGGAGCTGAGTTGAAAACGGAAGCATCTCTCAAATAGAAAGTGAAGCTGGAAAGAACAGAAAAACCGCCAGTTTTCTCAGAACCGTCCTCTGCTCGTCCCCACGGCAGCACGACGCAAACTCACAAATGTGAAACCCAAACGAGTCACGCGCTCTTGCAGCTGGTAAAAAGAACATAAAAACGGCCGCCGCCTTGCTCATTTTCCCGTCTTAGGATACGAGTCGTCTAAAAAAACCAAAAAACACAAAACCCCCGGAACAACAAGGGTTCCTTGGGTTGTTGTCAGTGTTTTAACTGTTGACAAAGGTCCAAATGAGTCCACCGGTGTTCAGAAGCCCCGTATTTCCTCGTAGCACGCCGCTGTTTGGAAGTTCTGGATGTGTAGTGGATTATTTTAACGCGGGGCTCCGTGCTACTCAAACCTCAGTGCCTTTGGCTCCTGTCCAGTAAGCAAAAACATCCGATTTTCCTGAGGTCAACGACCGGAAAGCGCATGTCGAGATTTTACTCCTAGGATTTAAATCCAAGTTAATTTCAGCGCGTGGACCGCCTGGCTGCTGACAGCTGTCCGACTTGCCGGGAAATGGCAGCGTCCTGCTCTCCCTCGGAGCCGTTATTCTTTCTTTTCTGTCTCATCAGCTGGTTGTTTAGAGACGGGCTTGCTTTGCCTGTGTCACGGCGTTCAATGATGTAGCAAAAAGAGGGATGATGAGGTTGTGGTTTTAAGGGCAGTTCCAATAGTGACACAAGCCGGGGCGGCCATGCTGGATTACTCTGTATTTGCGCTCTTTTCACAATTGGTGTTCTTCTCCTGCAGGCATGTTCACATATGATGAGCGCACCAAACTTTTTTGGTTCAACCCGTCGTCGTTTGAAAACGAGGGCCAGTACACGCTGATCGGCATCGTTCTCGGTCTCGCTATCTACAACAACTGTATCCTGGATGTCCATTTTCCCATGGTGGTCTACAGGAAGCTGATGGGCAAGAAAGGAACGTTCAGGGACCTGGCGGATTCCAACCCAGTAAGAGCTACATCCGCTCCGGTTGCTTCTTGGTGATAGAACTTGGAACATTCATATCCCGCACTTCATAAACCTTCCTGAATATTCGATCTGTGTTCTCCTGACTGTGTCGGAAAGGTCCTGCACCAGAGTCTGAAGGAACTGCTGGAGTATGAGGGTAGCGTGGAGGAGGACATGATGATCACGTTCCAGATATCTCAGACGGACCTCTTTGGGAACCCACTTATGTACGATTTAAGGGAAAATGGAGACAAGATTCCAGTCACAAATGAAAACAGAAAGGTGAGCGGAACCGTGCCCTTCTCCCCGTAATGAAATATTCCACTCATGTAGAACTCTCAAATATTTAGGACTCGGGGCGAGAGCGCAACGGGTGAACTGGTGTCTCCGGAAACCAGCAACCGGATTTGTGACGTCGAAGAGTAACCGCGCCTGTTTGTGTGTGCAGGAGTTTGTAGCTCAGTATGCAGAGTACATGCTGAACAAAAGTGTGGAGAAGCAGTTCAAAGCATTCAGAAGAGGCTTCCACATGGTCACCAACGAATCCCCGCTCAAATACCTCTTCAGGCCGGAGGAGATCGAGCTCCTGATCTGTGGCAGCAGGGTGAGATGTCCGCACAGACGCGTCAACACACGGTAGTCACTTCAGTGTACTGAACCCCGGCGTTGTGTCCCTGCAGAACCTTGACTTCCTAGCCCTGGAAGAAACGACAGAATATGATGGAGGTTACAACAGAGAGTCAAGAATCATCAAGTAAGGGAACCGTGTGTGTGTGTGTGTGTCTGCAGGTGGAGTGTGTGTACCAAGTAATGCATGCGATGACGGAGCGGCAAAGGGTTTCTTTGACATAATAATTAAATACCAGCCTTTGCAAAAAGGAGATTGAACGCCATCCCGCAGTTTCACCTCAGCGGAGTCGGGCTTTCGTTCACGTTGAAGTCTGCTTCAAATGATTTAAATCATCTCCCGTTTCAAATTCAAGTCTATTTTTGGGCGTCATGGCCCTCATTTATCAAACGGGCATAAAATCGTTCGACGGCCATCTCGCATTCATCACTACAGACGTGAGGGGAGAAGCGTTACCATCCCTCGTCAGCTCTGACACCGTGGACACGGTAAGAACAAAAAAAAAGACAGCTTCGGGTTATTGCAGCTGCACTGCTCCACATGCAAGTAGTGGAAGTACTCCGTTACTCTGACGGAGCAGGAGTGCAGGTTCAACAGCGCGCCGACACGCCCTCGGGTGACAGATGGCTCTCCGTTAATTATTAAAACATCAGCTGGCGTTTGATTGACGACGGCGAGCGCGTGGACCGTGCAGCAGCAGCAGCAGCAGCAGCGATCTCAATCAATCAGTTCCTC
The DNA here is from genome assembly GCF_037954235.1 of Aulostomus chinensis. Taxonomy (NCBI): domain Eukaryota; kingdom Metazoa; phylum Chordata; class Actinopteri; order Syngnathiformes; family Aulostomidae; genus Aulostomus; species Aulostomus chinensis. Next base: position 57,865,845 of record NC_141320.1, on the reverse strand, counting down.
TTCGCAGCCTAGTGCCGCTCCTCCGTGCCGGAAAACCCAGAAGCGAGGCTTCTGAACACCTCACACACACTCTGACCGCTGGTTCTGTCCATTTGCCTCGCGAAGGGAGTTCTGGGAGACGTTGCACTCGTTCGGTGAGGAGCAGAAGCGCCTCTTCCTGCAGTTCACCACCGGCACTGACAGAGCACCCGTAGGTGGGCTGGGCAAGTTGAAGATGATCATTGCCAAGAATGGCCCCGACACAGACAGGTGAGCCCCAGATTCCCTCCTCTCATCGTACTCCGACCACATGACTTCATATCATTCTATCAGGAAGCGTCTTGATAAATGCCGTGTCTAGTCAAAGCCTGGCGCTGTGCGAGACCAACTATATTTCTTCATATCTGTTGTGATTTGGGGCAAAACCCAACAAACAGCCAAATGGTTCCTCGTGGAGAGTGAATCGCACGACGCTGGTCCCTCCAAACTCCCTCCGAGGTCTCTAGGGCGTAGTGGTCGCCTGTGGCTCGCTGGGCTCTGCCAAGGCCTCTGCGGTTTGAACGCGGGATTAGATTCTTCCTTGTTTGCTCCCACAGAGGAACTGGAGCGGACGTTTGGACTTCACATCGATATCGTGGCAACTCTCCCCGTGAAGGATTTTTCTCCGCTCCCCCCCTAGTCTCACAGCTACATGGTGCATGTCATGAACGTGGTCACGGGTGAAGCTCAGGGAATTACTAGTCTCCCAACAACCACCAGGGGGAGTCATGAAATCAGCCGTTGGGACCCGCAATGTTCAGTTTGCTTCGGGGGTTTTTTCTTGAAAATGTAGATTTCCAGCTTTAAAGGGGGGGGGGGGGGCGCTGTTGAGCGTACATTTGTGGTTAACGCACGCGGAGAACTGACCGCCGTCGTGTGTTTGCTTGTTTTTGCAGGTTACCGACATCTCACACTTGCTTTAATGTGCTGCTGCTGCCCGAGTACAGCAGCAAGGAGAAGCTGAGGGAGAGACTGCTGAAAGCCATCACCTATGCCAAAGGGTTTGGCATGCTCTGAGCCCCCGCTCCAAACACACTGCAAACAGACTCCTCCTCAGCCCATCAAACCCTGCCCCGCCCTTCCTTTACCAGACACACCCCAAAAGGTGACAAAAGACCGAACAAAGTACGTTGCAAGGCAAAAGCAAGGAAGTCATGACAGAAGTGGTTGGGATAGAGCGCTCTAGTAGTCCTCCTGCTGTGCCTGCATCATCCCACGTCAGTCAGTGCGAGCACAGAGACCTCATGATCAAAGTACCCACATCCACACCACGTAGATGTGCTGCAGCCTCCCCTTCCTTTTTCTATGTACAGAGAGGATCATTTTCCTTCTTATTTATTTTAAGGTTAAAATGTTTTTTTGGGTTTTTTTTTTCATGCCTGCCTGTTGTGATAGCTTCCCTTCTCAGGGAAAGGGGGGAGGGGGATTCAATATGAAACTGTAAATTGGGGATGAGGCGTCAACAAGTCCCTAGAAAGCCCCGTTAACCAACACCTTACGTAGCCCCAAACTGCTGTTGACAGCTCCCTCAGAAAGTCTCGTTGAGAGTAGTTCAGAAGCGAACGTCCGGCGCCGCCGGAGAACGAGCACTCGCTGACCATTCCACTCCCAACCATTGGATATTCCTCTCAAATAACCCAGTTTGGATGAAGGTAAGCACCGGGAACGTCGCCGTCATCGATCCAAAATGGCTCCTCAATCATGTAGCCTTTTTTTTTTTTCTTTCTTTCTTTCTTTCCTCGTTCGTTTCTGGGCCTTTTTTTTTTTTTTTTTTTTTTTTGATGTTGTTGTCGTCGTGGGGGGGGGGGGGGGGCGCAGGTTAGACTAAGATCTTGTCAGAGCTGTGTAAGTGCACTTAGACTTTTTCAGAATGTTTGTTTTTTGGCCACAGGTTGCCACGATTGTCTGAAGCATTTTATTTCCATGTCTTCCTGTGTTGACGATTCTAAATAAAAACAGTATTTATATATCAGTGCGGTTGGAACTACAATACCGTATTGTGCACCTTCTCGAGGATGTATACTTGTAGACCACTGATGACGATCTCAGCATAGAGCGCTTTTGTTTTTTTTCTTTTGTGCCAACCAATAGCAGCCAGTCGAGAGGTTAAACCCCAGTAAGCACTTTGTGTTTATCTTTTTTTTTATTTTATTTTTTTAGCCTTATACGAACAGAGGGCTCACACTGCAGAGGCTTTGAAGAACACAACCCCAGTTTGTACCCAGCAGGTGATCTTTAGTCCGCCAAACGCAGCCCACGGTTACACCTGTCAGTTTGAGTCGCGCTGATGTCGGCCTCGCCAACGTCTGAATCTCACCCATTAGAGTTAGCGAGACATCGGGAGAAAATTCAAACGCCCGCTGTGAAATTAAAGGGTTAATGATAGTTTTAATTGTTAAAAGTAACCCATCGGCGTCTCACTCACCCGATCATGCACACTGCAGAAATATACCTTCACCACTCCGGTCTCTCTCATGTATCCGTTTAAAGTTTAAATAAAGATGAGGCTAATGTTTCGCCCCCTTTCATCTTTGTGTCTTCACATACTTGCCGTACATCCTGGACGCAGAAAATACTAGAGATCCGATGAGGAGTTTCTTCTCAAACGTCTCCCAAAGTGTGTAAACACGTTCGAGGAGAGTGAACAGGTGTAACCGCCACAAACGTCGTCCCTCGGGATTGGATATCAATCACCCGGACAGAACAGGCAGAGTTTGGGATTTTTTTATTTTTTTTTTTAGTGATTATTTTCATTTGAAAATAACTTGGGTCAGTGATATACTCTCTCTCTCTCTCCTCACACACACACACACACACACACACTGAACGGATTCAAAACATTTGTCGAACAACCTGGCTCTCGTTTCTTTTTTTAAAAAAAATTATTGCTATTTTCCAAGAACTCATCTGTCGTAACATTTTTGGAACAGCTGCAGTTTTAACTTGGAAGTGCATCTCTGTCACAAATGAATTCCCGCTTCAAAAACCACATATTTGAAAGTGAAAACAACAACAACAACAAAAAAGGCCTCCGCTGAGATGTCGTAAGATTCTGGAGTTCAGAATAACAATCTATTCATCGGCTAATGACGATATCCATGTGTTCTTTTTAAACGTTAGATTTCAAAACCACGGCCATCCTCCGTCAAACACCTTTTGAACGAGCACGAAATCAAATAAACATATTTGCGAAAGCTTTGGTCCTTGAACGCCCACCCTGACGCTGTATGTGAAACGACTAACAATGTGTCTTGAAACACTTCCTTGATTAACAACCCTGAATTTACATCAATTTCTATTTTACATTTCCTCTCCCAACATTTCAAACCCTGCACTGTCCCACAATGGATAAAGAACGGTCAAAGCTTAGAAATCTTTTCGGGAAAAAGTCACATTGTAAAGCTGATGGTTGTGGAATCTGGCTAATAAACAGAAAAGTGACAATTTGGAAGGAGCTAACGCTCCACGCTTCAGACCAACAGAAGGCAGCACGTCACCAGGAACTTGTAGTCTGTGAATGTAGAGTCTCTGAGTCGCGGTGACTATTTGAGGAATAGCCTGATACAGAGTGCCGCAGAGATTAGGTACTTTTTGTAGTCAAACAGCAAGTTAGCGCCTCCGTGGTTCCCTAAGCCGGTGAGATTGTTAGGCTGGATTTTGGAAATTGCAGAAAGTCTGCTCTGGTGAACAAAAGTTGATGAGATTTATGTATTTTGTTAAAGGAGATCATCTTCACTAATGAACGCCACTTTTTAATATCTTTTGAGACACAAATGCAGTGGTTGGAATCGCCAAGCTAACGTCAGGCTAACGGGCTAGCTTTGCGTTTCTTTTCTATTCAGCATGATGTTTGATTTACCTGCCACCACTGATTCGAAGAGACACAGAAGCTTCAAAATCCACAAGAGTTAAAGTTTTTTTTTTTTATGCTGTAGAAGAAAACATTTAATTGTAGTTACCTCAGTTATAATTTCAATTGCAACCCCACTGACTTAGCGACCAGGCTACTGGACGTTTAACAAAGCTACCAGGGTTTCACGACTCCCCTGACGTTGAGGTGCTTACTAATTGCCTCTCAGAGACCTTCAACATACATTCATTTATTGTATTACAAAAAAAGGGAATTCAAAGAGCTGATACCAAAGTATATGCAGTATTTTAGCCTAAAAATATAACATGACCGATATCAAAATGATCCTTGTTGCGGCTCTTGCTAATATATTTTAACCTACCTTTGGTAAAATTACGCCTCATCTAAAAACCTAGCGCATGCCTTTTGAAATAGAAACAACTCTGTTATGGTCAAAGTTTTGGTTTCACTTCTAAGTGTGTGGTTTTGGTGTAAAATCGGCCATTTTGAGTTGATCATGCACTGTTAAACTGTGTACTGTTTCTCTATCGGGCCTCTTGTCGACACCTGAGATAATTGTGTCAGTATTAACTTTGAAAAACCCCAAAACCGAGGCCGGGATTGTTTTTTGAAACGTTTCCCTCAACCGAGCTGAAGGTGGTGGGCGACGCTGTGAAAGTGACCCTGAACCTAGAAGGTGTCCAAGACTGCAACTGCTAATCACCGGCGGTTCCTGGGAGCTGACGGGTTCTCAGTACCGGTGTCATGGATGCTCCAAGAGCGGCTGTTGGTAGACAGTTGGACCTGTGACCTCTAGCGCTGGTGGGTCCAAGAGGTCCAGGTTTTATTTACCTGCTGAGTAAGATGTGCCCACAAAGTACCACTAAACCGCGGTGTCTGGACCACTCAAGTACACAACAACCCTGAGCTGATATTTCTGTTGCACTACTTTCATTTTTTTTTTCTCATCTTCATGGTTTTAGCCAGACTTGGGCAATATGATGTTTGAGAATACCTTGTTTTAGCCTTCATTGGAACCCCTTTGGACAGAGCACAAGGAGTGCCTGAAAATGTGGACAAGCACTGGACTGCTGTAAGGTCACTGCTGAATGCAATATGTTGGTGGGAATTGGAACTGCAGTAAATCAGTCCTACTGGAAAACTGCAGGTAACTTTCATGCGTTATTGAGCCCAGGTCTGGTTTCAGTGTGTAACATTACTTTGTACCTCTGTTTTCTAAACGCTGAAGATGCTGCTCACCTTGACATGTGGAAGTAAAAGATGAAAGCCAATCGGATTTTTAGGATGGGAACCAGTTTTCATGAATTGGTTTTTGACTCAACAGTTACATTCTAAAAGGTACAAACTGATGAAAGGTTAAAAGTATTCAGTGTTGTGAAAACATGCTAAATAAAGACGACTGCTTTTTTCCAACTTGCGTCGCCTTTATCCTGAATGAAGGTCCAGTGGGCCTTTGGCGTCTCGGCAATGGTCTCGGTTGACTGGTTCCAGTTGATCCCAGTTAATTCAGCTCCGGCCGCGGTCTGAGACACTGGAGTTACCCTTTCACACACAACTACAACATGAGTCCATTATGTAAGCTTTGACCAAATAAACATCGAGCACCATATTTGTTTAGTCAACCCAATAAATAAATTCAAATTATGGCACAAATGCGCAAAATTTGTCCTAAATGGTGAAACTTTGAGGGAGATGGCCCAGATCCTACCGCGTAGTCGTCGCTTAGCTTAGCTTTTTTTAATCTGGCAAGAAAAGAGCCGAGTCTGGAAGGTGACGAGGACCAAAAATAAAACGTCTTGCTCCTCTGAAAGCAAACCCGACAGACTGCGTCTGCCATTTTTATTTACTGTTGTCGTAAGAAAAATATATAACCTGTAAAAGATTCACTTTTTTACAACACGTTACAACTTAATTGGGCACAGTTTATGTAGTATCCTGTAGTATTTTTTTTATCAGGATGTGTGTGTTGTAATGCTTTTACACTTACGAAACGATGCCTCTAAAAAAACAAAGGGATCACGTAAAATTGCACATCCAAGATCTCGAATGAAATACTTGAGTCGAGAAACTTTATTGATCACATAGTTTAAATCCTTGAGGACAAAATAATCAATTCAAACCGAAGTCATTGACCACTGAGGACTGGATACAGAACCAGACTGAGAAGTGCTCGACTGGATTCAGGTCTGGAGAACAGGCGGTGGAGTCAGTGCCTTCATCATCCAGGACCTGCTGACACGCGCAAACCATGTGAGGCCAGGCATTGTCCTGCACCAGGGGGAACCCAGGGTCCACTGCACAAGTGAATGGACTGACATTGGTCTGGGGATGGGCGGCACGGTGGTGCAGTGGTCAGCACTGTGGCCTCCCAGCAAGAAGGTTCCAGGTTCCAGTCCCGGCTCCAGCACAGGATCTTTCTAGGTGAGTCTCCATGTTCTCCCTGTTCCTGTGTGGGTTCTCTCTGGTACTCCAGCTTCCCCCCACAGTCCAAAGACATCAAGAGGGGACGAGGCTGATTGATACTCTAAATTGACTGTAGGTGTGACTGTGAGTGTGAATGGTTGTCTGTCTCTATGTGTTGGTCCTGTGATGGACTGGTGACCTGTCCAGGGTGAACCCCGCCTCTCGCCTGAAACCTGCTGGGATAGGCTCCACCCCCCTCCCCTGACCACCTCTGACCCACCACCAAAGCGGTTGTGCTGGAGTGTGTTGCCGGCAGCAGGATGTTCTCCAGAGGTCTTGGATTCCGCTGTCTTCCAATTCTGGTGCTCTTTGGAAAATGCTACACTCCCTGAGCAACCTCTGTGGGCTGCAGATCCTCCCCCTGCTGCAGAAGGCTTCATGCATGTAACAATCCATGTGTGTATGTATGCACATCATGGTCATGACACAAAAAAAAACAAATACAAGGAACTAGACCCATCTGTCATTGGTCTTTCTCTCGTTAGACCTCACATTTAAGGAAGGAATAAACTGTGTCATCAGCAAACACGCGAGGTTTGTCGTGTGTGTGTGTGTGTGTGTGTGTGTGTGTGTGAACATTTTCTTGTCCACTGTGCTGCAAACTCAAAGGGCCAACCAATTCGAGGCCTTTGTTCTCTATCTAGAGGAGATACTTGAGTCTGGAGGAACGGTCATGTGAGCAGAATTGTAGTTCATCCTTGGTCACCTTGATTCACTGGTAATAGTTGACACCAGTCTGGACACGGTGGCCAACCAGTAGAGGACAAAAGCAAATACAGAAAATATGGACAAACAAACATATGGAAGGTCAAAGGGGGGAAAACTTCATCGTTGAAATATTAGTAGTTATTTGGTATTTATCACTTTACATAGACACGAGGAACATAAAATGACTGACTTTCAGGATATACATATTTTGATAAAAACATTTTGTACCACGTTACAGAACTTCACAATATAGTTGTTTTCAGCAGTTCCTTTGGTATTGTATAGAACCCAGGAGGTAGAACTAAAAACTGGAGCCTCGCCTTTCCGAATAGTTTTAGTTCCCACAAAGTGTTGCCAGTTTATGTATTGTTTATGAAAAAAGTTCAACATAACACTGTCCAGGTCTTCTAATAATATCAAGTTTTCTGGACTCCCGTGTGTCCTATAGTAGAAGAAAAATAGTCCTTCAGGGGCCAAGCCGAGATCTACTCCCGGTACTCTCTGAGGGGTCGGACTTCGTTCGACAAATTGCAGAGGCGTTGCTTGAGTTTCCGCTGGGAGGATTCGTACTGATCCGACAGCTTCCTGAATTTGTTTGACATAATTTCCAGACTGCTTTCAATCTGATTAACTTTAACCTCCAAGTCTCTGGCGTCAACGGCGGTGACCAGCGACTCGTCTATAAGGTTATCTTTCATCAGGATGGCTCGACCCTTCTCCTCCAGGGCATATTTGGCATCAGGATACTCGGTCAGTGCCTCCATCAGGTCGTCCTTAGACAAAGCGAACAGATCGGAGTAGCCCACACTGCGGATGTTAGCCGTTCTTCTGTTTCCTGCCTTGCTGCCCTTGATGCCGAGAATACTGATTTCTCCAAAGTACGCCCCGTCACTGAGGACCACGAACTGGGTAACCCCGTCATCTGCTACCACGGCCAGCTTTCCCTCTTTTATGATATACATTTCCCTGCCAATGTCACCCTTCTTACATATGTAGTCGCCGGGACTGAAAACTTGAGGCTGAAGCTTCAGGACCAACTCAATCAGCAAACCTGCTTCACAGTCCTGAAAAATACGAACTTTACTTAAAGTTTCGAGATGCACATTAATTGCAATCTCGGCCTTGAGCTTGTCCGGAAGGTTCTTTAACACCAGCTTTTCGTCGCATGTTTTCTCTTCTGTCCAGAGGTAGTCGAACCATTTCACCACTCTTGCTTCAAGGTCTTTGGTGACTTTCCGGAATTGCATGTATTGCTTGATAGAATCAATTTTAGCCTGGAACTCCACGCGCGCAGCGTTCATGTTGGATATCATGGCGCCGACATTACCTACAATTGTAGCAAAGATCAAAACGCCAGTGAGGAAATCTGCTACCACAAAGAAGTATTCAATGTCTCGCACTGGTGGCGGTGTCTCTCCAATTGTGGTCAGGGTAAGTGTGGACCAGTAAAAACAATAAATGTACTGCCTGGCCAGACGAGCGAATTCTGCATTCTCCATGGACGGGTAAACCCAGGTGTCTGAGCCGAAGCCGAGCACCTTTGAGATGGCAAAGTAGAGGCAAGCGTTCCAGTGGATGATGATGATGATGTAAAGTACAAGATTAGCAATTCGGAAGATGTTGGGGAAGTTGGTTCGAGTTTCAGTCCGGTCAAAGAACTCGAAGAGGCGAGCCAACCTTAAGAGGCGGTTGAACCTCCACTCTGGGTTGTTGATCCCAATATAGAAGAAAATGATATCCGTGGGAAGTATGGATATGATGTCTAGCCGGAACTGACGTGTTTTCATGTACTTTTCCTTAAGAATTTTTTCGTCCTGGACGAGCAGTCCTTGCTCCAGAAAACCTGTTGACACATTAGAATACGATTAGAATTATGACGCATCATGTTGTCTGTTGCTCAGCACCGTTGTCCTCTCTGACCTGTCCTGGCTCGCACAAAGGTGTCAAGGTAGTAGAGGGCATCCGAGATGTAGTCGAAAACCATCCACAGTGTTGAATTAGCATACTGCAGCTCATTAAAACAAGCCCTGCAGTGGAGCGAAAACAAGATTAGCCGCCAAGGAGACGAAATGCTAAACGTAAAATGCAAACTGGCATGAATTCAGACCTGGCAACCAGGAACATTAAGTTGTAGAAGACAGGAATGGCTATGGTAAACAGCCAGTAGTAGTACGTGTCCGTGGCAGGGTCCATGATCCACACCTCCTTTCTGAAAGAGAAGAAGTGTTCATGTTGAAAAGCACATTCACACACTTGAAACAGGAGCTGTGTACTGAGGGGAAATTTGTGGTACACGACAGAAATCCTTTCATATTCCAGAGGAATGGAGGTTTCATTGGGCTCATAGTCAACATTGTGTTTAGGGGTACCACAGGGTAGTATCCTGGTCATTGGTGGGCCGACTCATGTTGCTAGCCGTAAATACTAGTGGGGATTTCACAAGACCGTAGGGACGTGTGACGAAGATTCGAATTAGGACATAAATTGTTTTTTGGAACTTACGGTTTTTCCTTTTTATCATCTTTCTTGTCGTCCTTTTTGTCGTTCTTCTTGTCGTCTTTTTTGTCGTCCTTTTTGTCGTCCTTCTTTTCGTCCTTTTTGTCATCTTTCTTCTCATCCTTTTTGGGTTCCTCTTTCTTGTCGTCTTTTTTGCTGTAAATGTCAATAAGAGAGAGGGAAGGTTATGGCTCTGCTGTCATGCAGTAGAGTCCAACGACCTGAAGTGGGCGCTGTGACACAGTACACTGGGATATTACTGTTCAGTTCCCTTTATGCCAAATGTTCTCACTAGGATCAGTGAGTGAGAATGTGTCTGTTTACACTTAAACACTGGGACATTGTTCTAAATTCACCCCTTGGTGGTACTTACGGACTTATTTCTACACATTTTATCCTCATCAAACTCAAACTCGACCTCAGACATGAACTTAAACTTTAGTTCTTATCAGTTACTTTTGTCCCCAAAACACAAAATAATATGGCCAAAGTCGAAAAAATAGGTAACTTTAAAATCCGTGCCATGTTTTTTTGTTTGTTTGTTTGCTTTGAAATCGCCATGTTCACAGTAAAACATGGAATTGGAAATGTAATTTCAGACATTTTGAATTAAATCTCTGCCTTTAAAAGGACAATGAGCTGTCTGTCTCGTCCTGTAACACTCAGGATGATACGGTTCTGTTCTGATCAGCCCAATTAGCAATACTGAGTCACTGAAGCGTGGCGGAACCCTATTTTAGCCGCTCATTTGTCATTTTGTTCCTTTAGTTAATATGCAAACCTTGAGAACGGTGGAGAGTCTGTGATCATAAACTGATGTAGAGAAAGTTTGATGTTCCATCGAGATGGATTATATGCTGCCCTAGTGGTCGGGAGTTAGGCAGATTACCTACACATGGTACCTTTAAAGTTAGATCTGACGTTAGCTAGGTTCTCAGTGTTGAAGCCTCCATCTGAGAGGCGACTGTGGTTCATGTGTGTGTGTGTGTGTATCATCTTACCCGTCATTGTTGTTGCTGTTGTTCATGTTTTTTGCAGCCAAGCGAGTGTCACTGGAACAAAAATCCACTGCATCAGCAGAATGTCAAACAGAGTCGTTTTTTTTTTTTTTTTTTTAATTTTTTCACGTTTCAAACCGAAAAAGATGCGCGTTCTATCACAGCCGGCTCACCTGCACACGCTCCTCCGGTTCTCCTCTCCTCCCTGGGCGCTGCAACTGGATTCTGCAGGGCCAATACTGTTCCTTCCGGAGCGCATCATGTGGAACCGCCTTAGAAAAGAGAATGTGGATGAGCAACCGCAGTCGTCAGGGTGACCTGCGTTTAATTTGACATCAGTTCCCGCTGCTATGTGTTAGAAGTGAGGCTGACCTGGATAGCAGTCCTGCCCCTGCGATGGGACTCTGGTCCTGTGTCTCCATCACCCTGGAGACACAGCACACACAGGAAACTCAGAACATAGGAATCAAAGGACAGTTCCTCCAGTTTCAGGTGTCACAGTGTGTTTCCAGATGTTGTGTATCATAAAGCCTTTTTTTCTGTAAGGTAATTAAGAAGAAAGTGCATCACATCACCAGTTCTAAAGGTTCTTAATCTGGTGTTTTTGGGTCAAACTACATTTGATCCTGGTGTGGAACCATCTAGAACCCTGGGCTCATCAAGGACATGGGTGTTCTATGTTTCCAGTCAAACTAAACACAGATTAGCTCCACACATCTGGAGGAACCAGCCAGAGACGATCAGGTCTGCTGAAGCATATTTGAGGCTGGGGAGGATTTGTGTTTGTCAAAATTCCAAAATAAAATCCAACCTGTCTGCGTGAAGTAAAGATATACTCTATATACACAAAGTACATGTATACTCAAAATACACTAATATATACTCTATAGACACTAGGTACACGTATACTCGAAATACACTAATATATACTTTATAGACACAGAGTACATGTATACTCGAAACTCTATGTACACTGAGTCCATGTATACTCTATATACACTCAGTACATATATACTGCATATACACTGAGTACATGTGCTCTGTATACACTGAGTACATGTGCTCTGTATACACTGAGTACATGTATACTCTATATTCACTGAGGACATGTATACTGCATATACACTGAGTACATATATACTCTATAGACACTGAGTACATGTATACTCTATATACACAGTACATGTATACTCTACTGAGTACATGTATACTTTATATAAACTGAGTACATGTATACTGCATATACATAGAGTACATGTATACTCTATATACACTGAGTACATGTATACTCTATATACACAGTACATGTATACTCTACTCAGTACATGTATACTTTATATACACTGAGTACATGTCTACTCTATATACACTGAGTACATGTATACTCTATATACACTGAGTACATGTATACTCTACTCAGTACATGTCTACTCTATATACACTGAGTACATGTATACTCCATACACTGAGTACATGCATACTCTACTGAGTACATGTATACTCTATATACACTGAGTACATGTACTGAGTACATGTGTACTCTACTGAGTACATGTATACTCTATATACACTGAGTACATGTGTACTCTACTGAGTACATGTATACTCTATATACACTTAATACATGTATACTCCACTGAGTACATGTATACTCCACTGAGTACATGTATACTCTATATACACTGAGTACATGTATACTCCACTGAGTACATGTATACTCCACTGAGTACATGTATACTCCACTGACTACATGTATACTCCACTGAGTACATGTATACTCTATATACACTGAGTACATGTATACTCCACTGACTACATGTATACTCCACTGAGTACATGTATACTCTATAGACACTGAGTACATGTATACTCCACTGACTACATGTATACTCCACTGAGTACATGTATACTTTATATACACTGACTACATGTATACTCCACTGAGTACATGTATACTCTACTGAGTACATGTATACTCCACTGAGTACATGTATACTCCACTGACTACATGTATACTCCACTGAGTACATGTATACTCTATATACACTGACTACATGTATACTCCACTGAGTACATGTATACTCTACTGAGTACACGTATACTTCACTGAGTACATGTATACTCCACTGAGTACATGTATACTCTACTGAGTACATGTATACTCCACTGAGTACATGTATACTCCACTGAGTACATGTATACTCCACTGAGTACACGTATACTCCACTGAGTACATGTATACTCCACTGAGTACATGTATACTCTACTGAGTACACGTATACTCCACTGAGTACACGTATACTCTACTGAGTACACGTATACTCTACTGAGTACATGTATACTCCACTGAGTACATGTATACTCCACTGAGTACATGTATACTCTACTGAGTACACGTATACTCCACTGAGTACACGTATACTCTACTGAGTACATGTATACTCTACTGAGTACATGTATACTCCACTGAGTACATGTATACTCTATATACACTGACTACATGTATACTCTACTGAGTACATGTATACTCCACTGAGTACATGTATACTCCACTGAGTACATGTATACTCCACTGAGTACATGTATACTCTACTGAGTACATGTATACTCTACTGAGTACATGTATACTCCACTGAGTACATGTATACTCCACTGAGTACATGTATACTCTACTGAGTACATGTACTCTATATAGACTAAATTTATATAAAATCTACTGGCTGACTTTCTTGGTGATTTCTGAATTGCGACATGTCTTAATTCCGTGTCAGTGATGACATCACACTGACATCATCCAGCTGGAGTTGTCCTGATGTAGAGGACGGTCGACGTGGGTCTCCATGATTTCAGGAACAACAGACAACCAGGAGGCGTTTGTGCTCCTTCCTCTCTAGTCCCGTTAATTCAAATCCCTCCCAGATTACAACCTCTAAAAATAGAACCGGCAAACCAGCGTCACTTGTTACTCTCAAGATTCCCAGTTGTTTTTGTTCATCTTGATCATCAATACGACTAAACTCTAGATTAAAGGCAGCCATGAGTGGGATTTACCTGAGTGGGAGGTGATGGGGGCTTGTGTGATGGCGAGTCAGAGGGAGCTCTGCTTTAATCCCATGCCGCTCCAGCTCCTGCTGACAGGAGCCGATGAATCCTGCTCTGAAATATGAATATTAATATCAGGACCTCCTGGAACCTTCCCGGTGATGAGATACTCCCCGGCTGTCAGGTTCTCCTCTGCTCCTCCACTTTGCTCCAGCTCCCCAACCAAAGGGTGAAGGGAGGGGCAGAGGAGGAGGGGGAGGAGACATTGCTATCAGTGCTTTTAAATTAAGTACCTGAGTATCAGCTAGCATGAGAGGACACACCAGCTATACATCGCTCTGGATTATATCATGGCAAGAAAGATGGGATTATCTGGGAATTAGGGTTTTAATTCCTTTTAATTCATTCACTCACTGATTCAACTGGCGTGTGAATACTTGACAGTGTCGACGCGTCAAAATGTTGTTTTCAGTGTCAAAAAAAGTTTCAATAAAAGAAGCCGCACTTTTGCATGTTGCATCAATCATGTTGTGGACAACACAAGTCGCCCTATATGGCAGGGGGTTCTCAAAGTAGGGGTCGGGACCCTCCAGGGTCCATGTTGAACGTGAGTTAGAAAGATTTACAAAAGTCTTAAACATGAATGAAAAACCTTGAAATGTTCCAGAACAAAAACGTAGCATTTAAACTATCATAAAATCAGTCATTCCATTTCATACCCAGTTTGGTTGTGTTTGGAATAGCTATTAGCTAGAAACTGATAGTTAATAGCTAATAGCTTAAATAAATAGCTTAAAGCTAATAGTTAAAAGCTTAAACAAATAGCTTAAAGCTAATAGTTAATAGCTATTAGCTTACAGTTTAAACAAATATCTTAAAGCTAATACTTAATAGCTAACAGCTTAAACAAATAGCTTAAAGCTAATAGCTAAAAGCTTAAACAAATTTAAAACTTTTTAAAATATTAGATTCTGCTATTATTATTATAGAAGTATTATTGTTTATATATAACATGTAGAGTCAGGGGTAGCACTGATATCACCATGGCAACAGTGCTAGCACTGAACTATGATGATGGGATGCTACTGTAGAATGCGTTGGTGCTTTTCTGTTTTTGCCGTGACGGTTATATCTTAGCAACTATTGTTTTGAAATAAATCATTTTAAATCCTGAATATATAAATACACGTTGGTTTGTTTTTGTTATTATAAGTCATAAATGGTACCGTCAACAGGTAGATAAGCAGGACTGATTTATTTATATCCCTTCCAGTCGGCGTAAATCCTCTTACGGCTAAAGTGAGACATCGGACTCCACCTCCGGCAGCTTCAGCTAATCTGAGCACCGCTTCAACTTCTGCTTCCCAGAGCCGGGGAGCGGTGGCTTATCTGGTGAGGGGGGATATCTGTTAATGTTCCCTTTTGGGTTCTGATGGTTCTCGGTTCCCCGAGGCCTCTTCTAGCTGTTTATTTTGAATTATAATACATTTCCCCACTGAAAACACGCCTGTTTTTGTCAGACGGGCCACATTCGATGTCAAGAAACAGTACAGAAAACAACATGGAGGCCAGCGGTGGCGTTTCTGTGCTCTTTCCTATCTTTTTCTGTACCCATCTTCTTAGCCAGATGGTGGTGGGTATTAGTTACTTCACAAGGTGGGTTTAAATGATGGATTTTTTTTTTTTGGCTTCCTGTGGCACCCTGGTAAAATATTTTCAGAATAAAATAAATAGGAGAAGACGCAGACGAGCCACGAGAGACCAGAAGAACAAATCTATGAGGTCAAATATGTGTCGAAACAAACGCTAAAGCCTGTGTAGCAGTGAATTTAAAATTAGGATATAATCCAGGTAAACGCTTGTCGTCTGATTAAGAAACAGCTTTTTGACACCTTTGTTAGATTCAAGACTTGAAGCCCCCCATGCTGCTCAGGTTGTAAATGGTTGTACGACTCCGTGCGACAGGAAATGAATCAAATGCGGCGCCGCTGTGGACACACCACCGCAGGGTCAGATTGCAGTCGCTGCAAATGAGATTAACGTTAATCTGTTGGTGCTTGTTGAGCGAGCCGGCTGAGGAGAAGTGACGGATCACGGTTCGCACGTGTTCTTGAGAACGGACGTCCGTCGCCGGGGTAGAGACGCTCACCAATGACATCGATCAGAATATGAGTCCAAACTGGTATGTTTTCAGAAAGTGTTCACATTATTCGCTGGCACATGATTGGATGCATGTCTTTGGTGTTTACCAAAACCAGCCATCCTGTCATTGAGGATAAACATGAGGTTCGAGGTCCTGCCAGAGGGCCGTCAAGCAGTTCATTTATTGTTTACAAAACCGGTAGCTCAAATAAAGCGACTAGATTTGTTCATCGTCATTCTATGACGGGAGTACGAATTTACACTCCCACGCAGAGATCACCTCCCAACCCAAAAACGTTAGCTTGACAAACCGCCGCTGCTAACGGTTAGCTAACGACATTCGGTAACAAGATGGAAGCTCCAAGTTAAAAAAGAGGCCAAATTTAGCCGAAGAAACGGTGAAGTGCATTTGGCAGTGGTGTAAGGGTAAACACACACTCACAAACATGCACTTATATATTTATATATATATATATATATATATATATATATATATATATATATATATATATATAAGTGCAGGACGTTGGGTGGGGTGGCATTTCTTTGGGGGGCCGCACAGCCCTCCATGTGCTCGCCAGAGGTAGCCTGACAGCCATTTGGTACGGAGATGAGATCCTCAGACCCACTGGGAGACCATATGCTGGTGCGGTCGGCCCTGGGTTCCTCCTAATGCAACACAATGCTGGACCTCATGTGGCTGCAGTGTCAGCAGTTCCTGCAAGACGAAGGCACTAATGCTATGGTCCGGCCCACCCGTTCCCGAGACCTGAATCCGACTGAGCACATCTGGGACATCATGTCTCGCTCCATCCACCAACGCCGCGTTGCACCACAGACTGTCCAGGAGTTGGCGGATGCTTTAGTCCAGGTCTGGGAGGAGATCCCTCAGGAGACCATCGGCCACCTCATCAGGAGCAGCCCAGGCGTTGTAGGGAGGTCACACAGGCAGGTGGAGGCCACACACACTACTGAGCCTCATTCTGACTTGTTTTAAGGATATCCTTTTTGAGCAGTGTGTGTGTGTGTGTGTGTGTGTGTGTGTGTGTGTGTGTGTGTGTGTGTGTGTGTATTCAACAGGAGGGGTCTGTTAAGCTGCTGTCTGGAATGTGAAGGACAAGAAATTCACTTCGTTCCAGTAAAGTGGAGTCAAACAAGACGCATCAAATCTAGAATTCCACTTTTCTCTTATTTGATTCAGTGTAGGTCACACAAAAAACGACCTGCTGAACCTCACCGTCTCTAAATAAAACGACCAGGACATGAAATCAAAGCTGACAAGAGCCATTTTTTTCAGTCGTTGGTCACGTCATACGCGCCGCCCGCAGCCTGCGCGCGTCCGTCCCTCAGGATTCAGATCTGTTGGTGCTTGTCTCCAGGCAGTGGCGCCCATCGATGACACGGATAACTACGGGCCCCATGTGCACCCGTAATTGCCAAAGCTGTTATGGGTTTGTCTCGTCCCCAAAGGGCTCCGCTGCCGAATCACACGTCAGTCAAGACCTCGGCGAGCGTGCTCATCAAATTCTTCATCACTTTGAACCGAACTCTCCTAAAAACACGCGGACGGGAGCGTAAATAACCTCTGAAAACTTGATTTTACTAAATACACAAGCAGAGATTCGTTCTTTCGATGAAACGCAGGGATTAAAAAAAAAAGAATAAATGTTGAATTCCGTCTGTTGATGATTTAAAGCGTCTGACTGTTGAGCATCAGAGTGAATCAGCTGCTGCTAGAAGAAGGCGAGCGAAAGAGGGTTTCATTGTTGGCGTCTATTCCCGGCGGTGCTGACGTGTTTAAAAGGTGCTGACAGCCACCAGTTGTCTGAGTCACCAATTACATTCATTACACACACACACACACACACACACACACACACACACACACAGGCGTGTCACCCAGCTCTCCCCCCTCATCCCTCATGTCCCGGTTCAGCTCAGTTCACCTCTAACAACGAATCCTGCTAACGGGCACATGAACAGCGACCACGGGTCACATGATCAAACATCGACGGTGATGATCCGTTCTACCTGTTAGTGTGTAAATATTTGTATGAATTAATTTTATAGTCGTTGGCACTACGACTTCTTTTGGAAGCAATCACTTATTTAATTTGTGTTGTCTCCACCCGCACGGGGTTTTTCTCTTTCTCTAAATCGGCTGATGTTTACGACCGGTATCGCCTGATCCGCCGAACACCTTAACACAAATACTATAAATATAAATACTTCATGGCTACAACCTGACCGCTCCCCCGCGCGTTACGTCAACGCATCAAGTCCTCTGAGGTTCCACCATGACATGGGGCTACTGTTCTCATGTTCTCTCTCTGGTGCGGCACTGCTGCCCTCCAGTGTTCACATGCGTTCAGAGGGAAACTCCAGGTAGAAAGTGCTGGATTGGACTCATTCATTCATTCATCGTCGTCGTCTTCCGCTTATTCCTTTCTATTAAGGCTCACGGGGGGGGTGGAGCCTATCCCAGCAGCCTTCAGGTGAGAGGCAGGGTTCACCCTGGACAGGTCACCAGTCCATCACAGGACCAACACATATAGACAGACAACCATTCACACTCACAGTCACACCTACGGTCAATTTAGAGTATCAATCAGCCTCGTCCCCTCTTGATGTCTTTGGACTGTGGGAGGAAGCTGGAGTACCAGAGAGAACCCACACAGGAACAGGGAGAACATGGAGACTCCACACAGAAAGATCCTGTGATGGAGCCGGGACTCAAACCCGGTGGCGGTCTCTCTCTCTCTCTCTCTCTCTCTCTCTCTCTCTCTCTCTTTCCCTCTCTCTATATATATACATACATACATACATGTATATATTTATTTATTTATATGTAGTATGTCATAGTAGCGGTAGTCACAGCACCAGCAGCAGTAGTAGTAGTCACATTAGTAGTAGAAGTAGCCCCAGCAGTAGCAGTGGTTGTAGTCATCACCACATCGTAGTAGTACACCACACCACACAGCACCAGAAGTAGTAGAAGAGAAGTTGTCGTAGTAGTAGTACCAGAATAGTTACAGCAACAGTAGTAGTTGTAGTAGTAGACTGTGACTACGAGTACTACTACTGCTGCTGTGATTACTCTGCTCTACTGCTGCTGCTGTGACTACTCTATTACTACTACTATCACTGTTACAGTGATAGTAGTAGTAATAGAGTAGTCACAGCAGCAGCAGTAGTAGTCAGTAGTGTATATTCTTGTATATTCTGTGCATTTTCTTATATATTCTATGTATATACTTGTATATTCTGTGTATATACTTGTATATTGTGCATATACTTGTATATTCTGTGTATATACTTGTATATTGTGTATATACTTGTGTATTTTGTGTATTTACTTGTATATTCTGTGTATATACTTGTATATTCTGCGTATGTAAGTACTTGTATATTCTGAGTATGTACTTGTATATTCTCTGTATATTCTTGGATATTCTGTGTATATACTTGTATATTGTGCATATACTTGTGTAGTTTGTGTATTTACGTGTATATTCTGAGTATGTACTTCAGTTTCTAACGCTTTTCATTGTGATTACTGTGTTTTTAGAAGTGTGACGTCCCTCCTGTCAGGAAGAGGGGGAAAAAAAAGTCTTTCAGAGGTATGAAAACATGATGAGATCATCACATGTGCTTCACATGTGGAATCACATGTCTGTTTCCATGCACGTGACGCCAAAACCATGAGAAATTCATGTTTTGTTTCCCCGTAAATGATCGATGTGTCTCTGTTGGATTTAGTCTCCTATCTGGAAAGATCAGTTAGTTCTGCATTTTACACGCACACACACACACACACACACACACACACCTAAAACTAGCAGCCTGACACCTGAGCTGTCAGGGTAGTAACAGGAGGTCACCGTGAACTGTATCTAAAGGTGGACAACGTGCAAGAGAAGCAAACACACCTCCATCATCAAGTAGCCCTTCTCAAGTGTTGATTGGCCCAACGTTGCCAAGGCAACACTGGGCTGATGGGAAATGCACCCAAAGACTTTGAGAGGAGGCGGAGCTCTTGGTTATCATAACTGGTCGTAAATTCATAAATCTAAATAACGATCCCGCAGTTAATTGCCCGTTTGAGTCAGGTGAGACACAGGTACAGCTGCTCCCTCCCCCCCTGATCACCACAGGACTCCAGTCGAGTGTGCAGTTTTCATCTGTGTACAAATACTTCATTAGAAAGTCATGAAACATTTTCAAACATCCTAACAGGCCACCATATTTCACAAACTTGTTTTGTCTCACCGGCACCCAGACAAGCAGAAAATAGGCCTGAAAACATAAGAGAACTTGATCTTGTGTGTGTGTGTGTGTGTGTGTGTGTGTGTGTGCGCATGTGTGCGCTTGGCTAGCTGTAATGGTCCCTCTGTGGCTCCGGGTGACTTAATACCTATTCTCTAGTGACAGGACCCTTGTCCAGCCCAGTGTGAAACAACATCCCTCTGTTAGCTGCTACTTCCTGTAATTACAGAACCGCGTGCCTGCAGCTGATTGGCCGGCCAGCAGATCTTATCACCGCTGCGACTCCCGAATCAACCAATAGCTCACCTGTTCTCCCTTCTGGTAAAAAAAAACAAACAAAATAAACAGTTTAACATTAAAGATTTAAAAAAAAAAAAAAAAAAGGAAATGATGCCAAAGTTGCCGTTAGCGCTATGCTGCATTATTGTAGCAACGCAACAAAAACGTATACAAATGGCTTTAAAAGTTTTAGCGCTACAACTATCGCGTATCTGCATGATGTCACAGTTCATCACCAAAACCTTGCCGGTCGTTCCGGATCGAGACATTCATATTATCAGCTATCATTCTGAAAGATTTGAATATCAAAAAGAGGTGAAGAACTAGATGTCAGGGGCAACTAAGGACGCTCAGGCTTCGGTTTCCACCTGGAAGACGAAGTTGAGGGTTAAAAAAAACAACAACAACAACAACAACAGAGAAAACAGAGTTGCGGGTTGATTGTTCGTTTTGAACACAGAGATCAACGCTTTGCATTTTCGGCACCACATCGGAACGACGGTAGACAGACCCAGGGTGCCTGAATGTGAGGGAGTCACCGCAAGAAAGACCGACACAAGAAGAAAGGTCCAGGATTTTATTTGTTTCTCTCTTCAATTAAATGACAAAGGTGGATGAACCGATGGCAGGTTGACTGAAGTTCAAGTCAAGCGTAACATCAACATGATCCTATGGAATACTGCCAACATCATTAGTCACGTGAAGCCACCGAGCTCTTGTGGAACTCTTATCTTTTTTGGAACTGCATGAACGTCGGGTCAATGTGGCGATTAACCGCCTGTTACCTCTTTCGAGACCAAAACTACAACCATGGCCGCAAACCACTAAAAATCGAGAGTAAACCATTTAAACGGTTGCTAGGCGAAACATCGCGCGAGTACTGCATTGATTCTGATAAAACACCCTCTTCAACACGTCACTTTGGTATTGCGTTTATACATTACAATATCTTGCAAAGAAACAAAAATGTACAACTGCATAAATATAAAATTCTTCCGCCATTCTTTCCGATGGCTTAAAAACATTCAGAGAGTCACACCGCAACGGTTGTGACGACTTCCGGGAATAATGAGGAGAAAACCACAAAAAAAAAAAAAAAACACAAAAAAACAAACAAAAAGAAGCTCTTTTGAAACACTCAAGTTAGCGCCGTTGCTCGTCCAGGAAAGGCCGGATGCGCAACTCTACGTAATATAAAAAAAAAAAAAAATCCCCCCCAAAAAAAGGTAAAAAGGCATAAGATCAAGAAGTAAAACCCCGTCACACATCGAAGTGATTGGACAAAGCGTGAAAAAAAGAAAAATAAGGCTAGAGTATTAAGATTTTCCTGTGATCGGACGTAAAAGACAAATATAAAAGAGGAAGAAGAAAAGAAAAAAAAAAAAAAGTTCCCTTGGAGTGCAGCCGTTTCATTCAACAGACCAGAAGAGCGCGAGGCTACTTTCGATCGATCGATCAGAGGGCGCGCGTTTCTGTCAAACGTGCGCCCTCGCACGCGCGCTTCCAACCGCTGAAGCTCGTTCGCGTTAGAAAAATAAGGAACAGCGTTGGTTTGGAGGGACTGGATTTTTTTTTTTGCAACTACACTCCAAAAACTACGGACTGGAACCACGCGAGGCAGCGATACGATGAGGGACGGACAGACGGGGCAGCGGGTTCCGCCGCCGGTGGAAATCACACTTTTGCGTTTGGTTGACGAGCGCGTCCAGCGGCTGGTGGGAAAAGTCTTCTTCTTCTTTTTCTTTTTTTTTTTTTAACGGCAGAATAAATAATTTGATCGAGCCTACTGCTACTTGTCCTCTAAATTTAAGTTGCTAGACCCTAGAGAGGTGGAGAAGCTTGTGACCAAAGCAGACGATTACATGTCGGTCCCGTTGAAGGTTGGTTTTTTTTTTTTGTTGTTTTTGTTTTCGTTTATTTCTTTCAGACTAGTTGTGCTTGACTTAACTGCTAGAGCCGCCCCCCCGCGCCCCCCCCCCCCCCTTGACTTATCTCCTACATGATGTCATATTTCCCTACGGACAAAAAGGGGGTGGTGGTTGTTTTGGGGGGCGTTGGGAGGGGAAAGTGCTACGGTCCTGATGACGGTCATAAAGTGTTAACCTGGAGCTTGATGTCGAAGCGTCCCTGGTAGCGGTCCTTGTCGCTGTAGTGGATGTTGTCTCCAAACACTTTGCACTCGATGCGCACTTCGGTGTTTAAGGTCAGGTTGGTGAACTGAACCGCCACCAGCGGCTGCAAATACTGAGGGTGGAGCAGTTTGCCGTAGTAGGGGTAGTACTGCAGGGGGAAGCCGCCGCCGATACCGTAGTACTTGACCTCGCCGACTTTATCGGCGTCTTCCTCTTTCTGGAGGAAGGAGGAGAGACAAACATATCACCGAAATATAGTGCCAAGACCAAAAAAAAAGGGATATTCTGCATTTGCCCTGTGCGGGGTAGAGAACCCACATGGGGAACCTGCCAGTACCTTGCTGGTGCAGTAGAGGGGGATCACGTTGGGTTGCACCTTGTACTGAGCATCTTCAGGGATACTTTCATTCGAGGTAGGAGGCTAAAAAAAAACAACAAAAAAAACAAACCCACAATGAGGCAGGAAGTGAGCCTACAATCCACACAGCAACAATCTGGTTCCACGTCCCAGCTACGTCACGCTGGTCCGGTTACTGCCGCAGATACGCAGTTCGACACGGAGCGAACATTTAAGTACATTTCAAATGGCCGATGCAACTTTTGTCTCGGAAACACAGCGGTTGGACCTCATGCGAGGGGCCTCGGAGGACTGGTTCAACTCTAGGTCAGGCTGAGGGTCAGGACCGACAGCACCAGCTGGTGGGTCCAAAGACATCGTCCCCCCTCGGCTCCCTTTCCCCAATCCTTTGAAATATGTTTCAAAATGAATCGGTGTGAGGGATTACCTTTGGACGGAAATTGACGATCCGGTTGAGTTTGACGATCAGGCAGGGTTTACCCTGCTTGAAACCGAAGTCCGGGTCCTCAATGCCAGAGCAAGGTCCCAGAACGGACCTGGGGAAACGGCAGGCCTTCCTAACCCCCACGTCTATCTCCAGGTCGCCCCTGTTTTTGTACTCGTCGGGTTCATCTGAAGAGAGATTGACATTCATATCAACACAGACAGAGTCCAAATATTTTGCTGGTTACTCCTGGAAGAAGAAGATGGAAGTGGGGGGGGGGGGGGGGGGCGGCGTACCTCCACAGTTCTCGTACTTCATCTGGTCCAGCTGCCGATCGTCGCTGTACTTGGACAGGAATTCTCTCATGGGCTTGGTGAAGGGTAGGTAGGTCTCCATATCCTTCACCTTGAAGGAGAATTCGGACTTGTCCGATCGTGGGGTGTGCGTGAGGCCTGCAGAGATGACAGCTTAGTCTCTGAACGGGTGAAAACAGCTCACCTGCGCAGTCAAAGTTAGGCTGGATACAAGAGCTTAGGGTCTAGCTAAACTCAGGCGGACTGATCTGGGCATAGGTATGAACCTTGAGGCTCACTCTCAGTCTCTATGGCACTGAAGTTTCGCTAAAATTGAAAAAGCATTTCAGATTATATCAGTGACGGCACGGTGGTGCAGTGGTCAGCACTGTCCCCTCACAGCAAGAAGGTTCCAGGTTCCAGCCCCGGCTCCATCACAGGATCTTTCTGTGTGAGTCTCCATGTTCTCCCTGTTCCTGTGTGGGTTCTCTCTGGTACTCCAGCTTCCTCCCACAGTCCAAAGACATCAAGAGGGGACGAGGCTGATTGATACTCTAAATTGACCGTAGGTGTGAGTGTGAATGGTTGTCTGTCTCTATGTGTTGGTCCTGTGATGGACTGGGGACCTGTCCAGGGTGAACCCCGCCTCTCACCTGAAGGCTGCTGGGATAAGCTCCACCCCCCCCCCCCCCCCCCGGGACCCTGAACAGGACTAAGCAGAAGACGATGGATGGATGTTTTATGTCATGTTTCATCTCTGGGTTCCCCAAGGTTCTACGCTCTGACAATCACGTGCGATAAGTTTCACTTTTCACACTCGTCACCGCATTTACAACTGCAGTTTAAAATACTTGTTATCATACCGAAATGTTACAAGAAAGAGTCCCCTCCTTCCCTTTATCAACAATGACGAGAATTGGGTCACATTTTACAATCGCATGTGTCAGGACACAATATCTTTATACGATTGATCAGAATGATTATCAGAGACGAGGCAGGGAGTCGTGATCGCGACCGCGCACGGGAAGCAACACGGCGTCGACTTACTGACAGACGAAAAGAAAACATTTACGGAGTCAGAGATCAATCGTTGCAAGTCCAGAAACGCGATCAGCCGATTGGTTTCAACCGCACCACAGGTGGTGGTGGCGTTGGGGGGGGGGGGGGGGGGCTGTCATCAAGTTACTGAGAGAATTAAGAGTAAGTGGTGACAGCTGATACGAACCAGGTCTGACAGCCTGGGGCAGAGCGGCGGCACCAGCAGGCTCTTTTTGTTTCTTTCACCTTTTTTGATTTGAGACAAATTAACACTTGTCGTCACGCCGACGCGCGTCTCCTGTCCTGCTGCTGCTGCTGCTGCCTCACACACACACGGAGCCTAGGAGAGGGGGGACACCTCTCCACCATCAGTAAGACTGGTAGCTCGTCACATTGAGCTAAAATTCAACAATTCTAAACCAAGAGGAAAAGGTATTCAGCTTGTTATCACATCTCAGGAACAAGACGATAACGGATCAAAACCGTAAAATGTTTATCAAAACAGTCTCTGCTGATGCGTACCGCCCCTCGGACTGAAGTCCACGTTCTCTGGGAGATCCAAAAAAAAAAAAAAGAAGAAGAAAGAGGACAAGCAGCAAAGCAGGTGACGCCGGCGATACTGATTAGCGCTCCTCCGTTTAATCCCGACGATCCGGTGGAACCGTCCCCCGTGGAACCGTACTGATAAGACGCTGAATGAGCTAACAGAACAAACCCAGACCCGGTCCTCCGCGAGAAGGCGGGCACACAGACAGGAAGCGGTTGTGGCTTCTTACCAGGAGGTGCGACTCTGTCCTGCCAGGTTGGCTTGTAGTTGCTGAGGGTGAGGAGCATGGCCTGGATGGTTCCGATGAAGATCCCCGCCAGGCAGCCGTAGAAAATCACGTAAAATAAAAGGATTTTGACTGCAGAGAGGAGAGAGAACGAAAGGTCATCGCAGCCCGATCTACTATGAAAACAAACCCACCGGTTTGCTGATCATCACATCAGAGGGAGGGGAATAAAACTGGTTGCCAGCATCGTCCGGGGCTTTTCTAGAAGTTTCTCCTCTACAGCAGGAATAACAGGTCTTACAACGACGACATTTCTAGCGCTAAACACTGATAACGCGCGGCGGCGCTGGGACAGTCACCCCGTTTGTTTGTTCACACACCGCCGCAGTCAGAGGAGGAGGAAGAGTGTGTGACGGATGACTGCGTGTTTGAAAAAAAGGAAAAATAACACTTGCGCACCAGAGAGAGAGAGAGAGAGAGAGAGAGAGAGAGAGAGACGTGAGGCTCAGCTTCCATCAGACTGAAAATTACAGTCACTCAGTTAGAGCTGCAATTGCTAGATGTCACACACCAAGGGGACACACACACACACACACACACACACACACTATTTCAGTGTGATGCCTGCTGGTGGCGACATCACACTGAAAGATTTAAGAAGGTCCAGTCCTCCCAAAACCAGGAGCAGTTCTCAGTGTCCAAGAGGGACTTGTGTGATGTCATCTAGCCGGTCTGGATCTACGCAGGTCTGACAGCCCCCCCACCCCCACAGATGGAGGAGGCTACAAAGGGGTATTCACCCCCCCCCCCCCAACAATACAACAGTGGCAGCTATTGTCTTTACAGATTCACAGGACTCCAACTGGTGTGTGTTACCCAGAGCCGCTGGGATCAATTCTAGCATGAAGACTCCAGGGGGACGCCGGTGAGCACCCTCATGCACCCTGGGGTGGGTGTGGGTGGTGGTGGGGCAACCTGTCCGCTGGCACCCTGCTCTGCCGCCCCAGTGCCGGATCCTAAAATCCACCGTGACTAAAAAAAAATACCTCATTCATCTTTTAATCTCTGAAGCTAAAGTTGCGATGTCAAAAGTCACGGCGGCTTGAGCCGCTTGATGGGAGGACCAGGAGGTCCTGAGGTCAGAGCCCGGGTCCTCCTGGGGGAGGAATGAACGTTCCTGGGTACCCACGCCTGATTTTCCCAACAACACCTCATCTCCCACCCAGGAAGGTGAAGCCAGGACATTGAAGAGTCTGATCTGATTCATCCCATCACAACCTTCAGCCCAGCGCTGCGTCTGGCACACCCCCCACCCCCCTCCACCTCCACCATCAGCAATTCTGATGACCTCCGAAGGACAAACACAGCCCGGCCAGAGGCAGCCTCTCACACCCGTAGCTCCTGCGATAGCTGGGCCGAGCTACCGGAGCCTCCTCTAGCCCAGGTGAGAGGAGGCTCCTCCGGGTTGAGGAGCCGCGTGACATTGAGGGGAGAAACAAGGACATGCGCAGTGTCGCCTCGGAGGAAACGAGAGAAGGAAGGTCGGAGGAGTTAATCAGTAGTATCGTCCGGTGGATGACGGCGACATCTGAGAGCAGGAACCCGACCCGGATCGATAGTCCACCCCTCCAGTCCCGAGCGGGCCCTTTCACCTTGACTCACCTTGGACTCTGATGCAGTTTTAACCCTTTGACGACCCATTAAAAAACTTCACACTCACCCCCCCCCCCACACACACACACACACACCACACAAAACAACCACCACGCTCCTCCGCGCCGTGAATGCGCACGAATGCAACAATGCGCATGTGAATTCAACTGAATATATAAATAGATGTATTTGTAGCAATGGCGCAAAGCAGAGCCGGTGCGTTCCTGAATGCTGCAAAGTCAAATCAAACAGGTGGTAAAGAAACACGAGGCAGCCGGTGCGCGCTCCCTCTAACCGTGGGCGCGCGCATGCCGTTCTGCTGTCAGCGGGCACTTACACCAGCTGCCGCCGGTGCGACCCAGCAGCTCTCCTTTCTCCGAGTTCCACAGGAACTTCTTCCACCCGCCGTCCTCTTTATTTGCAGGCATCTTGTTGTTGTTGTTGATTTTTTTTTTTTAAACGTATGTCCCGTTAAAGGTGAGTTCCGGTTCTCCCGCGGACCCTCTCCGTGCGTTCACTAAATCCTGAGCCCGACGCAGAGGCACCCAGCTCGTTCCTTTGGAAGCCTCCTTAATATAAACCGTTCCTCCGAGACTCCGCCCGAAACTCCCAACAAGTTACCTCGTGGATGGGCGGAGCGGCGCGAGCCAATTAGGTAGCGGCGAAGCGGTGCGTGGTTGCGACGTTTGCGGCGAGCACGGATGGACCACCGGCGCGACACACACACACACACACACACACACACACACACACACACACACACACACGCACTGAGAATGAGCTCTGCAGATTTTGTCTGTGCAGGTCGGAAATCATTCTTTCGCCTAAGTATGTCATTAATTCGCGCACCGGTGACGTCACACCGCGTCAGCATTCTGAGAAGCAGTTCAGTTCCTCAGAACCTGCACTTGTGCGGCACCTGCAACACGGTAGTACTGTGTGTCTGTTTATATATATATATATATGCTCTAGCAAGGTAGGGATAACAAATATTGCATTTTATTCATGTTCTCATTCAAACTAAGAAAAAACTACAAACAGGTGTAGTCCATCTGAGCAGGAAGGATAGGGAGAAGAAGCTGTCCATCAAATGGCTCAGCCCCCCCCCCCCCCCCATGTTGAACCAGATTTTACTAGAGGCGTAATCCCACCAACCTCCACCACACCTCAAATACATTTTTCCCAGATCAGCATAAAATCCTACAATTATCCCAAACTTTTGGGGTTTTCTCTCCTGACCAAAGACACAAACCGCATGTGTGTTATGTAACATAAAAATGTGCAGCACAATCTTTTAACAAAATTGGTTTAAGACAAAAAAAAAATCTACAATTTTTGACTGAGTGAATGAATGAACTGAATGAGTGGTACCCCTGGGCCAGGTTCTAGGACCACTTCCATTTGATAGGAGTCAAATCTGGTTTTGCTGTTCCGGTCAGGGGTTTGTGCTCATCATCGTGGAGCCACTGACAAAAATATTTCTCACGCTGTAAACTTTTATTTGTTCCTGAGCCATGATGCCCCCCCCCCACCCCCCACAGGAAGAGGAGTGCACTGATTGTCATCAATCTGTTGTTGTTTTTTAAGTGTCCTAGACAACAAAAGGGGGGAAATTAAACGTCTGCTCCGGCACAAAACTCCCCCTTAGACTCCTGACAACTGAATCTGAGTGGTTTCACCCCCAGTTCTGTACCCACTGCACTTAAATTTGGACTTTTCGTACTAAAGAGGACGGTTGATTTTGAACTTGTAAAGTAGGAAAAGTGCAAGATTCTGTATCTGCTCGATGCCAGTTGCTAGGTGAATGACTAATAAAACAGGTTTGTTTTTCAAAAATATGTCCGTAAGTGTTGATGTGTAGCTCACACACACACACACACACGCACACACACACACACACACACACACACACACACACACACACACACACACACACACACACACACACAGGATGCTAGATTACAGTGCACCAACCTGCAATCGGGGAAGAAGACGGTTCCTCTAAAAACAGCCATTATGTCATTATTAACAAAAACATGATTATTTCACTATCAGCACTGAAGCCGGTGGGGTTCAGTTAATCTGCCCCCACCCACAGGGATGATAAGCTCTTGTTACGCAGCACTGCCAAGTACACACACACTGGAAACCTGTATATATCTGGCCTTCCACAGCCTGCAACCCTTCACTCATGCAAGAAGGACATTTCTCCTGCTCCTGTGAATAAAACACTCCTGGTTTATGCTCTAGTGTGGAGTAATTTCATGTCAAATGAGTTTACACTGCCCCCCCCCCCACACACACACACACACAAACATGAGCTCACACACGCATGAGCCCGTGAAATCACTCAGCAATGCGCTGCCATCTGAATCCCTTAAGCTATGTACAATTGTTTGAATGTAAACACGTGTGTGTGTGTGTGTGTGTGTGTGTTTCAGACCAGGATTACACTCATAGGGGTTTTGACCTTAAAATATCACCTCAAGGACAAGATAGCACACTGTCCAGACCTCACCGTCAAGGGGAAGAGACTCACCGGACCCTCTGCTGACTGTCAGACGAGTGTTTTAGTATTCATGAATATTCAGAAGGATCCTGAGACTGAAAAACATCTTTTTTTTTTTTTTGCATATGGTGATGCAAAAATGACCCAATAAACTTCAAAGCTGGTTTATAGTTCATGACAGTAGTGCTCATTGTTGGTGACTGCAGACTCTCCATCTCACTATTTTGAAAAACACACAACAGACAGATGAATTTGACTGGCAGGGTTATATTTTCTTAAACATTTTCCTGTATTTTACAATAATTTATCAATCTTTTGGCCACATTTATAATGTTGTAAAAATATACCACACGTGACACATAACAAAGGTTATTTAAATGTTTTGTGAAAAGATTCTGTGGAACATTATTTAGTTAATGGGGACACAAATGGTTGTTGAAACATCCATCCATTTTCTATACCGCTTATTTGTTAAGGGTGTGTGTGTGTGTGGGGCCTATCCCAGCTGACACTGGGTGAGAGGTGGGGTTCACCTTAGATGGGTCACCAGTCCATCAAAGGGCCATCAGGAGCAAGTAGGGGCTCAGTTCCTTGCTCCAGGATTCTTGGTCATGGTCACTGGAGGAAGTGAGGATCGATCCAGCGACCCTTCGGTTGCGAGACGGCCACCCCATCATAGAAACATGTAACACTTAACTCGGTTTCATGATTGATGAGCATGCGGCTAGATAAAGAAGATTAGGATTTATACGGGATGATGCCCTTGAGAGTCTGTAAAAAGACGCTTTTAGTTAGCCTTGATGTAATTAGTCCGCAGTCTCCATTGGCTACAAGCTAAATATGTGTAGCTGGCTCTTCCTGCGTTCTGGAGTCATAAAGAAGTAATACTGGAGAGACAAAACATCTTCATTAGCTTAAATAAAAACTATTTGTGAGTATCTGAAAGGACAAATACAATTTTTGTGGGCGAAGTTTTGCTTTAATCTGCTTTGTTAGCACGTTAGCTGGAAGGGAGCAGCCATCCGCTCTTCTAGCCTGTATGCAAATGTGCACCTGAAACCATCACCACAAATGGTCGTAGAAACATCACTGGTGTACTTGCTAACCAGCCTGAGTCTAAACATTAAACACCTCAAACATCTCGTTGTTGTTGGACCCCCTGAGAGAATTAGAGGAGCTCCATCTGACATAAGTGGAAAGAAAAGAAACCCACAACCCAATCAGCTTGTTCAGTTTGTGCATCAATAGTTTGTGCAGAGGTTGGAACTAATTTTTATTTTGAAGCTTAGTCCTACCCCAAAGCGTTGTTCTGGTTATAAGCTTTATTTTCTTGTGCTCAAAACCGCAATTAATGGATTATCCACAAGAGAACTGTTATGTGTATGCTAAGACTTCCCCACTGTGAGAAATATTCATTATCACAACTACACATACTGTAGTTTATGTGGCCTCAATTTCACATGAAATAGAAAATATGATTGAGTACCAAAATGATGCCAACAAAAACGCATCCTCTTCAGAGGCTACTGCCCAGCTAATCGTAGTAGTATCAGTATTATAAGTAGTAGTAGTAATAGGAAACTGATAAAATCGGTATTCACAAACCTTTTGTATTTGTTGACAACAAGAATTTGCAGAACACATTTTAAACTGTTACTCGTAAACAGTGAATATTTCTGTATTCGTGTTCTGTCTGATAAACTGACAACACACACTATCTACTTCACGTTGGATGCCTCCCAAAACATGTTTTATAAGTACAATTAAAGTAATATTCACCCAAAAAGTGCATTTTGCCTTTCAGATACTCACAAATAATTGTTTTGAGTTCAGAAAGGAGTTTTTTCCTGTCCTGTATAACTTCTTTGTGGCTCACGATTCAGACAGAGCCAGCCACGTATATTTAGCTTGAAGCTAATAACAGCTAACAGCTGCAAAACTGTCCAAAATAATGTCTGTTTGCTAACTCTCAAGTGTATTGTCTGATACAATCCATATCTTTGTCATCTTGTCACACACAAGCACTTTTATTTGATTAAAACCATAATATAACATGTTCAAATATGGTGGCACTGACCTGCAGTGTTACTCTCCATTAGCTACGAGCTAAATATTTGTAGCTGGCTCTTCTTGCATTCTGGAGTCACTACGAAGTAATACTACTAATACAAAACATCTTCATTAGTTTAAATAAAAACTACTGGTGAGAATTTGAATATAATTTTTGGGCAAACTATTACTTTAACCTGCTTTGCGTTAGCACGTTAGCTGGAAAAGGGCAGACCTCTGCCAACTCTTTAGTCGACCCGTACGCAAATGTGCACCTGAAACCATCACGTCTGGATATATTTCCAAAAGTATAGCCAGGCTTCTTTCTCCTGAGGGTCCATGTTGTATTTCCTGAGAAAAAGAAGGGGGCCCAGAAAAAAACGCATAGAGAAAAATAGCCTCCCTGGTGGAAGCTATTACTTCTTGTTGCTTCTATTCCTACTAATCTGCTGCTCTGAACATAATGAAAGCAACTGTACTCGTTACTGAAACCGTGCTGGTACGGTGTGTTTGAAAGTGCACGACTTCCTCTGTTTACATGTCTGAGTTGCGTGAAGCAAAGAATCACCGAACCAGTGAGATAAATCCTTCCATGTCTATAATGATACATCTCAGTGTCTGTCAGTGACCAAGCCCTGACAATTACTGCCTTTTGTCTGCGTGTGTACACAATAAACAAGCACTGTGTAAGGGTGCTGGAGGGGGGTTGTGGAATGGGGGGGGGGGGCAAGGTGAAAGTGACTCTTCCTATTTAAGGTCTAACGCTAACGGAAGTTTCTGTATCACCTCCCACCATTTTCACCTTCTCTGCTCTGTGGTTCTGTTCATGATGTGGGAGTGTAGCAGAGGGGAAACTGTTAGCAGAAAACAATGACTGGTTTCACCTCTGTGCTGGGACCCTGCAGCGTCATCAATGTCATTTTTTTGCATGTTATAAAACATTTGATTTAATTCTACACATTAAGGCGCAACAATAACTGTCTCTCTAGGTATTTATCTCATTTTGTTCTCCGTAAAATGACCCGTTTCAGTGTATTTTGCTCCACTGAAACATCGAAATGTATTTCTAGAAGACCACTGAGAGTTTTAGAGAGTTTTCTGCTGTGCCAGCCAGGCTTTTACCCTCTGAGCTTTTTCAGCCAATATTGAATTCAGATCTTCAGTCAACCAGCACAAAGAATGCAAGGGTGTATTTTACCCCTTGAACATCAGCAGTTTAAAGAAGAGAAAAACTTTAGATCTTTTGGCAACAGAGGACACTGGTAAAACATGATATCGAGTCAGTGTGAACCGAACAAAAGTACAAACGGGTGCTGTTATTTTTGCGGCCATTTTTAATGTGTTTATAAATAAAACTTTACATGTGAAATATATTTATTCCGTGATCTTCAAGATTGAATTCTGCCAACCAATGTTTATGAGCACTTGAGCAGAATATCAAGGTGCTGATTCAAAGCAATGACCCCAACACAGTTGTTCCTAATAAAAGCGACAAAAAATTGTTGCGAGTCCTTCAGATTTGGCACGTCGTGATGTCTCACCGAGGGTAACTGGCGCACTGCAAGCCTCCATGTCAGTCTGATAAGTCTCTCAGCTGGGAATGTTCATTTTTCAACAGTAAGATGTCACGGAGGTCAGCTTCAGCAGCTTGGTGCCGTCACAGCTACTCGACAGGAACATTTGTCCATAGCAGTTACAGTACCAGAGAGAACAGAGCTGGAGAACCTCTGACTGGCAGTTTAAGGGTCTCGTCTTTGTCACTCAACATTTCAATATAACAATGCTTTCATAGGCTGTCAACAACATGGAAGCTGAACACATCCCCGTTTTCCAGCCACTCCCTGTTCTCCAGCAGCTCCCTGTTCTCCAGACACATCCTGAATTGACCCCATTCCACAACCAATTATCCTGTTCTTCCTTTGTGAAGGAGTTGAGCTGCAGTACAAGATGTCAGGGGTGGCATCTCTGAACAGTGACTCCCTTCTATCTTACAGTGACCTTTGACTTTTGACCAGTTGAGTTTGACTTTCAACATTTGTCCGGGTCCTCCTCAGAGCTGAGACGGCTCATTATGCTGTTCTATCTTTCGCTGCAACTGTTTCGTCTCATTGTGAAACCTTGGTGTAAACTTGCCGGCCTTTGTTCATTAGGAACTGCTGTTGTGTTTCATAGATTGAAAAGCAAATCGATTCATTAATTAAATGATTTTTTTAGGAGTAAATTGGATTGAAAACCAAAAGACATGAGAGGTGGATGGTTTTGGTAAAAGAGCAAGACGGTCATTTTTGGCCGACATTGTAGAAGACATCCATCCATTCATCTTCTTCTCAATAAAACTCAGGAACACCTCAAGGACTAACTAAAACATATTTTGGCAGACCAACATTAAAGGGCAAAGGTCAATATCTGTGGAACCCTTTGAGGATATCTTCTTCAGTTATAGTACAAACATCCACTGGGGAGGTGGCACGGTGGTGCAGTGTTCAGCACTGTCGCCTCACAGTAAGAAGGTTCCAGGTTCCAGTCCCGGCTCCAGCACGGGATCTTTCTGTGTGGAGTCTGCATGTTCTCCCTGTTCCTGCGTGGGTTCTCTCTGGTACTCCAGCTTCCTCCCACAGTCCAAAGACATCAAGAGAGGACGAGGCTGATTGATACTCTAAATTGACTGTAGGTGTGACTGTGAGTGTGAATGGTTGTCTGTCTCTATGTGGTGGCCCTGTGATGGACTGGTGACCTGTCCAGGGTGAACACCCCCCCCCCCGCCTCACGCCTGAAAGCCACTGGGATAGGCTCCAGCCCCCCATGACCCTTAACAGGGATAAGCGGAAGAAAATGGATGGATGAATGGATGGATGGACATCCACTGGCACTCAAGGATGACCTGATGGTGGTCAAAGGTCACAGTGACACAAACAAGTTAACGTAGTAGGCATACTACTGTAGTGTGGCATTTCTAGGTATATAACAGATATTTGTGTACATTTTCTTGCAAAGTATTTCCTCATTGTTCGTTCTCTTTGGTCTAAATTAAAAAGACATATTAAAACTGGGATACAGTGACTCTTTTGCCTTCACTGCTCCAGATGTTGGTCCAGATTCTGCGCATAATTTCTAGGCATTTGTTCTGTATTTTTATAGCCAAACATCTGTACTGTAACATAAAATAAGTGCCTGCAGGAAGTGCTTGGCCACACATCACACGAGCTTGTGACAAGATTTAAGAGTCTGGCTACACTAGTGGTTGATTGTGGTTGTGTTTAGAGGCATAACACTGCTCCGAGCAAAAAAGCTAGCAACAGCATGCTACTAGCCTCACAATGACAATACTAAGGACAAATAACATTTTGAATTGAGCAGGGTGTTGGATGGAAGGTCAGGGAATCCCCAGAGTCATTAGGATTAACCCCCTGAGGGCCATGCATGATTGTATCAAATGTCACAGCCTGTCATCCAGTAGTTATTGAGATATTTCCGTCTGGACCAAAGTGGTAGACAGACGGAGAAGCCAACAAGGCAACAGAGAGACGTCACCCTTCACTGAGCCAGACTGCTAGACTAGCTAAAAATGGGCACCCTGCTGGGTCCAGCAGGGTCGGAGAGGTTAATTACTAGTTATCTTGACCTGTGGATTAAATCAAATTTGATTTGGTTTTCGTTTCTACAAAGTTTCACAGGCAAATAAAGGATTATTTCTCATTGTGTGTACACCCTGAGCGATGTAGCTTCAGTACAATCAACGTTAGCGGATTGGTGCAATTAGAAGATCCCATTATAAATGACAGGTCACAGAACACGGCTGACCATTCTAGTCGAGACGAGAAAATCTCTCCACATTCCAAAAGAATCAAACGAGCAGACATGGCAAAGCGAAGCCTGAAACTTGCTGTTTTTAAGCTGTATTCACACGATCTGTGGGTTCCCTCATTCATGTGATTAGGGGAAGAGTGTTGCAGCTGCGGTGGCCACAGTGGAGCTACAGCCCCCTCCCCTCAGAAATTTAAAGGGGGGTTGACGTTTCAACCTAAAACCAAGCTGTGAAGGTCAGTCAGACATGGAGACGTGGGATGGGTTGGTTTTCAACTAGCTATACCGGCATATTCCACACAATAGTATAAATCCATCTCGAGGTACGAGACGTTTTTGTAGTAGATGTGACAGAAGAAGCACCTATTGGTCTTATCTCTCACTGCATCTTTAGTTGTAGAGTTAATAGCTTTTCTTTGCTTTAACCAGTACACTTCCAACCAAACTAGTTGCTTGCGAATGCTGATAATACAGGTATTGCATCTCTTCATGGCTTTTATCTTTAACATGACCAAAAAAATAAGTGGATAGAGCATATAGTTTATTCATGCTTCCACAAGATCACGTTTCAGGCTCTTGACCTTGACCATATCATGCACCTATGGGTGAGGGTACGGGGTAGTTGTTTACAGGTGAAACACAGAAGAATGCAGTAGTACATCTTGTATCAGTACATTGGCTCACGGTACCGCAGCAGCAGTGCGCAGCACAGGGGCAGGACCGGATTCAGTGGGCAGCAGTTTGTTTTGGGCAAACATGAGCTGAGGAAAGAGCTCATGGACTGCGGGACGCCTCATTTCAAGAAAGTCTTTTACTCCCTTTCCACCGATACAAACTTTGTGCAAAGTTCTGCGCTGGTGTTGGTTTGAGTTGGTACAACTTCTGAAACTTTCTAAGTACAAGTTTGCTTCTCTCCAAGCTGGCGGGCCATCGTACGGCCAAGTTGTTTCACCTCTGTATGTGTCTCTGCTTTTCCGTAAGCAGTTTTTCTAGACCAGCCAAGTGTTGGTGCCACGATGGAACCAGTTTTCCTGGCCGAGAGCCAGTTGGTTGACTGTTAAAATGCAAAGAACTTTTTCAAGTCAATTGGCCTTCGAGCTGCCTTGATGGAAAATCAGTTAAAAAAGCTAGTTTTAGTTGGAGCGTTCACACTGGCCAACGAGCTGCTAATTTGCCTGTCTTTTTTAGTGGCTCGGTCCGAGTATTCAGACAGAGTGCAGCAAATTGGGGGTCAGTTTTAGACCAGCAATATTCCCCCTCCGAGGGTACACGTATTGCCGCCTCCATTGCTATGTAAATCCAAGCTGTCAAGGTGGGCAGACACGGCGAATGTTATGCAAACTCGCAAACATTACGATCGTGGATAACCACCTCACGGGACTGTGAAGGGTCGTAGAGGAGCTTGGTCGACGTGGCTATCGGCTATCGAATGACGGAACATCGCCAGCAAGTTGAAAAACTTACGAAAAATGTTCCACCAGGTCTGTGACCACAACAGCCGCAGCGGCAGAGGGAGGTTGGACTGAGACGCTACGAGGTTTGCCAGACTGTCGCGGGGCTGAATATTCTCTCAACGTGTATGTTGTGCATCGCTGTTCACATGCAACTACATGCTGCACGTCACATGTTCACACCCACACAAGTGGCCACTTTTTGGAAAGAGGAATATTACGCCTCCATTTCGCACAGACAAGACAGCAAATTCCCTCCACTACCAGGCCGCAAATTTGCCGCATTCTCTGTCTAAAAGGGCTCTTATGAAACGTAGGATGGTAACGGACTGGAATCAATGATGTGCCAAACGATCGTAGTTCGTGTAACATTCCTCTGAAACAGTTCCATCAAGAAAAGAGGTCAAGAGGAAGTCGGCAGAACAGACCATGAACCAATCAGATCAGAACGTTAAAACTCCTCCTCAAAGCTAACGTTTTATAAGCTACTGCAACGCTGCAGCTTGTGAAGACAATACTGGCCCACAGACTCTTAATGTTTTCCCAGTGGATGAAAACTAATAAATTCCCTTAAATTTTTTTTGACATTTTTAATTTGATGTATTGAGAGGGACCTCGAAACGAAATATTTTGCATTATTAGCAAGAAAACGTGCAAAATGTATTAACATGGAAGGGTTTTCAGGTCTTTTCCAGGAGGAAATGCACATGTAGCCTGTAGGGACACAACGTGAGCGTCCTCCCTAATTAGCGGGACTTTGATCAGTAGCATGTGAACAGAAAACATAACTAACCCATATATCATAGCCAGTGCCATACAAGCCCTTATGGCTTTTGTCTGCTCTGAGATAGGCCTTCATTGGCATTCATTAGCGCTGATGCACGACCCACTTCTGCTAGCAACTTCAGCGGCTTTTTGTCACCTTGGCTACAAATTATACACCTGATTTTACACGAAAGAGAGCGAGAAGGAGGCCACTATAGCTGGAACTGCGGGGAAAGACAAGCAATGGGTTTCAAATACGTGAGCAGGACTAACTACAACTACGCCAAGGTTAATCAGGTTTGAGCTCCAGCAGTGAAACATGAAGTCAGGTTATATACACCAGTTTTTCTTGTGATTGTTGCGGGCAAAAAAAATCCTTGATTATGCAGCATGTTGCCTAAAAAAATGCGATGGAATATGGGGGGTATTTATGCGATGAAATTGCGGGAATTTGCAAAAACTGTGGTTTGATGAATCTGGAAAAAAATTACCCCCCCCCCCCCCAACTCTCTGTTCTCACTAGGCTACGTCCTTCATATAAAGAGTCATTTCTACTGACTTCCTATGCTAAATACGCATGCTACGTCACCGACAGTGCTGGGACGAATTAAGTTCTCATCTTGCTTTATTTAAATCTAAATAAACCCATGGCTCAAACTGACAAAACCTTGATGAGTCAAACAAGTTCCAAGCTTTTTTTTTTGTTTGTTGGCAAATGAGACCGATATGCGGACTACATCACGTCTTCTTCGCGGGGTTGGCAGCTTTTTGATGGCGTCACTTCACAATGTTCCCAAGGCAACAGGAGGAAAATGGCTGCTCTTGTGTGAAGTCAACGCAACATTTTTTTCAACTCTCAGGCGAAGATTTGTGAGACTTCTTTGCGGCGAGAATGCTAGGATTATGAACTCATGCAAGCCTTTAACATTTCACGCATTCTGTGTGGAAATCTGCAAATTATGCGGCCAAAGTGCGGCTCTGACATAAACGCGGCTTTGGCTGACAATGCGTTGAATTATGCGATCGCATAATCGCATTTTTCTGGAGGGACTGGTAGGCTATACTAGACGCAGTGTACTTCAATATCCTAGCATTACATCGAAGCTTTAAGGTGGTTAGCATTTGCTACAATGAGGGTGGACACCCAAGTTTTTGAGCACCATACTGCCCCCTCTTGGTTTGGAGGTCTGTACATGAAGCGCTAATTTACTCAGATCTCCGTCTAATTGTACCTTTAAACTGAACTCGCACCAAATGTGTGCAGACGGTTGTAAAAGTTTGACAGAGAGCTGAAGCGACGAGTGGATGTGTGAGTTTGGACTCAGCTAAAGGGCACACACGACTAACGCTTGAACAGTAGTCACCTTTTTTTCCTCCTTCACCATGTTTAGACACACAGCTGAACATGTTGGTACTAAATCTTTCACACTTTTGTCATACAGAATGACTGAAGTCCTTTTTTTTTTTTTGCAGTCACAAGCCAAGGCCGCACTATAATGCCAGAGGTCAATAATTGACAGAGGACCATTATGGAAAGTTTAAATGCCCTCTCTCAAAGGCACTGGTTAATGTGTAGCGCTGAGAGAAGAATGTGTGGCTACTTTTAACTTGTTCTAAGAGGCTGCAAAAAGCTGGAATGTCTGGAAAAAAATTATAGTTGTACCGAAGAAAAAAAAAAAAAAGCTTTTGGTAAATCTGGATAATTCCGCACAAAGGGCAAAACAATTAAGATAGTCGGGGATTAAAAATGGCACAACAAACAGTGTGGAGGTGTCAGACTATTTTGTTGTTGGATTACAAAAGTGGGAAAATAGAAATCACCAACGGAACTCCATCATAAAAACCCCGAAACAAAGAGCAGTCAGGGTCGACTTCTCTGTTTATCACCTCGGTAATTTTCCTGATAAGTTTAGGATCTGAAGGTTGGAAAAAATATGTAGCTTCAAGCACGTTTAATAAACCAAGATCTCAGTTCTACCCTTTTCGCACTGCAAAACGCGCGTCAACGCGGGTTTTTGGACCCGCGTTTGCTCGGCATTGGGGCGCATTCAAGCTTCCAGGAGACCCGGGTCTGAACTCCCGCTGCGACGGCTGCGTGCCTGTGTTTCTCTCTCACGTATGTCATCGCGCTGACAACGTCATCATTACACATAAATGTCACGATCTAAATATGGTCACTTCCAGTTGATGAATGTTTAAAATGCTAAAAAAAAAAAAAAGGTTGAAATCTGAAATCCAGGAAAAGAACTGGTGACGTCACATGGCCATGCCCACTTATTTACCGCCAACTGTGTGGCGTGTCGGTAGGTGAAGGTTTGACCTGATGATACGATGAGCGAAGAGTCGGATTAGAGAAGATTGGGCGGTCGGTTTATTTTCTTCTGTTCCTTCTATTAACCATCCCCGACGTCAGAATCACAAGAGATGGGGAGTCTTTGATTTCTTTCAATAAACATTCCGTGTTACTGATTAAACCGCTTGTGTCTCGTCGTGTCGCTGCACTCGGGGAAGATGTGTGTGGGGTTTTTTTTTTTTTTTTTTTGGTGTTGTTGTTTTTTTTTCTGTGTGGGACCCGTTAGCCAATCCCCCTGAAGCCAAGCCGTGATGTCACACCGGAGGGTAGGTGGGAACCAGATAAGGCTCGCTTACATTTCACCGGCTTCGTCACTGACATGTAACAACAGGGTTTGAGGTTGCAAATGTGTGTGTGTGTGTGTGTGTGTGTGGGGGGGGGGGGTGTAGAAGTGATTGACAACAACCACGTTCACAACAAAGTCAAGATTTTCTATCTTTTTTTTTTTTTTAATAATTGTCAGCAGTTTTCTGTGTTGTAAATCAGTGTTCAGCTGCTGGCGTCCACTCTGTAATTAATACTCTCCTTATGAAACTTTCATGGTCGCTCTTGTCTGAGCTGCGTCGGGCGCGCGTCACGTATCCTGACTCTCCTGGCGCTGGGGTGAAATACGCTCTTGCGAAACTTTGCACTGGTTACAAATTAATCCGCATCTCACTCATATTTCGCTGCCGCTTTCCCCAAGTACAAAGTTTAGCGCTCGTTCCCTCCAATAATTCATGTGATGGTTAATATTTGAACCAGATAGATGACCTGATCCACTGAAATAGACTCCTGCTCTCTTCTCTGAACTGGGGACAATTGAACAACACGGTCGCACAAGAGTTAAGACACTCCACCACCGAAACCTGGCGCAAACGCTGTTGTGAGGGTCAGGTGACTGCGGTTTTAGCAGTAAATTATGGAACAACAAGCACCGCGCGTCACAACAGACCCGTTCTGTCAGTGGCTACTAGGTTTAAACCCCGTCCGGACTCTGAGGCCGTGTTTTTTTTCTGATCCCGCCAGAGATTTTTATCTGTCTTGGTGAAGCACGTTCAGAGTCGGAGAGCACAGCTTCATCTGGCTGAAGCATCTAAAACTCGTTTGAGCTACAGCCGAGCCAAATAATCCCCCGGGGTGCGGCGTGGTTTTTGAAGTGAGAGATTTACATGCTCTCTCCTCGAAACATTACAACAATGTCAAATTTTTCAGAGTTTGATAAATATCCTGGATTATGAACGACTACTTTCTATTAACGCTCCAGCTGAGCCTCGGATCTAGACCGGGAAGCCAGACCTACACCAAGATGTTGGTTTGGTGACACGTCATTGGCAGGGCTCTATCAGAGAGGCTGGACGAACGGCGATCTTTCCAACTCCTTCTGCACGCAATAGGATAGCGCTACAACCAATCAGAGCGACGGAGAGGGTGAGTGACGTAGGACGGAATCCGTGGAGGCGTTTCACGGCTGGTGTGTTGTAGAGAAGTTGGAGAAATTCTCAACTTATGGAGACCGATGACGGATGCCGTTTTTGCGGGGGGGGGGGGGGGGGGGAGAGAATTGCGGGCGTGCTTCAACATTCAACAAGACTCTTCAAAAACCTGAGGAAACCCCTAAGCGTTGCCGAGAGATTACCGCATGTCGGAGTGGCGGTAGCGATAACACCGGCAAAGGAGAACAGAATTTGTCGGCGGTGTCTTGACTTGTAGCGGCGAGACAGTAGTCACAAGCGGGTTCCTACTGATTCTTTAATATCAGTGACTTAAGTGCCGTTTTGTTTTTTTTTTCTTCCATCTAGGAAAAGTTTAACTTTACATTGTTGATAACTGGGACCAACGCAGACTCGAAGGACTGCTGTTCGCCTGCAGCAGAACATCTTCCTCCTTTACAGGAACTTCCAAACGACAACAGCAAAACGGTCACGAATCTGGGCGTCATGATACTGAACCCGCCTACTGACAAGCCCGCACGATGTGATTGGCCTCACCTGAGTTCGGGTTTTGCTGCAAATTAAATTTGCCACCACTGGGGGCAGTCTAGGTTTGTTTTTTTTTTTTTTTTTTTTTGCGAGCATCGAAACACAGGAACTCGGACCCACCAGCCCGATTCAATATCATTTTCTATACAACGCGTTCGTGCTGACTGCTATTAGCCAGCAAATCACTTGGTTTCTTTCAAAATATGTTGAGAGACATTACCGGAAAATTAGCGACAACAAAAATCAATAATTAGCGAATAAAAAAAACACCTCTTCTGTTATTAGAATGAAAATCTCTAAAAAAAAAAATTATTAAAATGATGTCATCCAAGGACGGACGCTTGGTGGAATTTCTTTAATCCTTACGGTAGAGGTTTGAAACAAATACTGCATAGACTGATTCTACTATTTTTCTATTGTTGTTACGCTATGAACAACATTTGTAGGGCCGTTCGTTCATCTGCAGCTATACTGTACTGTGTGCGCGCTCGCAAGTATGTTTGTGTATATATTTTAAGGTGTAAATGCAATTCTTTGACATAAAAACACTTTGAAAGTCAGGCTTCGGTACACGAAAACAATCTAAAATGTACTTTAATAAACAAGAAGGTGTGATGGATGGGTGGATTTTGAGTGAACGGTATAAGTTGACCAGAGCTGAAATTTAAAAAAAAAAAAAAAAAAAGCTTAAAAATTACATTTTCCGGTTAATTTAGTCCCAAGAAGAGCCGATGTAGTAGAGTACAAATACAATACAAGTAGATTCATGGGAATACTTGATACATAGGGTTTATCTACTTGAATTTAACTCGCCCCTGTTAGATTTTAACCTTCAAGGGTTACTGATTTGTACTTTTTTTTTTTTACTTCCTCTTGTTCCTGTACATTAACATCAGACTTCTCCAGCCCGTAGCAGAACCTGCGGTCCCACAGGGGAGTACCGTGACCCTGTATTAATACCCGTTGAAAGGTGGACGCGTGTACTCGGCCAAACTCGAGAGACAAAAGGCGAGACTGAAGCCAAGATGTCCTTGAGGCACAAGGTGAACGAGACAAAACACGCCCTGTTACGGCTGCTCTGACCTGGGCTTGTAAAACGCACAACCATTGACAGACTCTGGTGGATTGATAAGACAACATTACGCAATACATCAGACTCGATTCTTATCGGTGAAGGAGCCGTCCCTACTGTTTGGGACGGCTCCTTCACCGCCATTTCAATCTTGAAAGCTGATTGGGAACATGGTGGTTTACGCACGTAAAGCGCCGTAGCGTCTATTGTGACGATAACAGGCTCGTCGTTGTGGATCACAACTCGGTTGCACGTAGTGTCAACAAAGTGTGTTTCTGGAGGACAATCCCCCACCGCCCTGCCCTTCACCTGTCTGCTCCCGCTTGTCCGCGGTACGACACGGCTTCTCCATTTGTTTGCGATTGTTACAAAGGCCGTGACTGGAATGATTCCCAGCCGGGATTCCCGCTTCATGAGAGGAGGCCACTGTTTGTCTTTTTGTGTTTTAGCTTTGCCCGTAACGCGCCACAACGGCATCTTTCATCGGCTCTTACGTGTTTAATTCCACGGTTTAAGACTCT
Organism: Aulostomus chinensis; assembly: GCF_037954235.1. NCBI lineage: Eukaryota > Metazoa > Chordata > Actinopteri > Syngnathiformes > Aulostomidae > Aulostomus > Aulostomus chinensis. Next base: position 57,822,406 of record NC_141320.1, on the reverse strand, counting down.
TTCCCCGGACATGCCAAAGCTCCTTCAGGGCGACAGGCCTCGGTTTCATGAGCTGGCTGTATGGGACGATATTTCTGATGTAGAGAATATTTTCCATTATTAGCATATTTTACCCCAGAAAAATCCCGAGATAGAATCCGGAAGGAAGGCTAACGTACAGAAATGGCTACGGGCAAAAAAAGAAGCTGTAAACGGACAACCAGATCGCTACTCTTTGAACTTTCCTGCTCCTCATTTACACACCGTTGACAGTCGGGGGAATTTCGCAACTCGACGTGGCAACAAATAGCACGACTGTGACGCAATCCAAGTGTGAACAGATGGCAGCGTCACTGTGAGCTCTCTGGACCGTGATGACGGGTGATTCGTCTTCCTCAACCGTGCCACGGTTAAGTTGTAACATCCGAGTGTCTAATGACTATCATAAATACTTACAGACCGGAATAGGAACGTTTGTGACCGTTGTGGCTTGTGTTAAGAGTTACACACGTGACAAAGACGCGTCCCAGCCAGGGTTCCATCACACGGAATGGTGGGTAGGTAGCGTGAGACGGGTGACGTGGGTTACGGGACACCCGTGGGTGCAGTGTTTGATTTCAAGGGCTCTGACTGATGTCAAAAGATAGAACAGTTCTGTCGTAGGCCGTTTCGCTTGCATGAGGGCTCGGCGGGGTGACCGGCGTCCTCAAGAAGCTTCCAGAAGCACGGCAGGTGGTGATTTGTTAGGTCAGGACCTTGAATCCAGCGGGGGGATTGTGTTGTTCCACGCTCGCTGACATCACCAGCAGGTTATTATCTCGGATCCAGCTGGGATGCTTGGCACCCCCCGCAGGACGCCCAGCTTCCTCATAGCGATGGCGTCTTTACGGGAACCCTGACCTCAATGCACCCTTCTGCATCCAGCCGGTTGAGCGGGTCACGGGGCGAAATGTGTTCTCAAGATGGCCGACAAATGAAGGGAGTTGGAATCGTGGCTGACATCATGGAGGTTACAAACCGGCGGCGCTACAAGTCGACAGTGGCGCCCGGTGAGTCACTTGAGTAGGAAATTCCAGTGGTAAAATGCGGCAAAAGCGATTCCTACTTTACTCATTTCTGGTTTCTTTTGCAGTGGCAACGACTGGATGATTGATCATGAGTTCTGATCCGAGTCACTGTGAGGATGGACTTTGTTCAGGGATGGAAACTTGAGGTTTGACTCATTAACACGGCAGTCCTCCAGGAGTCACCTTGTCCCTGCAGAGCTTTACATCCCTTCCTCTTCCTGCCTCTGAGTCCGGCCCCCTCCGTATTACTACTTCCTCTCCCCATCCGCAGACTCCATCCTCACTACACCTGCACAGCCTCGCCGACCGGCTCAGCTGATGCTGCCCGGCCACGCGGTCGCTGTGACGCGCCACACTGACCTCTGGAGGTTTGACGTAGGAGCAGAGGAGGTCACTCGTGTTCCCACGAATATGCATCTACAGGACATTGCAGTTTTCCTCCGCAAGGCCGTCCCCTGAGAGGAGCTGCAGTTATCCCCGCCCCCCACATGGATCACCTGAGCAGTGAACCAGGAAATGAAGACTGCGGCAAGTGTAGTGTCCTTCATGTGTTCACCTTCAACTTTAGACAGCGTCAGCCGTGCCCGCGTTCTTTACATCGTGGAAGATAACACCTGACAGGTAGATGGTAATAAGAATGTCCTCATTGGCCGGTTGCAGCGAGTCTCATTGTTGGGACTGAGGAAAGAGAGAGAGAGAGAGAGAGAGTCTACCAGACTGTCACTGTTATAAATATCCTGCACACACACACACACACACACACACACACCTGCATGAAAAGTGTTATGAGTCGCAACAAAACCTTTGAGGGCTCGAGACAGAACACGTGCACAGAAGGAGGGAGAGAGAATATCCGATTGCAGTGGGAGCTCCGGAAGGAAGCTGCATCCTCCAGATGTCACCAGTGATGGAAAAGTACAGTCCCACCCATCAGAGAGGGGGATTAAGTGATTCACTCGTCCTCGCTTCCATTCCTTCTACTGCTCTCATGTTCTGCTGCTGCTCGGGTCTAAAAGAAAAATGCTGATCGAGACTTTTTTTTTTTGTGGGTTTTTTTTTTTTTTTTTTGTATCAGCTCGCGCAGCAGAGAATGAGATCCCTGCATCCCGGAAACGTGTCGCGGTGAACCCGCGGCACCGTTTCGGCTCCCTGACACCGAAAGCACAAACAGCACTGCATACGTCCTCCTACAGCAGAGGTGACTCGGCGTTTTTGTTCAGAAAATGCTGAGTCGCTTTTATCAAGTTGAGGGACATGCATGAACCATCTGAAACTATCACACACACACACACACACACACACACACACTTCTGTGCAGTAATCTTTATTAGGAGCTTCCATTGACTTCCATTCATGTGGACTGCGGAGAGCCTAATCCTAATCCTAATCCTAATCCTAATCCCAATTCAGACCAGAACTCTAACTTTATCCAGGAATTCATAAATTATAAAGTCAAGTTTATTTATACAGCATGTTTAATATGACAAATGTAAATTAAAAAGTAAAAAAAAAACAAAAAAAAACAAAAAAGGAAAGAAAAAGTGCCACATAAGGAACGGCTCTCTGTCCCCACGAGGATTAGGGGTCCTGATAAGAGTTTGTCCCCCCCCCACACAAAAAAATCTCAATAAATTACAAAAATCAACAAATACACTCACACACACACACACACACACACACACGCCAAACAGGACGCCGAATCCTCAGTTTAAGTCCCAGTAAAGCTCCAAAAAACACCAATACTTCATTTCCCATGATGCAACTTCACAACTCCTCAAAAGTACACTCACAATCTGCTTTGAGGAACTTGTGCGGCTTTTGTGCAAATATATTTATTATATTACCACCACATGGAAGACAGCGCATTGTTTTTTTTCTTCCCTCAAGGAACGAACTATTTAATCTGGCTGTGGCTTCACTTCGAATCTAATATTCCCCGAGACTTTGGAGCGTTTCTATATTTTATGAACGAATCGGAAAGGAAGGCAAGAAAAACCTGGTGGAAGGAAAGAAGAATCCAGCGCTAAATGTAGCGTCGACCCATAGCTTTGGACCGTCAGTCACTGACGCAAAGGCAGCATTGTCGCTGCGTGGAACCGGGACTTTCTGACAAACGGGATTAAGTGATAAAAACAGGGGCTCGGGCCTCACCGGGGGTGATGGTTTGGTATTTTTGATTTAAAAAAAAAAAAAAAAAACATTCTAGAATATCCTGGCGTGCCCTCTGCAGCAGAGAGAGAGAGAGAGAGAGAGAGAGAGAGAGAGAGATTTTCAGCATGTCAGCAGTAGCATGACAGCTGCTGAGGTAGTTGCCTGCCACCTAGTGGGTGTTAACTAGTACTGCATGTAACCAAGTGAAGTCAGGATGAAAAATACTACATTTTCTTGTATTCTTACAGAAAGCTCAGTAGTTGGGGGTCGTTTTTATCAAAAATAACTGCAAAAGAGATGTGTTGGCACACAGTTGGACATGCAGTTAGATTTGAATTGAGAAGTGATCAAAATTATCACTCGTAATTGCATGCAAACGTGCATAAGCACCTGGATTATGAAAATACTGACAGATTACATTATAATCCACGAAGTGGAATTAAATATGAAATAAAGCTCCGTCTTTGTGCTTTCGCCCACCGATGTAAATCATAATGATAGTTTGGCTGCATTTCAAAATAAACTCAGCTGATTATTTTACTGTTCATTTAAATTAAGTTTGCAGTAATTTAACTGCCCCCCCCATAGCAAAAAAACAAAAAACAAAACTACATAACAATCGAGGAAAGTACCAGTCTTTATAGTTTTGAAGTTTTCTCTTCACTGATCAACGGATGGAGGAATGAAAAGAATCAGCTAGCATTTTTAACTACTATCACGAGACCTAAAACTATTATATTACCGTATTATATTAAATACTACATATTATAACACCTTTTGCCATTTCTTGAGTGGACAATTTCATCCTTCTTCACAATCTTTGTTAGTAGAACTACTTTTGGTGGGCAACAAACTCAGATAAATTCATAAATTGTGGGAAATCTTTATGTTTTTAATGTTGGTAGGTCCCCTAAAACGTCATCTTTCTGATTTACAGAAGTTTTTTCTCGCTCTTTCGGTGAGTCACGTGACGGACGCCATACTTGCAGTACCGCTGTTTCACCAGCATGCGACAAAAACGCTTGAACCGGCGGCGCACCTCCTGATCGAGCAGGTCCCTCGAACCGTGTTCGGTGCTGACTTGGAGGCGAAACTAACTTCCTGCCGAACTCTCGAGGGTTTCGAGAAGACCTCTCGGTGCAGCCATGGACGTCGCGCTGTACCTGATAGCCGCCGCCATCCTGGTTGTCCTGCTGCTGTTCGCCGTGAAGGTGCGGAGGAAAACCCAGGAAGGTAAGGAGCCCCGCGAGCTAACACGTCACTCAACCGCTCCTAGCGTCGAGTTGGCCAAGCTGCTGCCAACACGTATGATTAATGACATCTTTACACGTCATACTCGTGAATGCAGTGACGTCGTTTCCCCTTTATTTATATTTACAGACTTTGCTGGAAAGCCAGGTTAGCTTGCTCAAGCTAAATCAGGCCAGTAACAGCTCACAGCTGCTACACGCTACGGTGGCGGCAGTGTGTCAAAAACCTGACGACCAAAATAGGACGAATAATCGATTCAATTATAGATGGAGGTGTCTCAGTGACGTTTATATCTTGGTGTTTCACATATATTACTCTTAATTTATATTTATATATATAATTTATATTTCTCTCTCTATAGAGAGAGAGAGAGAGAGAAATAGACAGACATAGAAAGATGCTTTCTAGCTGTTCTTTTAACCCCTGGTACTTCTCAAATTTCTCGCGTTCCTTCTTCCTGAAGTTGGCATCAGCTGGTATGGCCACATCCATCACCACTGCTCTCTCCTGCTCTTTGTCCACCACTACTATGTCCGGTTGGTTCACCAGTAGCTGTTTATCAGTCTGGAAGCTGAAGGCCCACATCACCTTTGCCCTGTCATTCTCAACCACTTTTGGTGGTACGTCCCATTGGGATTTGGGTACTTCAAGTCCATACTGTGTTTCTGTTCCATATCCCTGCCACTTGGTTGTGCCTGTTTATGTATATATTTGATATATATACATATAAATAAAATATCTGCAGTTCAAACCAGGTAGACCATATAGCCTTACACCAGTGCACATTCTAAGGGTAAAGACGCGCAGCAGTCATCTGAGTGGTCCGTTGTGTGTTCTCACAGCTGATGTGGAGCACCGGCAGGATGTTGTCCGGGCAGCAGGGCCCCCTCAGCGGGTTCCAGAGGAGCGGGGAGCGGGCATGCCTCGGAGGAGGAGGAACCTTGCAGCGATGATGGCGAACAGACGGCCTCAAAGAGAACCAGTGGACCAGGGTAAACATGAGCAGAATGATAGAAGAACACGATCCAACGCGGGTTGTGAGAGCGGCTGTGGTATGTGATGCTGGGTGACCACTGAGTTCGTTGTTGGTGTCAGGAGAGGAGCATGAGGAGGAGGGGGAAGAGCAGAGGGAGGAGGAGACGGAGCAGAAGAGCTTCCAGCCAACAGCAAAAGTTGGAGCCAAAAAGCAGAAGAAGCTGGAGGAGAAACAGGCCAAGAAAGCCCAGAGAGAGGTGAGCAGCACTTGTCAAATATGCTCAGACTCATGATTTCCTCAATTCTGACTTTCCCTGCGTTGTTTCGCGCTTCCAGGCAGAGATGGAGGAGCGTGAGGAAAGGAAGAGGATGCAGGAGCTGAGAGAGAAGGAGAGACGGCAGGAGGAGGAGAAAGAACGACTGCTGGAGCAGAAGCAGGTCGCACCTCGGTCCTCCGCTCGGGTTTTGCCACCTGTCTTTTCCTCGCACGAGGAGACGAGATGACTCCCTGACGACTGTGTGTTTGTTCAGGAGGAGGACGAGCGGCGGGCTAAAGAGGAGCAGGAGAGACGGGAGGAGGAGGAGTACATGAGGCTCAAAGCTTCCTTCGTGGTAGAAGACCAGGGAGAGGAGGAGCAGCTCACGGAGGACCAGGTCAGAAAAACAACGCATTATCTGACCATGCTTTGATTGCAGTTCCTCTAACAAAAGCGTCTGTCCTTTACCCGTAGTCCCGCAACCTCCTGCAAGAATTCATCCAGTACATACAGGTGAGACTGACACTCAGCACAAACTGTCCCCGAAGCATCTGAGTCCAGGAGATGAGACCCGGTCCCCTCTGTCCCGCAGAACTCCAAAGTGGTTCTACTGGAGGACTTGGCTTCTCATTTTGGGATGAGAACCCAGGATGCCATCGCTCGACTGCAGAACCTGTTGGCTGACGGCTCCCTCACAGGTCGGTGGGATCGACACCAGGTCTGCGTCTGATGCCCGTTTCAAAATCGGGGCGTGAAAAACTCCATCAATATACCGGCTGCACGGATTTTAGAAACCTAGATTTATTATTAATTTGGTGCATCACCGTATTGTTGGAGCCAAATTACAGCTAACGTGACACTGTAAATTTGTCAAAAATTCATAAAAACTCGTCACACACGTACCTCATGTACTGGAGCAGAGAATCGAAATACTCGGAAGAACAAGTTTCTTTCTAAATCAACCGGCTGGTTTTGTGAAAACATGAAAGGGGGAATAAAGAGAGGTCGGAACAAGTGGATAAGATCGGAATCGCTGCTATATGGTCACCTGGTCGGCTGAAGTTCAGATATTTCTTTGATGATTGATGCACTATTGTGAGTCGTAGGACCGGTGCAGAGCAGAGGAGACACGGAGGCAGCACTGTGAACATCACAGCTCTCTGATGTACTTTGATGTCCACAGTGCCGCGACGTCCATGTTCGAAGTTGCCTTACAGTACAGACAGCGCTGCTTCTGTGTCTCCTGCACTGTGAACATCGTAGCACTTTGAACATCAAAGCACTGAACATCAAAGCACTGTGAACATCAAAGCACTGTGCAGAACCCCAAAGGCACCTCACAAACTGTCTGTCTTTGCTCCCATAGGAGTGATTGATGACAGGGGGAAGTTCATCTTCATCACTCCAGAGGAGCTGGACTCCGTTGCTCAGTTCATCAGACAGAGAGGCAGAGTCTCCATCACGGAGCTGGCCCAGGCCAGTAACTCCCTCATCAACCTGACGCCTGAGGCGGGCAGCGCTGCCTGATGGGCGCCGTGCCGGTGCAGGACGCCTCGGACTGAGAACTCTGAAAGTATGGACTCCTATCTGGACGAGGAAGCTGGTGAAAAGCCCCGCGTGCTATCGGTCAGCGACTGACAGCAGGCGACGTCACCACCTCCCACCATCACACTGAGCTCGTGATCGAACGAAAGATCTTTCAGCCTTTTAATAAACTGTAAAAATGAGCTAAAGTATAGTTTGAAGTGTTAAGTTTGCCGGTCTTTTTTGAGTTTTGTAGAACGTTTTCACCTATTCCAAGATTACCGGGGAAGGACCTGCTAACACCTCGTTCTTGTTCTTTGGGGATCTTTTGTAGCTCGTTCCACCTTCGTGACGTCTTAAAAGTTCTGTGGGTCAAAGCACGGTTCTCACTAATCAGTAGTTCTAGAAAAGAGCAGGCGTGTCAAGTCCGTCCTTACTCATTCTTTTTATTTTTAGATACCTGTACAATCAACGGCACGTTCAGTCTTAATTATAACAAACATTTTTACAATTAGCCTTCGGAGAAACCATTAACTCCGAGGTTCCCCTCAGCGTCCAGCCTGCACTGGGAAGAGCAACTCCATGTTCTCATTAAAGACGTAGAGAATTAAAACCCTCTTTGGTCGGGTTCAGTGCGGAAATCCAGCAGGTGCCAGGGGCACTGATCCGAGAAAAAACAAAAAAACCAGCCTGACTTTTTAAGGGAACGAGAGACTCTGATTCTGACCGGCAGAGACCTTCCGGTGATGGAATCGGCGTCGTTCAGCGGGACGTTTCCTCGTCTCCCCCCTTGTCGCTCTCTCCTCCTGGGCTCTGTTTTCTTTTCGTTATCTCCCACGTTGACGTGGCTTCTCTATCCTGAAACCACAGAGAAACATCAGTGCTAACGGCCAAATCTTGCCGCGTTCGAACCTTGTCAGACACCGAGAGCGCACCTTTATCTGTATGCCAAGGGGTACCAGGTCCTTTCTGAGGTCATCGCAGGCTTTGAGGAGCGGGATTCTCTCTGGGTACAGTCCTGGTTTGTTGGAGGTTTTGGGATTGGTCTTCTGGGCGAGTGCAAACACTCGAACTTCGCTTCTGAAATGAGTGAGCTGCTCCACGATGGCCTCCAAGTTCCCGGAGCTGCCCATCACGTCGTCGGCCTCCTGCACACACCGGGGCGGAACTATAACCCTTCGACCTATAAACGCTAGTTGACGCGGGACGCGTGTCTTCCACGTCCTCTGTTATTTCAAGAAGCAGCAGATTTCCATATGGAATTCAAAAGTTGGTTTACCGCTTAGGTTCTTCGTAAAGCTTAGAGTTAGGTCTGGTTTACTCGTTCTGAGCCAGGCCTTAAAGTCGGAATGTGTGTGCTGACCTTGCTGTGCAGCAGATCGATCCCAAACGCGTCCAGGACTTCTCTGATGTAGCTCGTGATGGCTCCGAAAACCGCTGGGCTCTGAGCTCCTCCTCCTCCAGCCTGAGCACAAATACCACACTACCAATCACTCAAAGGTGGGAGGGGCTTATGCCGTCCACATGGGCCTGACGGTGCAGATTTAAGCCTTCTTGTCCCAACTTGGGCTCATTTTTTCTAAGTTTTACGAGGGTCCTAAGTGATTGTACAGTCCAATGTTTCTTGAGGGGTTAAAGACAGCGAGTTACCTTAGAAACGGGGTGCAGCTGGCAGTTTCCATGATAAACCAGGTTCATTATGGCGTCAATGGCCCCATACGTGTCAAAGTCATCTGCCAGAGCTGCTCTCACGCTGGCTTTCGTCTCAGCTAACCTGGAGGAAACAACGCGTTTCAGCTGAAACACAGCTTCTCTTATCAATACTTCATACAAAACAGAAGCAACGTGAAATAATGAACAATGAATTCCAGCCAGGATGGGGTTCTCGGTACCTCTCCCACAGAAAAGCCTCCTGCACGGCTGAACACGGCAGCTGGCCCTTCATGTAGGCCTGGGCTTCATGACAGAAGGTTCTCAAGGTTCCCAGGGAGCACCTGGCCTCCTGCATGCTCCCGCTGCTGTAGTCTATAGCTGTGGACGCACCAGAGACCCCCGACCCCACCTTTAGACCCCAACGATGTCACACACAACAAACTTCTCATTTAGAGTCTGATTCAAGCAATAAAAATCAGCTAAAACGGCTCCACGTGAGTGATTCAACTGGAAAACGAAGACAAAAATGCAGAGAAGGCCTCGATCATCAGCTAAATTTGCAGGTCGGTTTGAGAAGAAACACCAACAAATCAAACGTACACATTTTCTGACTATTTAGTTTTTTTCTACTGAGAAATAACTTAAAAAGAGAAAAAAAAACACTGCAATATTTGTAAGTCTTTTAAAATGAATACCTGTTGTTTATTTTTTTTGCTGCAGTGATTCAACAGTGAATATTTGTGATACTTGTATTTGGCACTGTTTACTGTTAAGAGGAGGATCCCACCTGATCTGTACTTGGTCAGAAGGCAAAACATCCTGAATTCATTGGCGGAGTAAGACTGCAGGAAGTCCTGATGTTGGGGTGGGGGTGGGGGTGGGGGTGGGGGGGGGGGAGACAAATGATGGCACGAGCAATGAATCTTACGACTGGAAGGCGGGACAAGAATTCCTCGTGACTTTACCTTGATGGTGATGTAGTTCTTTAGAGATTTGGACATTTTCTCCGCGCTGCCTTTGAGGTGTAAATGCCCTAAAACATACAAGGTGATAAAAAAAGAGAGTGGACAACAGCGGTGGGGTGTTTGAGGGAAGAGCGCCAGTCCTTCAGAGGTCACAGGGGTACTAGCGCCACCTTGTGGAGGCACCTATCCGGCACGTTACTACCTGAGTGCAGGAAGTAGTTCCCCCATTGCCCACACTGATGGTAGGCTTCACTCTGGGCCACCTCGTTCTCATGGTGAGGGAAGGCCAGGTCAATGCCTCCGGAGTGGATGTCCAGCTGGCTCCCGAACACGGAGCTGGAACAACAACGACACGTCGCTGGAATTTTTGGCTGGTGCGCACAGATAAACTAGCAACGACAAACAACCGCATCACTGGCGGGTAGACGGTTTCGGTGCAGGTAATACGAACTGTTCTGAAAGACGTGGAGTTGGAAATTCAAACCTTGCAACGGTGGAGCATTCAATATGCCACCCGGGCCTCCCTCTGCCCCAAGGAGACTCCCAGTATGGTTCCTGAGGTTTGGACGGCTTCCACAGCGCAAAATCCCTCAAGTCTTTTTTATTTGTGTTGCCTGGAAAGTCACCAACGCACACATTACAATGGTTGTTCTCCATTTTAGCTAATACGAGCTAAATGGTGGCAGTAAACAAAGTGTGGACCGGAAGAAGCTAGCGCTTCATATTCTACACTCCAAACCAGTCGGGGGCAACACGTCATCAGAAAGTTGGGGTTTCCTCCCCTGGAGTAAGAAACAAGGCTATTCTCACTTCCACCGTACGAGCCGAAGGCCAAAGGTATTCATATTATACCAGTTTTACATCCAAACCCTCACCTTCGAGCTTTGGGTTTCAGAGTCTGTTTCCTACTTTCCTTCATCCTACAGTGACTCGCTATCGCCCCTTGAGTAACAAAGAGGCATTACGAGACAAGAAGGGATGCTACAAGCTAGTTCAGGTGCTTACATATGACCCCTTTAATCGAAAACCCAGAATGTATCCTGAATCATCCCGGGGCACTGTAGCAAGGTTTTTTTTTGAGAAATTTGGATTCCTCTAGAACAGTGGTCCCCAAACTACGGCCTGCCTCCACATTTGGCCCCGCCCCCTGAACAACACCAGAGACCATTTAGACCATTTTAGCCTGGTTACGGCGGATAGAAAGACTACTTGGAAAGGTTGCTAAGCAGACCTTGGTGTCATGGCGGTGATGCAGGAACATTTATTTCCTGACTTTTTTTTTCTGTGAAAACCCAGAGAGGGTTATTTGGTAGTGTGGCTTTCTGGAAAACAATACATTTTTACGTTTAGGCAACCGCATGATCGGCACACTTTTTCTGTTACAAACTGACCCCCCATCGGAGAAGGGGAAAGTTATGTGGCCCTCACAGAAAAAAAGTTTGGGGACCCCTGCTCTAGAACGTGGTCGGTGGCCTTTAACCGCGGGAAGCATCAGCTGTGTGCAGCGGCTCGTTCACGCCCTTATTCAACCGACCTCACCGCTTCTTCAAACGTTAACACGTTCCTTTAAATAATTCGGTGTCAGTCACTGTGAAACTGAATATTCTCATCTTTGTCGAATCCCATTTCATAGAAAAACTGCTGCATATTGTGGTCCGCGTGTATTGTTTTTCTTCTTTCATAATGCGGCCTCGAATGCCTCGTTCAGACGACTACTTCCAAGACAGGGCGGCAATTGACAGATGGCCCGTGACGCAAACGGTGCTTTTAAATCCTATCGGAGCATCCCAAGCGTCGCCAGTTTGGATCAGATTTGCAAAAATACCATTTTCACGTGCTCGTCGGCTGTCGAGATCTGCACTGCAGTCTGAACAAGGCCTGGAACTGACACTCACGCGAAGGCAGGGGGCGGCATGGTTCAGAGGTAGAGTGGCCATCTAGCAACTGAACGGTCGCGGGTTCAATCCAGACCTTGAGCAAGATACTAAGCCCCTAATACTCCGGCCCTTACTGGACCAGTTTGGACACCCCTGCTCTAATAGCTCCTGATGGTCTGCGACAGACAGGCGACCTGCACAGGGTGAGCCCTGCCTCTCGCCCAAAATCAGCTGAGATAGGCTCCACCCCCCCTGCGAACCTTAACGGATAAGCAGTAGAAAATGGACAGAAGGCAGAAAACCCTTACCAGCTCCTTCCTGAGGTTCCACAGCTCCCAAGAACTTGCCGTAACGATCACCGATGGACTGGATGTCAAAATACACGTCACCTGCAGCCGAATCAGTTCACGGATGTTGAGTAAGCGGGGCGGGATATCACGCCGTCACTGCAGCACTGACCCCCCCGACATACTCACCGTCATTCGTGACGTAAGCGCGTCCGTTGTCGATGATCTTCTGGATGAAGGCGATGATCTGAGGTACATTCTCGGTGACTCGTAGATACACTGCAGGGGGAATCACCTCCAAAAAAGAAAAAAGGAAAAATATGAAGACGTTTTTATTGAAACATCCTCCTTTAAAAAAAAAAAAAAAAAAAAAAAAACTGATCAAAACGTCCAAAAAATATGATTTGTTAAAACATCCGTCAGGAAATTATCAATTTTGAGAGTCAAAAACCAAATACTTGTAATTTTGAATGAACAAATGACAATCAGAGTATCTAGAAAATAAGCTGGACTCTAAAAGCCGACGTTAAACCCACTTAAACATCTTCTTTTAAACAATTTTCTCTTGTTTCCAGGCAGATTTTATTTGGTACTGGTATTTCTACTTTTGACATAATATATATATATATATATATTCGTTACAACCTGATCACACACCTTTAATGACATCATATCCTTCTTAAATTCTTCCTCGTACATTCTGGCGATGACGGTAGGGGAAACATTTTCCTGCAAAACAAATTAAAATGACGTTTTCGACGTCAAATGAGAAACAGAATTTGTGACTCTTTGCGTCTTACCTCTAAACCTCTGTTGATTATTTTGTCATCGATATCGGTGATGACCATGGCGTGGATGACCGTGATCCCGAACATCCGGGACAGAATCCTCTGCAGGATGTCGAACCTGACGTACGAACTGCGAGCAGAGAGCAGAGGGCGACCTTTTTTTCAAAAAATAAAAAAATAAAAATCACATTTATTTCTTAGCTTTGCTTTAGAAGTTGCAATGTATTACCACGCATGACCCAGGTGGGCGTGGTCGTAGACGGTCGGTCCGCAGCTGTACCTAACGCACAACACACGACAGCACCAGGTGAGCGCTTATCCCGCTACTACACCTGACTCTATTCATGACGTCACATCTTTGGTGATTCCATACCAGGTTGCTACGCCCTCTCTGGCCAGAACCAGAGGTTCTTTCTTCTTAGTCAGGCTGTTGAAAGCTTTCAAACCGGTGTCGAAGCCGCTGGGGGTGATCCATTTCTTCCCGGACACGCTGCTGCAAGATCCGTTCCATCTGAATTTGATTACATTGACTGAGCGCTTTAGCTTCGATAACAGGCCAGTGTTTGTCCGCATAGCGAGGTCTCGCGCGCCGTTAGCTTCGCCTAGCTTAGCTTCAGGACTAGCATATTGACATTGACCCAGCGAGGTAGCTAGAAACGAAGCAGGAGACCAGCAACATCTAATAAACACGCGAGCGAGAATCGCTTTCTCTTTCCCCGACCGGGAGGACGTCGCGCTTTGTCGCGTCACCTCCTCAAAGATCTCGCGAGAGTCTAATTCCCGGAAATACTCCGACGTATCATGTGATTCGCTGTTGCTTACGCTCTGAGTTGTAGCTATGACCCAATAATACTAATTTTGAAGTGACGGCTTGTCGGAGAAGTCTTCTATTATTCCTCACAAGATGCAGAACGTGATAAACACGGTGAAAGGGACGGCCCACGGGGTGGCGGAGTTCTTCACCCCGGTGCTGAAGGTAAACTTAGTCCCAGTACATGGGACGTTAGCTAGCTTGTCGATGGGTGGCTAGTGTCAGAACGGAAACTTAAATTGGACTGTTGATAAATGCTGCCCAGTCCCGTCCAGTATTAAGCTAGTTAATGTTAGCTGTTGCTAGCAGTTTGTAGCAGCCAGTGTTAAATCCGTGGAACGTCGCCTATAATGTTGCTGTAGTTGCTGCGCAGCTACACGAAGCTTTGTGGTACCACCGAGCTCAAGCCATATTTGCTTCTCAGGTTCTGTTTTTGGTTTCCTTCTTAAAACACAGGAATCAAAATTCAAAGAAACTGGAGTCATCACACCGGAAGAGGTGAGAACAAACCTGATAAAGATTCATTTCGGATGAGGTGTTTGGATCATTAGACCCACGTTCAGAATTACAGCAAGTACTTTATGTCTGTGTTTCAGTTTGTAGCAGCTGGAGATCACTTGGTCCACCATTGCCCCACATGGAAGTGGTAAGTGTTTGTTACAAGCCTCTTAAAACTTCCTCAAACCCTGATAACCGTTTTGAATGAGGCGGGAGTTTATTAATTAACTTTTATATCAACCACGTTACTGATACGGAGTTTTTTAAGGACGCTTTTATTTTATACGCCACCACCCAGGTGAGCGTTACTCATTTATTAGGATAAGAAGAGGAATAGAGCAAAGAATTATCAGGTTAAATACTTGATTCCTCCTATTTTTCCAAGTGTAATGATGATGTAGGAACACCAGGTTATAATTTGTGACGGAACAGCGCAATTCCACACAGTTGATATAATTTTTAATACCGCATTTGGTTTGATTTTTGTTGGAAAGCTCTCTTTTGAGGCAGTGAAACCGCGGCAGAAGGCAGTGACAGCGTTCTGGAGATTTCTCAGACTTCTACTTCTTTCTTTTTTTTTTTTTAACCCGGAAAAATGAGGAAATTGTTACATCTCAGCAACGCAGTAAGTTCCCGTTCACCTAAAAAAGTGAATGTGTTTCATTCGCTTTGTTTTTTTGGATCAAAACAGCAACCTCGAAATATAACCCTGCGATAAAATGACGAAATGTCGGTCCGTCTCCGCTCATCGTCCTCGCCCAGAACGACTTGTTTCCTTTTATGGAGTGCTTTTATCCCGAACGAGGCTTTGGTCGGCCATCTTCTTTTTCTGAGTTTCTGAACAAAACAGCACAACTCTGCCATTGCAAAGGTCGTTGAGGTCAAAGGGGAATTGATTTGCGTAGAAGGGGTGTCAGCATTTTTCCACAGCGGTTTTCAATATGTTGTCTACGACCCCGACGCCACAGAAGTCCCACATTGAGCCGCGCACGCCGTATCCTCGAGTACTTGCCCTGTTGCATCACTCGGTACTTTCAAGCATGGTTTATGCTTCGGCGTCGCGGCGATGGCGTAGACCCTAAGGCGTCATTGAGCATTCGAAGTTCTGCGTCAAGGGAACGCGTTGCTCTGCAATTCACCGCCAAGCCGCTAGGGGGTGTGGCTTTGTCTTTGTATGGTTTCGGGTGTTTCGCCATATCTCCCTCCACGAATTCTTTGCCATTTGGCAGTCTTTATCGTGCCTTGAAGAGGAGTTGTAACGGCGGTCATACTTGCAGACCTCCTCAATAACCCTTTCTTCGGCTCGGTCCATTTTTGCGTGTCGCTCTCACCACCGAAACTTTAAAAATGGCGGCGTTGTTCTGCTGAACCGCAAATGACGCTCTGAGCGGCCCAATCACAGTCCTTGACGTTCACGTTTACGACGCGTCGGCGCGAGGTGCACGTCAGGCTACGGCGTAGGGGTAGAAGCAGAAGCATAAACCAGGCTTTACTTCTTTCAGAAATTCCTCAGCTCTGCGTTCGGTTACTGCACGTCTCCCCAGGTACGCACCAGTAGTGAGTAACTGGTGCTTGTGCTTCCCTCCTCCCTCAGGGCTACTGGGGAAGAAGTTAAAGTGAAGCCATATTTACCCCAGGATAAACAGTTCCTCCTGACACGCAATGGTAAGAGACTTTTAATCCAGCCTGTGGGGTTTACCCTCCAACCAGGTAGATCTGACACATGCCGTATTCCTCCCCTCCCCCGTTATAGCATTTCAAACCCACCAATCTAATTGAGGAATGTTTTGGACTTTCACTTTTTCCGTTTCTACTGTGATACTTTAAAAGGCTCACGAGAATCCCTTCACGGAAACATGGCCGCTGGAACGCCAGATTCTCCAGGAATGGAAGGCTGTGGTTGCGAGGTAGAATTAGGATTATGGTTCCTCGCCAACGATTCCCCTGATGACAGGGCAGCAAGCGGCTCATCCAGCGATTTAAAACACCTCATAAATTCAGGCATTTCGATGAATCGAGGCCAAAATGTAGAAGAAAAAAAAAAAACGAAGCTCAAAATGGAAAATTTGCGAGAACGCCGACGAACAAGTTCCTGGCCCTGTGCCAAGACATTCAGTTTGGACAGGTCGGCCAGGCTGTTCTTCTGGATGTTGCCCCTGACCGTGTTGGCGCTGTCCAGTCCCTGGAGAGCCCTGACAAAAGCTTTCCGCAGCGCGCTGATCCGCTCTGCAGCCTTCTTTTGGGGCGCTCTGGGTATCGCGGAAGTGGGCCTTCAGGTCTCTGGGGACAATGGAGACACTGAGGAAACGTCCACCTGCTGGCTGTGGCGTCGCACAGCCAGCAGGTGGACGTTTCCTCAACGCCTCCTTGGCAGACGAGCCGCAGGAAGTCAGAGCATGATGCTTTTTCAAAAGGTGGAAATGGGGCTTTACGATTCGGCCAGCCAGCGGGAGAGCAAGGTGTGGGGTGGCGGGCTTGAAGGTCCTGCAGGCGCTCAAGTTCCAACAGCGTAGCATCCGTATGACGCCGAAGGGAGAGGAGATCGTCTTCGCAGGCGTGCTTGCTTGAGAAGACGGGGGAACGGATCTCCTGTTCACGCAGGAAACCCTCCACATCAGGGTGGCTTTCAAGCCCCCCCCAGGAGCGGCAGGGTATTTGCTTCCCCAGTGGCCATTTTTTTAAGAGCACCTTTGCCATCTGTCAATAACGAATGAAATGTATTCCAGTTATTCATGTTCAGTTTTTCATTTTATTATTATTTTTTAATTCATTTGAAGAAACCACAACCCCCCCCCCCCCACACACACACACACACACACACACACACACACACACTTTTACATGCCATATTTCTGGTGCTGATAAAGAGCCTGTGAGCCAAATCACCAAAGGACCTCAAAGGTTGAACTGTTTGACTGCAAGTAACGTCAATGCGGCTGTTTGTGGTTCCGCAGTCCCCTGCTACAAGCGCTGTAAACAGATGGAGTACTCAGACGAGCTGGAGGCCATCATCGAGGAGGACGACGGAGACGGGGGCTGGGTGGACACCTACCATAACTCAGGTCGAGATTTGGGGTCCTATTTGCCAGTTCGTGAACGTTCCGTTTGTAAGGTGAACAAGTAGCCAAAAAGACTTGGTTCTTAATCCCGAGAATCCGTGTGGAATCCCAATTCTGTCCCTCGGATGCATTCACCATGATGTGAAAAGCCCGGAACACACACGCACAAATGCATTCACGGTAGAAACTGATCTGTGTTTGTTGGATTTCAACAGGTGTGTTAGGAGTCACGGACGCTGTACGAGAAATTTCACTGGACAACAACAAGGTCGGTTGTATTTTCAAGTTTTTGGTTCACGAGTAAACGGCGTGTGACGGTTTAAAAGTTGGTGAGCAGGGGTCTGTTTAAAATGAGAGCCTTGATCTCCTCCGGTGAAACGGGTGTAGTTTGAAGGACAGAGGACACTCTTTGGGGGCCTCGATCCAGAACCACGGGATCTGATCCTCCCCCCCGCTCCGACCATGTCAGCCGCCCTAAAAACACCTCCCTTTATCTTGCATCTGCCAGACATCACAGACATCGGGGACCCCGTGTTGTGGAAGGTGAACGCTGCCGTGGAGGGATGACCACTAGATGGCAGAAGACTCTAGAGAAACAAGTGACCAGGATGTCGAGCTGTTCATCTGCTCATTTCCAGCTCTTTTGGTCCAACAGTTTAAACATCACTCTGGTCTGGCAGAGGGAGGACGCAGTTGTCATCCGGTGATAAAAAACCCCCCCTGCTTTATAAATCCATTCGCGCCGGGATATTATTTCTGGACGTGTGTCAAATATTTTGTCGGCGCACACGCTTTGACACCGCGGTTTAGAGGATCGAAGTGTTATCAGCCTTTTTTTTATTTGTTCAGCTTCAGCAGTCAGTTTGACACCTGACATGACTTTTCGGCCGCAGAAGTCAACTTTGCCGAAAAAGAACTCAGGAGAGTTGTCACTGACGAACACTGAGAGAGGAATCATGGGGATGTTGTAAACTGCCTTTTTTTTTTTTTTGCGCGTCAGTTCCCCTCGTGCACCATCTGCCATGATAACAAGTTGGAGCGTAACACCTGTGTCTGATGCATCCAGGACAAGAATATGAATGCCACATCGGCGGCGTGCTGCGACGACGGCAACGAAGACGACGACGAAGACGGAGAGGCGGCAGATATGGAAGGTACTCCTATGCTGACAAGACTTGGTCGGCGCTAAATTCCGGATGTCAGCCCCAGTTGAAACATTTCCTAAATATCTGGCTCTTCTTTCATCCTCTTTCAGAATACGAGGAAAGCGGATTACTGGAAACGGACGAGGTACGGTTCAGGGAACGTCGTCCCATCTGCTGCTCCCGGAACCTCCATCTAACGTGCGGTGTGTGTGTGTGTGTGTGTGTGTGTGTGTGTGTGTGTTCTCTGGTCAGGCTACCCTGGACACCAGCAAAATGGTGGAAGCTAAAGTCCGAGCAGAGCCCGGGAGCGAAGATGCCATCCTCCAGACTAGAACATATGATCTGTACATCACGTACGATAAATACTACCAGACCCCTCGACTCTGGCTCTTTGGATACGACGAAGTAGGTACCAGGGTGCCGCGGAACCTCGCCAACGTTAGAAAATCACGTTCTGACTCTGCGGCGCTCAACAGAATTTTCTTATTCCCCCCTTTCTTTCTTTTTTCAGCGCGGTTATAATCCCACGCGTCAAATTCCCCAAACAGAGTTTCTGAAAGCGGGAAGAAAATTGTTTTTTAACATTTTTAAGGCTGCTAAGTGTTTCCAGCGTTGGGGAAACAGAAATACCAATAGACTCCCACTGAAGTCGTGTCATTCTTTTATTGCCGCTGTAAAGCGGTAAAACCAGCCTCCAGTTGAGCCGGCTTCCCAGCTGCTCCGAGGACCACAGAGTTGCCTATTCATGTTCCTACAAACGTTTAATCTTGGGAAAACTCGAAATGATTATATGAGTTTTCACACTTAAACTCAGAGCAGTCTTTTTGGTTTTCCATGGTTGAATCCCAGTGGGAGTTAGGACATTTAAAAACGGATGTTTTTCCAGCCTCTGGCTATGACAAATGGTGTGGATTTTGTGGAGGGACTCGCTCCCCCCCCCCGCTCTGACATAGCGACGCCTGTCCACGCTGTGGTGTCTTCCAGGAAAGGCAGCCGTTGACCGTAGAACAGATGTATGAGGACATCAGCCAGGACCACGTGAAGAAGACGGTTACCATAGAGAACCACCCCCACCTTCCTCCCCCTGCCATGTGTTCCGTTCACCCCTGCAGGTGAGAGCGGGAGCGAGAGGGAAGACTGCTGAGCTCAGACGACAAATTTCAGCACTTCCTGAGCACCGGTCCAGTGCTGTCGGATGCATTAATTATGATTCAAGCCCCCAAAACTTTGAAGTCTCAATCTTCTGAATTTGTACAGAAAACAGCAGTCTCTGCTCAGCAAGCTGCTTCCCTACAAAAACAGAACCCCTACTGTCAAAAAAAAAAGTTCCGCCCCCTTCAGTTTCCTGGAAATGAAGTGCTGGTAGTTTTTTCTGTCAAACCAACATGAATTTCCTGCCCTGTCACAGAGATGTGAACAGTTAACAACTCGGTGCTCGTGCTGACTTAAATGCTGCAGTCCTCAACGTGCACGCTTTCCGCTGAATGATGCGTTCGGAATGGTGTCCAGACTTTAGCTGGGATGTTCCCAGTCTGGTGGGATGGAAGATGGATGCGCATTCAGATGCAGGATCATAATGAAGTTCGACGCAACCGGCCCTCAAAGCCCAATCAGCCACATTCAGTTAAATATAACCGCCTAAGTAGTGATGATTGGCTAGGATAGAGTAAGAGTTCATGTTCAGCCAACCAGAGACATCAGGCGGGCGGGTGTTTACACTCAAACCCAGCACGTAGCAGAAGACACACACAAACTATCAGAAATGGCGAGTCCGGAGTCGTCCACTCATCATGTGAATGCTGAGTGGACGTTAAGTCGTCCCGGAGCAAAGAGGCCGTCAACGTTCAGTGTTAGCAACTCCCAGTTTAATGAAGCGCCTTGACGGCCCCGCGCTTCTACTAAACTCGTGGCCAGAAACACCCTTGACACCGCTAACGGTGATAGCAAGCCAGCGCTGCTAACGTGAGCTCCGCTCACAAAGAAGGACACGGAGCTCACGCCGTCCAAGCAGCCAAAGCTGGATTTCCCCAAAAACCCGTGCCACAGACGGAACTTAACGAACGGATAGGCCGTTATGTTGCTGATAACAGGCTGCCGTTGCTAGCAGGTGATTCAGACTCCTCCAGAGCCTTCACGGGAGAGGAGGAGCAGCTCTGCCCTGCAGAGACGCGTGCAATTAAATAAGATACAATTCTTAAACACTGTTAAACTTGAAAGAAAGTTACTTTCCCTGGTAACTACTTTCATAGGAGAGTAACTCAAGTTACTAAGAAGTAAGAGAAGTTGCACGTAACTGTCACTAATTACTTTTTCAATGTGACGCGCCCAACACTGGTGGCGATTCCCGTGAAATGCACCGTCAGACCAAACAACCGAGTACAACGACTGGGATTTTCGTATTTCCAGAAACGTACGAAGGAACCAAACTCTGACTCTTGCATTTTCAGGCACGCCGAAGTGATGAAAAAGATCATCGAGACGGTGGCAGAAGGAGGAGGGGAGCTCGGAGTGCACATGTATCCTTTCACCTCAATAACCTCACATGGGCTTTTGACGGCAGCGCTTCACAGGAAGGATGACCTTGCAACTTGCGATGGTTATCATTCTGCAACTGGCCATTTCACACCTCTCGGCTTCAAAAAACACCCGTGGAGAGACACCTGGAAACGCTGAGTCATATCAGTACCGAAACGCCGCTTGTATTTGCCTCTGCCACCCTCGAGTAACTCCACATCTGCTTCATGCACATGCTGGTGTACCACGTTGATGGTAATAATACAAGCAGCTTGAAGACAAGAACCAAAAAAAGTAGATGATACAGTAATAATGAAGTGGTTAAAAGTTGGCGGTTTTGAAGAGCTGTGTTACGAGGGATTTCTAGAACGTGGCGTCATCGCTGATGATGTTGACGAGGAGGGCGGACGGAACCAGTGGAGTTTCTGATGGCTTGGGGGACAGGGTCCTGGTCCGTGAGTGAGTGAGCAGTCGCGCAGCAGTGTTCTGGATGTATCTTGAGTTGGTTTTTTTTTGCATTTTGGATGATGCGCATTTGCAGTAAACCGCATGATGGGGGCTTCAGCAGCTGAGAGGGATGTAGAACAGCGTTTCTTCGGCGCAGACGTAGAGCTGGATCTCCTCCGCGAAAGCACTGGAACTGAAGCCCATGACGGTGCATTATGTGACCAAGGGGTAGGACATACAGGATGAAGAGGCGGGGGGCCAAGATCTGAGCCCTGGGGAACACCTTAGGAGAGGGGAGCAGCAGAGGAGCTGCCGTTATTGGTGCTGATAAACTGCCGCGTGTCCTTGACAAGGGTGGGGGATGGTGGCAGGGATATTAGAAGTGGATTCAAGGTGGCTTGAGTTTTTTGTGATTGGAGGTGGTGGGGGCTGTTAAGCCCAAATCAAAAGGGAGTTTTAACTTCATGCTCTCAAGTTAATAATTTGTGATTTTGAGGGGGGTTGCATTTCGATGACCCAATCCACTCTCTCCATTTGATGTTGTTTTTAGCCCGAGTCTTGGTCTCTCAGGACCGATCATATCGCTGGTGTTTCACAATACATGCTCCTATTAATAGGCCCAGCTTGTGACAGGTTTGGACTTCACACAACAGTGAAATAAAAAAAAAGGGCTGAAATTATTAAGGGAGCTTTGACCTCATGTTCAGGACTGTAACAGTCTTCCTTGACTGGATAAAGTTGCAACCAGTGTCGCACTGTTGCATCATCCAGCTCGCAGCAGCTAGCCAAGAATGGGGTTTGAGGCTAGGGGAAATGTTTCATTCTAACCAGAGGACAGGGAGAGTGCTGCTGTTTAGTGGTGGGAACTGTATGCTTAAAAGCAGACGCGATTGTTATGAGGTTGAATGAGGGTGACGCGCGTGCCAGGGCGGTTAGCAAGCTAACGCACCTGAGCCTCCGTCAGGTTCTTGTCCGGACCCACGAGCCACAAATGGTTGCCTTCAGCAAGACTATCAATCAATCAATACACACACACACATATCAAAAGCAATGACTCTGTAACTCATAAAGCACCAACATAAAAGTAATCAACAAACCCGTAACTGAGGAAACACCAGAGGCTGAATAAAACCTATCAGTCAATCAACTTAAAAACTTCCCCAGCAGATATGAAGGGATAACAGCAGCATATCATAATAAAGTAAGTGATAAATGGACATGATAACGATCATAAACTGATAGAGCAGTAATAAAACCCTCTGGCATTTATAAACAGTCCAGAAATGAGAAGGTAAAGTTCAGTTAAACTAAAAAAACAAACAAACAAACAAACAAATAGTTTTAAAAACTGGCAGATGGCAGTGAGGACCTAGAAGACCTGAGGGTTCTACCGGGTTCTTCATGCTGCTGAATATTTAGAATCGACACCATCAAGAGCTTTTTTCTTGGATTTTCTTTGGATTGGTATAATTGGACCTCCTCCTGGTCCTCGTCAGCTCGCGCGCTGCTGACTTTTGTAGTAATTGTAATATCAGCTGATAGTATCATTCACTGCGTGTGTGTATTTTTTTAGATATCGAATAAAAATTGGCAAGGACATCACCATATTGTTTTCCCCCCGCCATACATCGCAGTACGATACAAAATCTGATAGTCCGATGGGCTACAAAATTTACTGAGTATTCCAAAAACGATAAATGATATTGATCTTGTATTATCATATTGATAATTTAATGGGCAAACATTAAAACGAATGTATTCCAAATTTCCATTCACACACATAACACGGCCAGCTAATAGTGAATCATCCCCAGAACTAGCCCAGTGGAGCTCCTCTGCTAAGTTAGCTTAGCATAGTGAATGGTAGTTAATGGGAAGTGTTAGCACACCTCCATCAAACGCTACCAAAAACACATTTCTTCAAAACTGCCTTAACTGTTGTTTTTTTTTCAAAATAAAACTGAGGTTGTGTAGATCAGTTGCTTCATGTTTCGCCGTCTCAGAACGCATTATTGTAATTGAAGAATCAGAGAACTGCCGGACTACTTTTCCGCCTGAGCGTGGCGACTTGCCGCAACGTGTCGAAACTCCGAGCAACAAAACCAACAGCTAGAAAGACCAGCCGCTGCTACCAGGATTATTTCAGCGCTTCAGTCCGTTCACCGGGATTTTGCGTCGTCCTTAACTCTGCCTTCCAGGTATCTTCTGATTTTCCTCAAGTTCGTCCAGGCCGTCATCCCCACGATAGAATATGACTACACGCGACACTTCACCATGTAGCTTCATCCGTCTCTACCGGCGCGCCCGAGCACGGCGAGGAAAGGTCCTTTCGCCTCTGTTGTCCGGTTCGATCTGGTTCCAGTTGGTGGAGTGTTTGTGTTACTCTGAGACACTTTTTTTTTTCTTTTTCTTTTTTTTTTAAATAAATGGGCGTAGGACGTCAAGAATGTTTGAGATGCGTGATGAAACTTTCAAGGAACAGCCTGACTTTGGGAACCAGGCTTGTTTTCCATGAGTCGAGATAAAAAAAAAAAAAAAAAATTAAAAAAAAAAATCGCTCTGTTCTCACAGTACAGGCATGGATGTGTTTTGACTAATTGCTGCTAATTCTAGCTAAGATCGTGTTATCCGGAGCTGTCTTATTTCCATGTATATCCTTTGTTTTTGTTTTTTTAAATACGTACGTGGATGTAGACATGTAAGAAATGACACTGATCAGTTTGCCCTCTCCCCGTCTGGTGCCATCCACACTCAATCCAAGTCTCACTTTGCATTGCTGAGTCATGGCGAGACAGCACACAGCCACATTTCCAACATCTGACTGTCCGTCCCCGCCCCCCCCCCCCCCCCCCAAAAAAAAAACACTCCCTGACTGTATGTGCTCAGCCTTCACTATCAGTGAGGTATCCACTTTCAAAGCAGAACAAATAGTTAGCAAATCATCAACTGGAATTTAAAACGTTTCACAACAGTTTGGCAAACACTTCCTCTTGTGGACGGAAGAGCGAGTCATTCGCTCCGAGCGGGTGAAGCTTGTTCGACCCGATGAATGTAAGTCCACATTCCCTCCGATTCAACAGGAAAGTCCCGGAAACTTCTACACAGGTTTGGGTGGAATTACTTGGAACCAGGTGGCCGCGGACCGGCACATGCCGGCATCTGAGCAGTCTGCTGGTTTTTGCCACCGACAGATGTGACTCCATCACGGGGAAGGTGTTTGGCCTCTTCGCTCTGGCTTATGGAGCAACTGTTTCTGCTGTTTATGCTTCAGTGCCCCACCCCCCGCCCTCTTATCTAACCAACATGGCGTGCGAGGTGAAGTGTTTTCACCCACACGGAGCTCGATTAGCCAAAACTTCACGGTGAACCCGCCCGCCCAAGGTCACGCAGCGTCTTTTGGCACACAAAGACAAACCATTGTTTAACTTTTAGATAACACTACACTGCTCTGCCTGTACTCACACACTCCCTGGAAACCCTCCCCCCCCCCCCAGCCTTTGTCTTCTTACAATTCGCCACCGACAAGATCTCAGAGGACGGTTCTCCTTACGTTCTAGACACACGCCAAGCTCCGCAGGGATCCTCTCGATAATGTCATCAGACACTTGGGGTTATAATCGGAGCTTGTGAATCGCTAAACCAAGCAATGTTTACTTCCACGGCAAAATGCCCCTCTGCAGCCATTCCAAGGCTGCTTAGTCTGGACTTGATCCAGTCACATTTCTCCCATGACTTGCAACCAAAAAGGGGGGGAAATTGGCACGAGTTTGAAAGTACCAGCGTTCACCCCGAGGAAGTACGTGCGGCACTTAAAGTGCTCGATTCTCCCGTACGCAGGGGGCAGAAGAGCTTTTTGGCTCCGGAGTTGGAGCAAAACAACAGCGCCGAGATCCGTAGAACCCCCAGAAAAACCTTCTTCACACACCCTACCTGGGGTTGTTCCGTTCATCAACATCCAACCTACAAGCCAAGTCATTTAAAAAAAACCCAAAAAGACCGAATGTAGACCTGTCGGCCGCAGGTATGAAGCGCTAGCTCGAACTGCCCGGGACGCAGAGTGTTGGCATTAACCAAAATCTTTAAAAGAACAAGGAAGACACGAGTCGGGTTGGAAAATCAGGGTGGAACTCCGGAGGACAAGGATGTTAGTCACACATCCGGGACTCGCCACAGTCCAGAGGGTGTGGGATGTCAGCTAAAGGCCATGTTTCTAAGGAGGAAAAGTTTTGCACTATTTAAAAAAAAAAAAAAAAGCTCCATATTTTCATTTTTCACTTCTATCTCCAAAAATCCCCCAGATGATTTTAGTTGCCGTCAAAGCCGTTAATTCCAACTAAAGGAAATGTTCCATCAGCAGCGATATCCATAGCGTCTTCCCCATGATTCTCTGCGCTGCTGTTCCCGTGCTGTGGCACTCATGGCTGAGTCATAACTCCACCGCCGGTTTGTCTTAATACTTCTCTGAATGTGCTGAGGGTCAGGCCCGTTCCTGCTCTGCTCGGTGTGGTTTTGGTTCATCTTTCGGACTCTTGATGTCATCTTCTCTCCTGCAGCTTCAGCCTCAGACCAGATCTTCTCTCTCTCTCTCTCTCTCTCTCTCTTTTCATTCAGTCCCGCTTCTTTACATGTGGTGTACGTGTGCAATTTTATTACTATTCTTATTTTCCTGTGCTGCCTATTGGTCCAGTCTCCAGTTGTAACACTTGAAGCATTTTAAATCGATGTACATTCATCAATAAAGATATTCCCAAATGTTGTAAACGTATACGTGAGTGTGTCTCTGGTGGAGTATTTTATTGTAATAAGATTAAAAAGTAAACAAGTGTTTCTAGTACTACATTCACGATTGTTCCATTTGTGCTTTGACGTTTCTTTCACATTTCTCAGGAAGTATTACACCGAGGTAAAAGAATCTTTTTTGATACTTGCAGTATTTATAAACGTATTTCCAAGCATTAAAAATGGACGGTATAAGACCTTGGTATTGACCTTGGCGCGGGCAGAGTTCTGCCTCCCTGATTGGATCCGCTCACTCGCCTCCAGACGGCGCTGCTCTTCGCGTTCTGTCCAGGAGGGGGCGGTGGACGTTCCTATCTCCAGAGACTCGACAGAGAAGTGTCATTCTGCAGCGTGGAGGTCAAGATGAAGTGTGTGCAGAATAAGTCGGTGCTCTTCCCGACGCTGTTGCTCTGCGTGTATGGCTTCTTCACCAACCTCCGGCCGCTGGAGCCGTTCCTCACCGCCTTCCTCATGGGTCCGGACAAGAACCTGACGGAGGCTCAGGTGAGTTAGCTTGCTAACTACCGCGGCACGCGCGTCGTCGCCAGCCAGTGCGTCACCGTCATTTAACCTACTAACCATCGCGTCTGCTTTTAGTTTCTGCGTACAGTTCGAGCCGCTGAAAAGCAGAACCCTCCCCGGTCGGTCCCCCCCCCCCCCCCCCCGTTACCACCGCCCGCATGTAACCGTTAGCTAGTGTCCACTGGTTAATATTAGAATAATACATCCCCCCCAGTCTCTGTCATAAAGGCTCAAACCCCTTATTGCTAGCCGCTGCTAGCTGCAGGATGCAACAGCGTTAGCATGTGTGGAAAGAGAAGCTGCGCTGTCCTCAGTTCCGTGTTAACCTCCCACTAGGGTCGAGCGGCTGAGGAAAAGTTGACCTGGTGGACGATTCCCCCATCCCGTCACCACGTGTCCGCGCTCCACGAGTTTCTCTTTGGTCCCCGTGACAACTGAACCGGGCCGTTAGCGCTTTCTCCTCGCAGCTCACCTGTACAAACAGGTAAGGACTGGTGTCTCCGGTTGGCACTGGTAACGCACAGAAGGAAGTTAGTTTTCCTGATGGTATGGGTTCTTATCAGTGGTTATCTGCTCTGGTTCTTCTCACACACACACACACACACACACCATCACCCGCAAACCACCCTCACCAAGATCCTAGTAACCCTCAAAAATGACACAAGGCAAGAGGACAAATCTTTTAATTTATTTTTCAATTTTTATTTCATTTTAAGAATGGATCGTCCTTTATTTGTATTAACCACCCCCCCCAAAAAAAAAAAAAACTCACAATAATCTAAGTTGTGGTTTTTTTTTGTGTGCGTATTGCAGTTTTTAATCTCGTAACAACATCTTTTTCTTTTTTTTTTTCCTCGACCTCCCGGGATGAGTCATAAATGTCACCAGATCAGAATCAGCAAAGTCAAATAAGCTCACAAATGCGTGGAGGTTCTCGTTCTTCGTGTTAATCCGGTTCGTTTTATTTGGCGCGAACAAAAAAAACTGAATTACAATCCATTTTTCGTATCTTGGTATAATTGTTCATCATGTAGTTTTCCATTTCAAGGGAGTTTTACGTGTTGCTGTAAATTTGAACATTTACTGAATATTGACTGCAGTATCGCTTCTCAACCTCCTCACTTATCAATAATCAATATCTGCCCTGGAAAAAAACCGCGAACAAATCCCTAGTAAAAAGCGCAGTATTCCCTTTTCTAGTGCGGTAAAAGTACCTTGAAATACAAAGACTTAAGTACCGGTAGCTCGCCGTTGTAGTTGAAAGTGCTGTCTCCCCCAGACAGGAGGATCTGTCTGTGTTTGAGGGTTTGTGCTACAGATTGGAATGTCCCTGAAAGGTCAGAGGCCCCGAGTCTGACCCCTGTTGAACTTTTTTTTTTCTCCCACCACTGGAAACGCTCCTGATGTGTCGAGGATCTCTCCCTAGTGAAATTTAAGGCCTTTTTCTTTTTTTTTCTGGGTTGCCGTAGTCCATCCGGTCGGTCTTTTTTAGGGTTCTAGTTGGCTCCGAATCTTGGTTTGGATGCGATAATCCCTCCTGAAGAATGGCCAGATCCTTTTGGAATTTGTGCTTTTTAATCCCAAAATAATGACCTCCCACCGACGTATCTGCTGACTGTGTGAAATCCCTCGCGGTCCAAAGTTGAGGGGAAAGTCAAGCGAGTTTGATTTACGAAGCGGGAGGGACCTCAGCGCGTATTCACACCGTTAATTATCGAACGGCGAGCACCAATAGGGCATGAATGCGTCGGTCTAACGGAAGTCTGCTTTTGGAGCCTTAAGGAAGCACAAGTAAGCCGAACTTCAGGAATGTGATATGGATGGAGGTTTTACAGAGTTAGTGGATCAGCCTGTAATCAGGAATTACTCTAATCCAGCCGGGAAGCAACGAATGCTCGGACTACTTTAAGATTTTTGACATCACTCGCAAATCAGGAAGCGTTGGTAGCGTTTGACCGAGGGCAACGAAGCCAGGAGGGCGCCCTCAAGTTGCCCCCGCTGGTATGTGTCAGTAAGACGTCTTCCTTGACTGTTGGCTTCTAAAGAAAGGAGCTCACTGGAATCCCTCTCCAGCAAAAAGTCCAAGACCACTGCGGCACCTGTGTTTTTGATCCTGACCGGATCGTCCTGGTGAAATGAATCAGATTCTGTGGGTTTTAAGTGTGCGTCATCTTTGTCTCCAGGTTGTCAGTGAAATCTACCCGATATGGACGTATTCCTACCTGGTGCTGCTGTTCCCCGTCTTCCTGGCCACGGATTACCTGTGCTATAAGCCTGTACTGATCTTGCAGGCAACCAGTTTAGTCGTGACCTATGTGATGCTTCTGAAGGCCCAGGGGCTGCTGGCCATGCAGCTCCTAGAGTTCTTCTTCGGCCTGGCGACAGCCTCGGAGGTGGCCTACTACTCCTACATCTACAGCGTGGTGCCATCGTCACACTACAAGAAGGTGACAGGCTACTGCCGCAGCGTTACTCTGTTCGGGTCAGCAACTGGCTCTCTGTTGGGTCAGCTCCTCCTGTCCGTGGCCAGTGGCCAGCTGATGCACCTGGCCATCATCACGCTCTCGGCCTCCGTTGTAGCCTTCTTCGCCCCCTGGTTCCTGCCCATGCCCAAGAGGAGCTTGTTTTTCCACATGAGTGAAGTGCCGTCGGAGGACAAGCCAGAGGGCAGCAGCACAACCCCGGCAGTCAACTCTGGGGACGTGGAGGTCACTGTGCCTCTGAACCACGAGGAGCCATCATCGGTGAGCACGCACACAAGACGCACACCAGTTTGTCACCAGGGTGGTTGTACAGCGCTGCAGCAGTACAGCTGGCTGAAAATACATCAACGTGTATACAGTAAGGTGATATTGTTCTTGTTGTGATGAACCTCGTCTACGCATTGAATTAAATTCTTTCCTAACGAAAATTCACACACAAACTCCAAGGTTGGGGAACTCTTTGTCATCGAGCCCCGTCTCCCCCATCCAGGTGTCCCAGCCCCTCGAGGGGGGCGGAGGGAGGAGTGGTCTCCTGGAGGTTCTGCGGATGTTGTTCGCCGACTTCCTGCAGTGCTACAGGTCGCGGCCCCTGCTGGCCTGGTCGCTGTGGTGGGCGCTGTCCACGTGCGGCTACTTTCAGGTCATCAACTACGCCCAAGCGCTGTGGGAGAACGTGCGGCCGTCCCAGGAGTACGACATCTACAACGGCTACGTGGAGACCCTGTCCACGTTGCTGGGTGAGGATTCACTGAACCATGTATGAAAAGCGGCAGTCGCGTCAGAGCACTGTCATTTTTAAATGACTGACAGGTAAGTGAAGTTTACCAGGAGAGGAACCCTTTCTGTTGTTGACCAGTTTTTATTCGTCTCATATTGACTAAATCGGGACGTAAATAAAGTTCAGTGCAAAATGACAACAATAACATTTGTCTTATTATGATAATTAATTTGTCCAAAGTGCATTAAAGGCCTGGCGCGTGTGTGCAGGCGCCGTGGCTGCTCTGCTGGTGGGCTACATGCCCGTGTCCTGGGATCTCTGGGGCGAGTTGGCTTTGTGTCTCCTGTCCATGCTGATGGCGGCGTGCGTGTTCGTCATGGACACTCTGAGGAACATCTGGATCTGTTACAGCTCGTACGTTCTGTTCAGAACGATATACATGCTTCTCATCACCGTGGCAACGTAAGTACCGGGAGGGTCTCTGCATTTCTCTGAAGCAGCAGCGCCAAACTTCATCTTTCTGTTGCCTCAACACAATAGAGACGAACCATCAAACAGGCTACAAGGGAATGTTGTCACGGAACAAAGGGAGTAACAGGACAGCAGAACAATCCTGGAGGATGTTGACACATTCCCTCGCCATTCTCCGCCTCACTGCCCACCTCATTCACCCTCATTCCTTCAGCAGACAAATTTTGTGAACTGCGCTATGAACTTTCGGTTTGATTTCCTCTGGAACAGCCTTACAGAGCACAGGGGGGGAAAGTAGAAGCCTGTGCGACTTGATGCATCAGCGCTTAGAAATGTCTAAACAGCGGGGGCTGGCTGAGCGTAGACCTCCCCGACTGTCTCAAAACAAGAGCAGGCAGAGTGATGGCGCCTCCTCCAGACTGTGTCCTGGTAACAAACCTTTTGAGAGGGGTTCATCCGACTGTGCCACTGTCTCAACTGTAATCACACCAGAGTTTCACCAAACAGCAGGGCTGTTGCATCACGAGGGATTAGATTCCTTCCTCTCGCTGCGTGCCAGTACAGCAGGGGGTCACAGAGACTCTACGGGCAGCACTCCCTGCTCTCATAGTCCACGCACGCCGCTCTTGTGGTGTTTTTGTGTTGATGGTAGCGTCACAATAAAAGATATATATATATATATATATTTTTATATATATATATTTTTATATATATATATTTATATATATAAATAAATATATATATATATATATATTTTTATATATATATATATTTATATATATATATATTTATATATATAAATATATATATATAGAAATATATATATATTTTTATATATATATATATTTATATATATATTTTTATATATATATATATATATTTATATATATATATAAATATTTATATATATATTTTTTTATATATATATTTATATATATATATATATATATTTATATATATATATATAAATATATATATATATTTATATATATATATAAATATATATATATTTTTATATATATATATATATATATTTATATATATATATATAAATATATATATATATATATATATATTTATATATATATAAATATATATATATATTTATATATATTTATATATTTATATATATATATATATATATATATATATTTATATATATATAAATATATATATATATTTATATATATTTATATATTTATATATATATATATATATATATATATATATATATATATATATATATATATATATATATAAAAAAAAAACGCTCCTCTTGTCTGTGACGTTCTTCACCTTTCGAACCCTTGTTGTTGTTGGCAGGTACCAAATCGCAGCCAGTCTCAACATGCAGCGCTACGCCTTAGTGTTCGGAGTGAACACCTTCATCGCCCTGCTGCTCCAGTCTCTCATCACCCTGGTGGTGGTGGACTCGGTGGGACTCGGGCTGAGCATCTACATTCAGGTGAAAGAGTGCCGTTCATAGAGGGGTTCGCTCCTCAGGACCTTCCTGGGTCAAGCCTCCCCCTGTAGAGCGCATGACTGATGGCCGCTGTCCCTCTTCCTCCAGTTCCTCATCTATGGAAGCTACTTCTCCATCATCTCTGTGGTCTTCCTGGTCGCCTGGCTCGTCCGACGACTCACCACGAAGCGCCCTGAGGAGGACGGCCAGCCCGGCGCCCGGGCGGAGAGCGAGCCCCGCTCCCCTTCCAACGCGCCGCAAGGCCTGGCAAATGGAACCTAACGGCAAGCATGAGCCTCCAAGTCACACCCAAGCGCCGCTACCTCACCAAGTGAGGTTGAACCACCGCGCGAGCCGCTGGGTGTATCAGAATTTGAGACCCCCTTTTGTGTCTTGACCTTTTGCCTTTTATAGCAACTTAAAACTGCATCGGTCAGCACTGGCCACTAGTGGGCAGTAGAGCTGTAGAAAACTAGAAACACACAGCTGATATCGTTTCAAGCGACACAGCATTTGAAAAAGTTGACGTGACGGATTGGCGACGCGCGCACGTTAATCGTGCTGAAGCATCAGAATTGGCCTGCAATCACTGGATTCAGTCAGAGCAGCTAGGAACTCGTTTCAGACTCTGTTCCCCAGAGGGCTCCACATCCCGGCCGCCGCTCCCTGAGGCGCGCCCACGGGTGCCGGGGCCCAGGAAGGACACCCAACACTACAAATGAACGCAGCATGAAAAGCCTCCAGACAGAGTGTCTTCTTCACATCCTAGTTACTCCCAGTTGGTGCCTTAGACACGACGCTAAACAGAAGGAACGAACCCTCTATTAGCAATGGCAACTTTTATATATATATATCTGTGTGTGTGTGTGTTAGGAGTGGATCGATCGATGAAACCCACAACAACACTATCACCGTGAGCTATATATATATATATATATATAGCCTTATACAGCACTTAGAACGTATGGAAAAGTCAGCGATCCTCACGGACACGTTGCAAGGAGGACGACTCAACTGGGAGCAACTCACCAAACGACACCCCAAAATCAGCAGATGCGTTCACAGCCATGGCATCGTGGTCATTACATCACGATTAGCACCGACAGACAATTTCGAATGGGCCACAGCGTGGCCAGACAGGAACGCGTCCATGTGAATGGCGTACCCGCCCTTCCACGTGGTCGTGTACTGAACAGCATTTGCACTGTCAAATGTTACTACTTTGACCAGTCGCCAGGTGAGTAGGTGTGGAATTAGCTCAGGCAGGTGGAGCCTCTCCATGTATTTATTGGTTTGTTTTGTTTTTCAGTCGTAGAAATGCTGCGCTCATGTCGGCACAGACAATCGATCAGCGTGTCGGAGCCTCGCGGCGCGACGTGGACGCAGAGCTGCACGCGGCTGCTTCCGTCTACCAAAAAAAAAAAAAAAAAAACGAAGGAAAACCCTGAACCCGTTTCACAACTTGGCTCCATACCGCAAGAGATGTCAGTATTCCAAATTAGACGTCATTGCACCTCAAATGTTTGTGTTTTCAAATGTTGTTTTCTGAGCATTTACACGCTCTGGTGTGTGGATGCGCGCGTTTGCGCCTCGACCCCTCCCCACACCCTCCTCATCACAAAACGACAGTTACCTGCAGGGCGGCGGGGTCGATCATCAAACACACACTAACAGTAGAAACTATTGCCTTCACTGCGTGGGACGGTGCTCGCCCACGTTCAGGAGGATAGTGCGACGAAGGCGGGGTCCTTGGGTGGCTGCGTGTTGTGCGAGAGCCTTGTGTTTTGTACGGTTGATGTGAATGGTTTGCTGTGTTGTTTTTATATACATTTCTAGCGAATAATTTGTCGTTTCTACATCAAAACCAGAGTTTGGGGGAGGGAAAAAAAAAGTCCTGTGGTTTTAAATCCATCCCGACGGCGCCGTCGGTAAACCCTTGACTAACGTGTGGCACTTAAAAATGACAACTTGAATGAAACGACCATGACAAAGAAAACCCTTCTCTGATACTCCCCTTTGTCCCGTGTGTTTCTTCGTCTTCGACAACTACACCCCACCACCACACAACAAGGAGAAATGGTGACGTTTTGAAAGGTTTTTATATCCGCAGCACTCAAACGAGCCACTTGAGGGAGCCCTTTGATTCTCTACCAATACTCAGACTTAAGAGTCAGGAAGTCTCACACAGGCGTTCTTGCAAACCAACCCTGAGGCCTTTTTAAAAATATTGTAACATATTTATGGCTCTGTAGCTTCTTCTAAAAATTCAACTCAATCATCAAATTGATGCCAAAAACAAAAACCAGCAAATGTCACGCAGCATTTATTGTGACTCATGTAGACAGAACAGTGTGTGTGTGTGTGTGTGTGTGTGTGTGTGTGGGGGTCAGGTCAGGTTCCAGATGACAGTGAGCATAGCCATGATGCCGTTGAGGACAGCAACACTGTAGTCCAGGTGGAATCCTGACACGTCTCTAGGGCAAAACAGACAGACGCGGTCAACATGCTGATGTCATTGCCGCATGGCGTTTTAAGAGATGGCGACGGTCGCCTCTGCCGGACCACGCTGGCTGACTGGGTGGCGTCCCACGCGAGGGTGAGAGGTGAGTTACCTGTGGGACAGCATCAGCAACGTGGGGACGCTTTGGTGGTACAAGTTGAGGTTGGTGAGAGTCCAGGAGAAGACACAGCAGATGGATCCAGCAAAGACGGACAGCACAAATACACTCCAGAAACCTGCACACACACACACACACTGATTCATGGTCGGTGCACAGAGGTTAAGGTCAGAGGTCAAACCGTGCCACACTCACCCAACATCCTCTCCTCGGTCCCATCGACTCCCCTGACCGTCTCCTCCCTCAGTTCTGAAACAGCAGCGGCCAGTTAAAACCTCTCTCCTCCTCTTCCGTGCAAAAATGATTGACATTAGATTTCACAAATATTTAGGTTCAGATTTGTCCTCAAAGGTCACGTGATAAAGGGTTAGACTTCAAAATAGCCGTTTCCCTGGAATCCAAACCAATCTGACCACCCCTTTAATAAAAACGAAGAAAAACAACTACAGAACTAAACAGGGCTGCTTTTATTATTCCCGACTAACCGCGCGCAGTCCTTCGCCGTCATCTCGTGGGATCTGTCGTTGCCAGTAGCAACAACTACCGAATTAACGAGCTCGTGCGCGCGCGCTCACCTGTGAGTACCGGGTAGAGGAGGGCGCACAGGCAGCCGACCGCGGCAGCAGCCGCCAATGAGACCAGCACCGAGAGGACCACCCCCGGCCACGGTTTGGGGCCGTTCCGGTAGTCCGGCGACCGTACTCCATTCTCCCCGAAGGCTTGTCCTGACACGGTGCCCGCCGGGTGAGGTTCACGCTCCATTTCTGACGCGAATCAGATACCGAGGGTGGCTTTAACACGACGGTGTCCGCCTCCGAACGTGAGCCTGGCGGCTTACATGCTAGAGGAGGAGCCGCGCGAACCAACTGTTGAACCCGGTTTAGCTCCGTTCGGTCTGTCAGGAACTGATTTCTTTTCGCTTTTTTTCTTTTTATCCTGTCGCACTTCCGCAAACTGATTTGTCCCTCACGAGGTCCCGTAAGTGTAGTTCCTCTGCTGCAAAACAAAAAGGCGGTTAACTTTGACAGCTTTGTGTAAAGCAACGAATCAGATTGTGTGTGTGTGTGTGTTGAGCAACTATATTTCGGGTAAATTAGCAATAAATGTAGATATTTTGCAAATGCGTCGTGTTTTTGTCTTTTAAAAAAACTCCTGTAACAGTAAATCATTGTTTTTAAACCCTGATTGGTTAGAAACAACTGTTAAAACAAGTCATTTCCTCGAAATAAATCATCATTTAGACAAAATGAAAAATAACGCGTTTGAAAATAACAGTGGGCAACCATTTTTTTTTTACTTTTGTAATGCTTTCTAGATTTCTACAACTGATTTAGGGTATTGTTGCACTGCTGAATCAGGAAGTGGCGTCCGTTTCTCTCCATCAGGTCAGGTTTTTGTGCCAAGTTGATTTGAAGAAAAAAATATCAGATCTTGTGACAAATTCGATTCCATTTTTGTGGCATTATCGGCTGATTTTTGTCAACACATATCATCCTGAATATGTTCTTAAGAGAAAAAAAATGTCTTTCCAACAACATAATTGATTACCTGATAGAAACATCGATTACTGTAAACTGAGTGGTGGGCATTGATCAAGGTTACTACACGTAAATTGCATGTTGCTTCGCCATTGTTAGAACTTCAGGGCTTGAACTTCCGTTTCTTCGAACTCCTGGAATGCTCAGCGGCAGGGAGGTCTCTCTTCAGAGTCCGACAGTAGTCAGCCATCATGACTGCGTCCCAGCGACCCTGATACCTGGTCTCCATCTCTTTCATGTCCTGATGGAATCTCCCCCCCCCCGCTCGTCACTCACTGAACCCAGCTTCTCAGGAAACCGGTCCATATGTGAAAAAAGGTAGTGCATCTTGATGCTCATGTTGCAGCCCAGGTTTCTGAAAGCAGTCAGCATGTTGTTGACAAGTTCTGCGTAGTTTCTGGCTTTATCATTGCCAAGAAAGTTCTTCACTACCAGAACAAATGCCTTCCACGCTTCCGGTTCCACTTCGTTCATTGAGTTTTCCAACTCCGGATCTCTGATGAGCTGACGGATCTGAGGACCGTCAAAGATGCCAGCTTTCTTTTTCTCCATGGTCAATCCTGGAAAAGCCTGGCACAAGTAAGTGAAGCAGTCGCCGTCCTTGTCCAGAGCCTTGGTGAACTGCTTGATGTGCAGCGGTGGGAAGAGCATGCTGTCTCTGTCCACCAGAGGGTCGTTGATGACGTTCCTTTCTTTGCAAGGCACCATTTCCTCCCGCACAGGCCAGTCTTTGTCTTCGTGTAATGCTGCGCACGGTCCCTACTATCGCACATGCACAGAAAACATGGGTGCTTGGTGAAGCCAGACTGTTGTCCCAACAAAAAGTTCACCATCTTCAGGTCAACACAAATAAACCACTTATGCTGATCATAACCAATATTCTCCAGCACGGACTTCGCCGCTTCATACTTCTCCTTCAGCGTAGCCGAGTGAGCGATTGGTACGGAGGCGAACTCCACATATGGAGCGGAACACGTCAGGCTTATTTCTGCACGATCCTCTGGTCGAAGCCACCTCATTCACCTGCAATATAAAAATGGGTACAAACCCTAACCCCAGGTCATGAATTGGCGCATGCAGGTATTGTTCATCCTTCAGAGTTCAGACGGCTGCCCCATTAACCTTAGTTTTGATCCACCAACTTTACGCTGTCCTGCACCAATTTTTGGAAGATTTCAAAGTTTTATGACTTCAAACTGATCCCTTTTTGACATAATCACCCAGAACTATCGCACCTGAATACTTCTCCTCATTAAAATGATCGTTTCCAATCAAAACAATTATTCAACATGGCATTTTACCCCCCACCAACTTCTTCTAAAGTGCTCCACGCGTGCGTACATGAGAACAAAAACGTAAAAAAAAAACCATGTCTTTATTCATTAATTCATCACACGTTTGCAAACAATCGACTTCAATTGTAATCTTCGAAATGCTTTTCACTGTCAAAATTTGCCATTTAGATGATTTGTAGTCTGTTAATTAATGACAGTTCTTATAATTAATTCAGAATCTGTAGTGCGTTACATACAGCGGTGTCAGAAATGAAGGCTGTCGATCAGTCACTTTTAATGTAATTAATACTTGTCATTAATTCAGTTAATGACAAGTATTGTAATAAATTCAATCAATTAAAACACCTGTAATAATTCCATTCTCACGATACTTGTAACTACATGTTTGCTGTAGTTTGAGCTATTTTTTTTACATCGTAGCCTTTTCTGTCCGTTTTTCTCCTCATAGATGAATACATTTATTTGTTTTTCAGCACGCCCCGCGTCCTCTCTGTCACAGGTAACAGTAAATAATGGGAAAGGCAAGGCGATTTTATTTGAAGGAACAGGAACGGTGAAGTTTTATTTTGAAAATACCAAACCGGAACAGGCGTGAACAAGGATTGTTGTTGTCAACACCGACCGATTGGACGGCGATATCTCTGAGCTCGTCGGGTTATCGACAAGCAGCTGCTCAATTACGGTAAATCCAGTAATTGACTGTCGTTTGGTTTTGATGACGTACGAGGAGTAAGTCAGCGGTCTGGGGCGCGTGGCGTTCGCGTCGGTGTGCACTTTGGTGCATTAGCATGATGCTAATTTGTTTTGGCAGCATTCGTTTGTTCTGCCGCCGTCATACGGCTGGGAAACTACCGTCTTTCTCCCAACAGAGGGAACGTCCGGACATATATATGCGTGTTTGAAGTCACTAACGACCCGCGGCAGCTCGTCAGAAGTCGCCGATGTGTTTAGCATTTAGCAGCAAAGGTGACGTTAGCTAAGTTAACGCTAGCTGCTATTAGCTGTGGTAGTATTAGTAATAGTCAGCCCCATTTAAATGCTCGGTTTGTGATTTTAAAAAAAACAACAACAATTTTGTGGTTAAACGAACAGGAAGTCAGACACGCGTGTTCTCACTTGTTGCTTCTATGGGTGACGATGTCAATAGTTAGCCTTGAGCGTTAGCCTCTATGTGTCAAACTGCGTTGAAAAATCTCTGTTTTATGTGTCCTTGCTTTCTTGGCCTTGCAGGTTACATCAACCGTCTTTAATCGAATTATTCTCATCTGAAGGTTACGATTGACTCTTCAGAACATATTACAGTGCAGCATTTATTAGAGGACATTTTTAGTCTTGAACAAATCATTCTGCGCTCAGAAAATATCACATTTTTTTTCCCCACAGTATCAAGCTGGAGTGGTTTTTCATGAATAAGAAGATTAAAAGAATTGTACATGTCAGCGTAACTTCTCAGTTCAGTATCTTTTGTCCCGGACAAACCTGAAATGCTAGTTGTTATAAGTACCATTAGCCCTGTACATACTGTGCGTGGTATGCTAACTATCAGTTGTCATAACCTGGTATCCTGGTAAAGTAGCGCAGCAAAGGGGTCTCAAGGGATTAAAATTAAGATTGTCAAATAATCTCTGTTCCTCGCGATGTAGGAAGAACCTCCTGGTGTTCGCTGGCTTGTTCATTCAGCGACATTCTACTCGTGACGTTCAGCAACGTTCCATCAGAAAGCAAACGGAGCCAGCGTATATTTTGTAGCGTACTCGTGTATCTGGATGTGACGCGACCTCCCTGAGTACATGAGTTATTGCTCGTATTATGCAGTATTTGAACTAGAACTAGAAATAGGACTTGTCTTAATCCACAATGTGCATCTGCATTTGACCTTTGCCCAACGAAATGTTTGCAGTTCACCCTTGAGTCCTAAATCATGACAGAACTGTCCTTGACGGTGCGGAAGCCACATAAAACATCGGAGTGGAGTTATTGGCCCGGTGGCAGTGGTTTCGTACAGAAGGTTGCTTTCGTTGGAAAAGTGTGTGCCAGATAAAACATGGTATTACTGCGTGTCCGCTGTGCTCACTGCGCTCCATCTGAACCTGGTGCTGCGGTGCCAGAAAGACATTTGTGGTGAGGTAAAGACTCAGAACCGATGGATGGTATCGGCTGCGTCAGGTTGCTGGCTCTCGGGGACAGAATGGGTCTGAGCCGTCCCTCCTGCAGTAAAGCTTCCCTCCCGTGAGCAGAGAATGAAATTCCCCGTTCCCTGGAGCTCTTTGACTAAGCTGCTTTCCTCTGCTGCAGTGCTGTGATAGGGAGGAGGAATGGGGGGGGGGGGGGTGCTATGAGGATCCCATCCCTGGTCGTAAGAAGAGACTGTGTGTGTGTGTGTGTGTGCGTGCGTGCGCGGGCAGGGGTGTGTTGCATCACCGATCCACGTCCAGGTGATGTGGCTGGGTGGGGCTGGGCGTAGCACCGGATGTTGCTCCGCGTCGCTGCTGCTGATCCTGGTGGGAGCTACCGTGCTGTTCTACCAGCCGACACCTGGAGGTGACAGGGGCCGATAGTCGAATATGTCCAGAACCTGGTTCAGTCCTTGATTTCCCTCAGCAGCAGCAGCTTTATGCTGATTGGCTGAAAAACATTGATTCTTCAATGTGTCTTATTAAAAATGCTGTACAAGCGAGGACAGTCGGAGAAAGGAGTCACAAGATGGAGGGGCGATTGTCTCATGTGATGCTTGTTTCCACTGCTGCTGTGTCACTCAGCAAACACACTGATTGCAGTAAGCCTGGTTCACAGACACACACACACACAGACACAACGTGGTTCTAGCCGGATGTTCTGCTTGCCAGTGTTTTCTCGATGGGACTCGCTGATAAAAGCTGTGAATCAGAGGCGAATGGGCGTTTGAGCGGCGCTGTGTGAACGTCTCAGCCCAGAACCCCGCCAGCAGTCTCATGTCCTCAAAATGGAATCTTCAGGAACAGAGAGAGACGAGCCTGACTTCATCAAGCTTGAGAACAAGAAACGTCCACGGTGGGGCAGATACTGCAGCCGTTATTGTGCCGTTACCCGGACAACAACCATACTGTTAAGGCTGTAAAGCCTTGTGAATCAATCATGGCGAGCAGCTATAAAGTGACCAAGGATTCAAGCTTTGCTCAGAGAGGAAGCGGAGATCCAGACCACAGACGACAAGTTAAGCAGCTTCGAAGACGCCACGTTCCTCGTTTGCCGTTAGCGGACAGAATTTCTGATGGTGATGGAACAAAAACAAGCAGCGATTGATTGATTTGATTAAAAAAATAGGATGTGGGAGGGTTTTATTGAAGTAAGTGAAGGAGGGGGAACCTCCTGGGTTGGGTTTGCAATAACGAGCTCCAGCTCTTCCTGATCACCTGTGGAACCTCCCGGACAGACGAAAGCCAGGTCCTCAGGTGTGGGTCCAGCTTGGCCTTTGGCTCTGGAATGACCGTGTGTGTACGGTTGACTCCGGGGGGGGTGTGTGTGTGTGCGCGCGTCGGGTCAGCAGCAGCAAGCTGACTGTGTCCGTTGGTTACTGGCGATATTTATTTAAAGCAACATTCTGTCAGCCAGGATAACATCACACAGCAGGAAGAGCGCAGAGGGCGTGCGTCTGTGTGTGTGTGAGAGAGAGAGAGAGAGAGAGAGAGAGCAGGGTAATTAAGTGGGGGCTGAGCGATGAAAGAGGAGGTGTGAGTGGAGGGGAAAGAGCCGCAGTTATTAACTCAAAGCAATTCCATCCTGACTTCTGCTGCCGGAGGCTTCATTCAAATGCAAACCGCTTCTCTCTGAAGTCAACGCCGCAGAGCAGGACGGTGCATCATCCCAGCACGCGCTGCTGCACTCTAGGGTTGTGCGACCGGACAGATATATCAGCTATCAGCAATTAGTGAGTCCGTGTTGACTCGATCATGCCTCAGTGGCTGCGGCGGCCAGGGGCTAGAGACATTAGCTGGCCAGATCGTACAGCCTGTTCCCGCTAACACCCCAGGAGCCACTCCTGGGAGGTTTCTTGAAA
Source organism: Aulostomus chinensis (assembly GCF_037954235.1). Taxonomy (NCBI): domain Eukaryota; kingdom Metazoa; phylum Chordata; class Actinopteri; order Syngnathiformes; family Aulostomidae; genus Aulostomus; species Aulostomus chinensis. The sequence goes on along the minus strand of NC_141320.1, from coordinate 57,781,236 downwards.
TTTGCCGCAAATTCTGGAGGATGAACCCAAAAGGTCAAGGTCACCGCGACAAGCACGCGTCACGGAGGCGCGCGGCCGCTTTAGTCGGCGTCTGTTACTGGAATCCTTTTGTTATTTTTTGTGTGTGCGATTTCCAACATATCCTCACACACCCGCACACGAGTTGATGACTTGATTTTTTTCCCGTGTAATACAATGACGATCAAGACCGAAGAGCGTTCCTAGGACGCGTGTACAGCGTATGTGGCACGTGCCGCTGGAGTCGGGGGTTTCACAGCGGTCCGCCATCTTGTGGCTCACACCTTTTTGCACGATGCGGCCGTGGACAGTGCGAACAAACAATACAACTCGTCTGACTTCCTGAAATACACACAAGGTCTCATTAATCATGAAACATGAAGATTAGAATCTAACTTCTCTCACGTGGCGAAGGGTCCAGGTGTGTAACGCATCAACCGAACAGGAGTTCCACGGCTGCGGAAACACGGGATTATTAGAGGCACATTTCTTTCCTTAGACAGCTTATTAGAATATTGTCAAACTGGAATACTAAGCGGAAAACCCCCCTCAGATATCCTGTGATGGAGGTCGTGGTCACATGAGTGTCGCTGCAAACAACGCATCACCTTCTTCCTTTTTATTTGAGCGCCATTGCTTCTTTTATTAGATTTGGTTTGATATACTCCACCGTATCAGGACGGGGAGTGCGTCTGAGTGAAAGCGGCACGTCCTGTGGCGTGCGTTTCTGCTGTTTTATTGAGTTACGAGCAACGGCGGCACAGAAATGCCAAGGTTTGAATTTCAAACGTCACGTTGCCCAAAAGCGAGACTCACAAATTTGAGAATTGTTCCCGCGTGCATGTTCTTACATCACAACCTGATGGCACAACAGTTGGATAAAGTTCAAACCTCCCTGTCTCCTCCAGGACTCCGGACGCTCCTCTCTGCACGGCCACAGCTGTGTGTTGTGCGTGCGCGCGCGCGTGTGTGTGTGTGTGTGTGTGTGTGCGCGCGTAGCACCGTTCCACAGCGTGTGTGTGTGTGATGTCTTCGGAGCTGCTGGTTGATCTGGGGGAGGACCCTGCAACGGCTCAGCTAGGACACCTGAAGCTGGCCACAATAGAGGACCAGCAGTGGCCCACCGATGAATCTACGCTCAGCAAGTCGGGTGAGGGACTCGAACACGCGCACCTGACGTGTCAGTCATTTAAAACACTCGATGGTCAAGCTCAGGCTACGTCGCGGGTACAGCAGGGGTTTGTGAGCTTGTGTCACTTCTGCGTCAGCGTGTTCATGTGTCTGTGTACCTGTCCTTCAGAGACGGACCTCTCCCAGCAGTTTGACGCTGGCTCTCCCCACCTGCCCTGGGACCACCCCTTCTATGACATTGCCAGGCATCAGATCATCGAGGTGGCAGGTGAGTCCTCTTGCGCTCTACTTCCTCCAGCGCTTTTGACCTCGCAAAGATGCAGCACTTCTGTCTGACTCAAGAATGCCGCAAGAGCCAGCCACAGACGATTAGCTTGAAGCTAATGGATGCAGACCGCTAACAGCGGCAAAAATGTCAGCCAGCGTAGCGACCCTCAGGCGTGTTGAAGTCGTATTGACTGAGCGTAACTCTCCAGTCCTGGTGTGTCTCTCTGTGCAGGCGACGATAACTTCGGCAGGAAGGTGATCGTGTTCAACGCCTGCAGGATGCCCCCGCAGCACCAGCTAGACCACCGGAAGCTGCTGATGTAAGCCCTCACGCGACCCGGCCACCACTCCCAAACCTTTGGGTTTCTAACCATGTGACCAGAAGTGGCTTCATGGAGTCTGTTGATTGTTCCCCGGAGGATCCAAACTCTAGCGCAGACCCTACAGCGCCCCGCTGGCCTGAGTTTATCACATAAACCCTTTCAAATGTCGCTGTTTCTATGATGGCTGTGCACCTCTGCTGCGTTAAGTTGGCCGTCTTTGTCGCAGGTACCTGAAGGGAACGCTGGACCAGTACGTAGAGAGTGACTACACGCTGATTTATTTCCACCACGGGCTGACCAGTGAGAACAAACCCTCTCTCAGCTGGCTGCGAGACGCGTACCGAGAGTTCGACAGAAAGTGAGACCCCAAATATGTCCGGATTTAAGAGGGATGGCTGTTGAAGCTCAGCCGTCGGTGTTTATCAAGGAGCGCCACACCTGTGCAGTTGCTACACGTACAAATGCTTCCCCACCCATGTGTTTTCAGGTACAAGAAGAACATCAAAGCCCTGTACATCGTCCATCCCACCATGTTCATCAAGACGCTGCTGATCCTCTTCAAACCCATCATCAGGTTCTTTTGATTCCTCTCCTTCGTTATCAGTGGCCTCAGTCATTCTGGGGGAGTTTATCAGTTGACTGGCCTGGGAGAGGCTGGCCAGGCTGGAGGGAAGCTTTTCCTGTCAGACAGAAACAGTGACGCCTGGTGGCAGGTTTGGAACACGACCTTTCCAACCTGCTTCTGGGTTCTGAGCGACACGTGAGGCGTCTGGTCAGTCTATCACAGTTGAGTTCATGAAATCTGACCCAGATTAAAGGGTCAGACCAAATTTTGATTCAAAACACACACACACACACACACACACACACACACATCTGTCAAAGCAATTTCAGGTTATTATTCCATCTACCGTCATGTTGGGTGTCTTGTGCCCTCTGGTGGCGATGTTGTAGACTACAACCTCATCTCCACAAGGTGTGAATTCCCCAATAACCCGACGTTGGCGTTTCCTGTCCAGTTTCAAATTTGGCAGGAAGATCAACTACGTGAGTTACCTGAGCGAGCTGGAGGACGTGGTCAAGTGCGAGCAGCTGCTGATCCCGGCGCGGGTCAAAGAGTAAGAACTGAAGCCTCATTCCAGATTTCCTGAACCGCGACGTGACGCATCTGATTCCTCCTGCGGCCGTGTGCGTCGCACTTTGTCTAACTCTGAAACATCTGTGTCCAGGTACGACAACAAGCTGAGGGCATCTCTGAAACCCACCACCCAGCCTCCCATGTCCCCTCCTCGCAGCCCCCCCCTCCCCGACCAGGTGTTCGGCGTGACGCTTGCATTGTGAGTCACCTGCTCGATGGTTTGTTCAGAGACGTGACTCCTGACTAACACGCAGCGGCCTCTCTTTCACCACCGCTAGGACCAGTCCCAGCTGGAAAAAAAACATGTTGAAATTTACGTGTGTGTGTGTGTGTGTGTGTGTGTGTGTTTTCGTGGGCGTCAGGCTAAGACAGAGGAGTCCAGACAACGATCCCGTTCCGCTGGTGATGAGAGACACCATTAGTTTCCTGTCAGAGCAAGGTGAGCGTTACCTAGCAACACAGACGCTCCTCAGCAAGCTGCGGGAGCACCGCCTCCATGAACATCCTGCTGACTTGTGTTGTCAGGTTTGGAGATTGAAGGGATCTTCAGACGGTCCGCCAACGTGACTCTGGTGAAGGAGGTCCAGCTCAGATACAATTCAGGTAGCAGGGTTGTGTGTGTGTTCGTGCGTACGTGTGTGTGTGTGTGTGTGTTCCGCTTCTCCATCTCAACGTGCTGACCTGTTGGCAGGCACGGCGGTGAACTTCCGAGAGATGGAGGACGTCCACCTGGCCGCCGTGATCCTGAAGACCTTCCTGAGGGAGCTGCCCGAGCCCCTGCTGACCTACCAGCTCTACAACGACATCGTCAACTTCACCTGTAAGGTTCTCACCAGCCTGGTTCTCGCCAGGATTGACGCAGCCGCTGCCTGCTAGCTAGCACCATTCCAGCCCCCCACATCGTCATAGCAATGAGCTCTGATTCTCTCTGGTGGCGTGTGCGTGTGTGTGTTTGTAGCCGTGTCCAGTGACAGGCAGGTGACATTCATGAAGACGCTGGTGGAGTCACTGCCAGAGGAGAACTACGCATCACTGAGATACCTCATCACGTTCCTGGCGCAGGTAACGCTCGTCCATCACACATGACTGCCACCTTCTGGTGTCAGTGAGTCTTAGTGTGTGTGTGTGTGTGTGTGTGTGTGTGTGTGTGTGTGTGTGTGTGTGTGTGTGTGTGTGTGTGTGTGTAGGTGTCGGCCAACAGTGAAGTAAATAAGATGACCAACAGTAACCTGGCTGTGGTGTTCGGTCCTAACCTGCTGTGGGGGCGGGACAACGCCATGTCCCTCAGCGCCATCGGACCAATCAACAACTTCACCAGAACCCTGCTGGATCAGCAGCATCTGGTTTTCCCCTAAATCCCCGTACCACCGCCCCACATTCCGGTCCAGTCGGAACTACGGCTGAGACCCCGCTCCATTTAGCATTTAGGTAAACCCGTCTCCGTCACGGTACTCATGGTCACGGTACCTCAGCCAACGGCCTCCCCGCCAAAACGCCGTCCACCTAGAAGTTCTGACCAGCTGGACTGAGCCTGTCAGCAGTCCAGTTCCACCAGTACCAGATGGCGTGGTCCTCCCACTCCCAGCTCCTGCTGCAACACCAGGAGCTGGAGATGGACGCAGGCCACCACACCGCTGCCCTGTAATTTGACCACAAATCTGCCCACGATCTGGACCCCCCCCCCATCAACACATTCTTAATGCTGCTTGGGTGTTGCCTCATGTAGCAGAACCCTAAAAAACACAAGACCATATTCAGTGAAAGTAAGAACCAGAGTTTTCCTCCGAGCTGACGCTCTGTTGTTACAGCATGGATCAGAGGTAGAACCCGTCTAGAACACAGAACCCGCTGACACGTCGCCAGGGAGTTTCACGTCATAGGACAGAAATGGACTCGTAGGACACTCCTGGAGGCGCCCGTCCCAGTGTGTCCTCAGGGCTCGTCTCACACAATCGCTGGGTGCTGGCTTGTAGCAGAGCACACCTCTGACCCCAGGCTCCTCCCCCTACCTGGACTAATGTGTTGAGACCCCCCCCCCCCCCCCCTTGCATGCGTGTCACCCAGTCTGGCTCCTCCTCTCTCAGCTGGCGTGTTAATGCTTCTCTGTACGTCTGTGCTGTGCTGCTACTGTTTTTAATGTAGTGCCAAAAAAAATAAGAACTGGCCTCCATCTCCCTGTCAGAGGTGAAGCACTCCAGTTACCACCCCCCCCCCCCCATGTAGGAAAGAGAAGAAGATGGTGGCATGTTTGTGTCTCTGTGAACGTCTCAGGTTAATTTAAATGTAGAACTTGGTACCAAACGTTTGTGACAATCCCAGAAATGCTGGAATCAAAGCAGCTGGTCACAGGAAGGACTCGGACACCAACAGATGACACACACACACACACACACACAACCAGGTGATCAGGGTGTCTACACACCCGCGATGGTGGACACCTCCTTATTTAGGTTCTCTTCTCCAGAAAGCCTGGCGTTTGGACGCCTAAAACAGAGAAGTCTCTCCTGATCAGATTATTAGAACCTCAACGGTCCCTCGCGTAAGTGCGTGTGCGTGTGCGTGTCTCTTGGAATCAAACGTACAATCAAAACTTAACGTGAGCAGCTACTAACAAATTGGCAATTCTATATTCCAAAAAAAAAAAAAAAAAAGGGGGGGTAACCTACAGGAGCACTCTAGATGTGACGGTAAAGGCAACGTGACCATTTTGATTTAGGTGCCTTAAAAGTGCCTGTACAAATTCTCCAATTGGACCCCTCAGACGCCGAGTGAAGGAAGCCCAGCTGAAAGGCTCTCTGATCGTCAGCGGGGGGGGGACCACGTCAAAAATGATTCATCTAAAACATTGTTGTCACTCAGGTAGACGACGGCGTTCAGGGTTACAGCTACAATGATTGACAGGAGCAAGCATGAGCACTTTCAGGGTGATCTAGCTTTTCATTTGTCCCCACCGATCTGATCCCAGATCCGACGATTGGAAAGAGAAGGGTGGTGAAGTGGCGGCGCGGCTTCTTCACGATTTCAGGGAACTGATGTTCGAGTCTTCTTTCAAGGGCGGAGTCTCAGCTTGTTATTCCGTGGTTTCCTCGCTCGCCTCGTGTTCGTTGTATCTATATCTTCGTTTTGTTTGTGTGCCACTAGCGGAGTCGATCCGAATCTGAAGCTCCAAGGGTTCCCGGGAAGCCTCTGAGGGAAGGGGGGGGGTCTTAGATGAACCCTGTGGTTACAGAACAATAAACTCCGCCAACAGGCCCTGAACCGGCGGCATGCTGGTCACCAGCCGCTGTTCTAGGAGAGTCGCGTGTAGATGCAGGATCAGACTCGGTGGGTTCGGTCTGCCGTTAATGACAGCAGAGATCAATCCCCCCCCCCCCGCCGACTTAGACTGGACTTCAGATCTAGGAAAGACTCCAAAGTCCAGCTAGACTTCGATGCCTGTCACTTCAAACCTGTGGATCCTTCACACGTGATCCGATCGGGCCTCCCTGACCTCTGTCGCTAAGTTATTGAACATCACAGTGGATTTAGCGTTCGGAGTTGGCGCTGTCACACCCGGTGGAGCAGCAGCACCACCCATCACCACCCCCACCCACCCCCCCAAACAACACCCCTCTCATTTGTGGCGAAGCTTTACGTTAACATTCAGTTTCCGAAGCCTTAATATATAAAAAAAGAAGAAGAAGAAGAAGGAAAGAAATATTTTTGCCAAACCTCCACACAAACTCAACTTGCGCGAAGCTTTGCGTCACGTCAGCTAATTATTTTTAGTGAGCAGCTCGGTGTGTTTGTGACCTTAAATATCTGTCGGACTCCAGACGGCCGATTGGCCGGGAACGGCCGCGTGCGCCGCGTTTCCCGGCCAATCGGGCGCCGCTTATCGTGTCGATGGCCAAAAATGTTTCGCAGTAGGTCGATAACCGTGGAATGGCACTTCTACTAACATGACGAAAAGCACCAAAACGTCTCGGGTTGACTAAAGAGGACTGGAGGAAAAAAAAAAACCAAGATTGAAACGTCGAAAAAAAGAAAAAAAGACAAAGAGCCTGTTGTAACTCCCAGTCACGTCACTGCCATGGTTCTAGATATCCAGTGTATATGTGGGTCTAAACATGTAGATAACATAGGTCGGACATTTAAAAATAGTCCTGTCATTTGAGGTGTGTGTTTTAAGAAGTGTTGTCGCTGTTGCTGTTGTTGCTGTTGTTGTTGTTGTTGTTGTTGTTGTTGTTGTGAGGTGATTCGTTTCGGTGATTTATTTTGATTTTTTGTTTTTGTGTTGTTGTTTTTTTTTTTTGTACAACCTGACGAGATGATCGCTCAAGTTTGAGGAACCTCCAAAACCCATTCAAAACCCCACCGGGAAAAATGCGAAAATAAGATGCTTCGATACATCAATGCCCTTCGGCCCCCCCCCCCCCCCCCCCCCCAAAAAAAATAAAAAAGGACACCTTTGAGATGCAGGTACTGGGTTCGACAACAGCAATATGTGTGTGTGTGTGCGTGTGTGTTTTTGTATGCGTGCATGCATGCTCGTGCCTTATTTGTTTACCCCAAGTGGTCATGTGATTAGCCATCAAAGTGCCAGTGTGCCCGTTTCTGCCATAAATTAAAACACAAGGAGGCGCATTCAACCCAGCTACCGCTGTGTCAGACGGGAGACTAAAGGGACGCCCCGCCCCCCACCGCCCCCGCCCCGCCCCCCACCGCCCCGCCCCGTCTGACTCCTCAGCTGGTTGAACCCAGCTCAGCTGTAACGGATGATCGCAGGCTTGAGACGTTTAACCTCCGTGGTTGAAGTCAAAATTACCCTATCTTTTTTCTTTTATAATTTTTTTTTTAATTATTTCAATGTAGCCTTTTTCCTCCTATGTATATTTTATTTTGCGACATCAGAAGGTCCTTATACCCTCCATGCTCGTACACACGTGGCTCATTTACATTTAGCAGGATTTGTTTTCCATTTCAACATACAGCATTTGTCACCTCACACTCTTAATAACCCTTTCACTTTTACAGTATTTTTTTTCCACCCTCAACTCTGCTGATCAATCACAGCCCTGTGTAATCTATGGATCTTCGTACTGTAACTGTTGTCATGGTGACAGTGATCTATGTTTCTCTGTAGGAGAAATTCTGTAGTTTCAAGGCTGATTTATTGATACTTAGTGATCTTATTTTCTTAACTTGTTTTGTTTTTTTTTTCCCCATCTGTTACTTTTGACATGTTGTGGATCTTCGTCTGATGCGTATGATATCATGGTAATGTAATGTAACATCGGTGTGTGAAAATAAACAAATGGAGAATGAATTCTTGGGTTTCGTCGCTCGTGAACGTCGCCACACGGGCTGCGTCAAATTTTAATAAAAATTGAGCCCACTGTAAAAAAAAAAAAAAATCATTGCTATAAGCAATTGTCTTTGTTTGAATGTCAATTTAAAATTATATGAGCAAAAGCTGTGTTTCTAAACCCCTTTCTTCATTTGGCATGTATTCGGCGCAATTTATCTCTGAGAGGAAAGTGGTAGAAACGTTGGAAAATTAGTTTTGGCGGTGAGAACGAAAAACGAGAAATTTGGTTGAATTTTAATAATTTTAATTTTTCCTTAAAATCAAAAGAATGATTACATTTTTTTTTTTTTTCTGGTCGGACTCAGTTACCATAGCGACATACTCAAAAGCTTAACTTTCCTCTGAAATGCGCTGGAGCCGCTCCTCTTCCTGGTTTGTGTAAACTCCCCCTTCCGAGCCAGAAAACCCATTTCAGGGTTTTCACTAAATCTGCTTTCTGAAACGGGTCTGAGAGGCGGCAGCGGGTGAGCAGTTAAAAGTTAGGAAATTTAGGGGTGTTTGATTCAAAACAAAAGTAAAGAAAAGAAACTTGCTCTCCTTCTGAAGAGTGCAACTTGATTGGCTGGATTTGGGTTTGACTCTTATCTGGATTGTTGTTTGGGTTCCTGGATGTTTATTCTGAATTTTATACCTCAAGCTCTTTATTACACTTAATAATTCAAATCTCAATAATAGAGATAGTCTTCTGATCTTTGCTGGAATCTGTCAGGCCCACCCTCCACCAGGGGCCTGTACAGAAGATCCTACTGCACCAGATCTCTTGGTGATCCAATCAGGAATCTGTTGTCAGAGATTGGACACGCACTTTTAAACAAGTCCTTGCCCATTGTAATAATCTATGACATTTGATATGAGACTCAAAACAGAAGGTCAGTGACCCGCATGCTGGCTCAGAGTTCTACCTTCTGAACGTCTCGGAGCCCTCAGCAGGCAGCACAGCACCTCACTTCATCAGGTGGGTCAAACGATCACAGCACATTTCCATCCTCATCCTTGTCATCCTCCCTGTAACGGGCTCACAAGCAGCTGCTGGTACATCACACACAGAGCAGCCATTTCTGACTGCAATGACAGATGTCACCACAAGAGGGCAATGAAGCCTTTCTGCTGGTCTGTTCCTCAATTCAGTGAGGCTCCATGTACAGACATTGAATTCTGACAAAATTTAAGTTATTGTGCTGGTCCCAAAACACATCCAAATGAAAAAGGTACCCTCGATGGCATGACCTTGACCTCCAGCATGACCCTGGCCTCCAGCACTACCGTAAGGACCCTGGAAGTTCTCTTTGACCAGGATTTGTCCTTTAACTCCAATATAAGGCAAATCTCCAGAACTGCCTTCTTTGGGGGATGAAGGTCATCTGATGTCACCTGTAAAGGGTTGCGCCTCTAAAAAATTATATTGTGTTCTACTGTGCAACAAAAGCAATAACAGAAGCATTAGACACACCGGTACAAACCTGAGTGTCTTCAGTCCTTCAAGGAAAAGGAGCACTGATGAAAGATTCACCGTGAAGACAAAAAGGTGTTTTCATTCCCATAGATTTACCTTCGTACCAAAAACACTGACTCCACCTCTTAGAACTGTCACTGTTCATTTAGCGTGTCCGAAGTTGTACATAAACGTGTTCATGCAAAAGTAAAGAGCAAAAATAACATTTTTCTTTTTTCAAGAGCTTCCTCGTTGCATGGCAGAGACTCCAGGGAAGTATCAGTTATTTTTATTAGACAAGAAATATAAGAAATGTATATTTTCGGTTTGGTGCGTCTAAAAATTTATGTCAATATTCTGGTTCAAAATTCTTTTCTTTTAGGTCAAGCAAAAATTCGGTTTCTTTGTTTTATCACTTCCAAGTAACATAACCAGGAACTCCAAACAAGGAGCAGGTATAAATATCAGACTGGAAATGTAGGACACGCCGCTTTATTCTACATAAATATTTTAAAGAAAAATTCATTGTTTTTGTCATACACAGGAAAAACATTTTGTACTTTTTCTTAGTAATATTAAAGTTATGTGACCTCAGGAGCCTTAATCTACCCAAACAGTTGGAAATTTCTTGTCATACTGTCTTCTATATTTTATAGGATCATTATCAGATATTAGTACCAGACTGGAAATATAGGAAACTCCTCTTTGTACTGCATCTTGTACTTTATGTGAATATTTTACTTGAAAAATTCCCTTTTTTTCCCCCGTCCCTTCAGGTTCAGGGGCTTGAAACCCCTAAAAAAAAAAAAAAAAAGTCAGAGAACAAATGATAAAACATGGCGCATTTAAAAGCAACTATGAGTCGTCGTCATCGTCATCTTCCGCTAATCCGGTTGGTCCGGGTCGGGGCAGCAGCCTCAGCAAGGACTGTGCAAGGGCTGCCCTCTCCCCAGACACTTCCGCCAGCTCTTCTGGGGGAATCCCGAGACATTCCCAGGCCAGCTGAGAGATATAATCCCTCCAGCTAGCCTGGGTCGGCCTCCTCCCAGTTGGGCATGCCTGGAACACCTCCTGAGGGAGGCGTCCTCACCAGATGCCCAAACCACCTCAACTGACTCCTCTACATGGAGGAGCAGCGGCTCTACTCTGAGTCTCTCCTGAAGGACTGAGCTTCTCACCCTGTCTCTGAGGGAGAGCCCAGCCACCCTGTGGAGGAAACTCATTTCGGCCGCTTGTATTCGCAATCTTGTTCTTTTGGTCATTACCCAGAGCTCATGACCACAGGTGAGGGTTGAGACCTAGATTGATTGGTAAATTGAGAGCCTCGCCTTTTGGCTAAGCTCCCTCTTTACCACAACGGACCGGTTTAGCACCCGTATCACTATGTATGCTGCCCCAATCCACCTGTCAATCTCCCGCTCCATCCTACCCTCACTTGTGAATGAGATCCCGCGATACTTAAACTCCTTTACCTGAGGCAGGACCTCCCCCCTGACCTGGAGTGGGCAGGCCACCCTTTTCCAGCTGAGGACCACAGCCTCAGACTTGGAGGTGCTGATTCTCATCCCAGCCACTTCACATTCAGCTGTGAACTGTCCCAGCAAGTGTCGGAGGTCGTGCCTAGATGGAACTAAGAGGACCCCATCATCCGAAAAAAGCAGAGATGACACCCTCCCACCATCAAACTCGACCCCCTCCACCACCTGGCTGCACCTAGAAATTCTGTCCATAAAGGTTATGAACAGAACGGGTGACAAAGGGCAGCCTTGGCTGAGTCCAACCCTCACTGGGAACAAGTCCGACTTACTACCAGCAACACAGACCAGACTCTCACTCCTTGAGTAGAAAGACTTAACGGCCCTTTGTAAGGGGCCATCCACCCCATACTCCTGGAGTGCCCCCCACAGGGTGCTCCTGGGAACACGGTCATAAGCTTTCTCCAAATCCACAAACACATGTGGACTGGTTGGGCAAACTCCCCTGCCCCCTCCAGCACCCTTGCGAGGGTGAAGAGCCGATCCACGGCCGGAATGAAAAACCACATTGCTCCTCCTCGATCTGAGGTTTGACTATCATCCTGACCCCCCCCCCCTCTCCAGTACCCTGGAGTAGACCTTTCCAGGGAGGCTGAGGAGTGGTGGGTGGTCCCTTTTCTTAAAGATGGGGACCACCACCCCGGTCTGCCACTCCAAAGGCACTGCCCCTGATGTCCACGTAATGTTGCAGAGATATATCTATCAAGACAGCCCCACAACATCCAGAGCCTTGAGACACCCAGAGCAGATCTCATCCACCCCTGGAGCTCTGCCACCGCAAAGTTGTTTTCACTACCTCGGCAACTTCTCCCCCGGAGACTGGTTAAATCCAGACAAATTTGCAAAAGAATCAAGACAACTAAAAATGTATTTGAAAGGTAGAATTTACAGAAATTACAATTTTACATAAGGGATATTCAAATGATGGATACAAGTCAGTTTAGGGTGATTTATGTGCTGCAGAAGAAGATAAAGATGAGACAAAAACGTACTCCACAAACACCTTTGAACAGTGAAGCGTCAACATGGACAGCGACAGGAAACAGGTTGCTGGTTTATAAGCAGCTAACTTTTTTCTCTTTCTGTGAATTTTAGAATAATAATTTTACACTTCTGTCTGTGGTTAACGGAAATGTTTGTTTTGAAGCTCAAGGATTGCACTTCTTAGCAATGTTGAGGTTGTTGGTGTTACTGTACATCCTTTACTTAAGCCCTTTGAGACAAACTGTTTGTGAAAACGGGCGATACAAATAAAATTGCTCACTTACTCCCAAACACAATTCAGTTCCACTCAGCTGTATTAAAAAAATAAATAAATTCAAAGATGTTTTATGACCTTAAAACTAGAAAATATTTTGTGAGAATATGCACGGGGCACACCTGCAACGGATCAGGGACAAAACTCATCGCTAGTATGGATGAAGACAAAATAATAAATTTATAAATGCATATAAATGAAGCTTTGGGAACAGAGACAACAACAATCACAGTTGTAAAATTCAGCTAGAAAATTAAATGACAATTTTCTTTTCCCAAAGTTTCTCTGTTTCATTTGTCTTTTTCATAATCTTCCATTACTGACTTAATAAACTGGTGTTTATAATTTGAAATGGGAGGGAGTTGCATGCGCGAGCTATAAAGTGAACTGGTCGTGTTCAGCAGGTTTCTTCACCCAAGCGCCCAACCCTGCTCTGTAGAAGGCTCTCAGCAGGGCCTGCTTAGCGCTGTGATACTCCCCCGCACCCTGCTTGGCTGCTTGGTAACTGATGGGTCTGATGGTTCTGATCCGCAAACTGGACGAGAGCTACGGGACATGGAGAGGAAGGCTTGTTCACAAACATTAAGGAAAATAGTCAATATTTTCATTTTATTTGGGGCAGCGGTTCTATTTTTCTCAGCGTGGCAGCATGTTACCTGGCTGTGCAGGCGTATCCAGCGGCTGTAGAGTGCGTGTTTGCAGAGACGGGATGGCCTACCCATATCATCCTTCCCTGTGGTGGCATTGATCACCTCCAGGCTTTGGTCTCCCACCATCCAGTTCACGCTGAAGTTGGGAGCTTTTCCTGGCTGACGAGCTTCAGCATTACTTATTCCTGCAGTTCGCAGATAAACCTGCGATTGAGATGCTTGTATATATACATCATATACTGCTAATATAGAGAATAATGATCAGCAGGGGTTCAAGCAGCATCACATACGAGACTTCAAGTAAGTGTTTTTATAATCGAATCAAGTCTACGCTGAAGCTGAGCACCACTCTGCATCATGGTGTACTCACCGCTGAGCAGGGGTCGGTTCAAGGTGAAAGAGGGAGGCAGGTTCTCCATGTCAGTAATCCTCTGGTACATGGCTCTGGAGAGGTGGTCAGCATGGTAGAGGCTGCCCAGGATGATGCTAGAGAAGTAGATGGGCTGGGTGAAGTAGCTCATTAAAGAACCCTGAAATCCCACCACGTTCCACCTGCACAGAACACAGACTCTGAGCCATGTACTCAAACCAGATTCTGGGTAATGTCAGTTCATGAACTCGTACTGTCAGCGCTTACATGAATGGGTGGGATTAGAACTTTAGGAATTCTGTTCTGCGTTCTGCAGCCAGAGAAAGGAACCCAAACCTGGCGATCTTGTCACTGCAGGACATGGTGAGCAGCCTCTCACCCTGGAGAACCCCGTCCCAGGTCTGAACAGCTTCACTGGAGTTCACTGGGATGGTTCCTTCCCCAGACTCGATTTTAGTCCGGAGTTGCCCGCGGGCCTTTCTGTTTGGATGTCTGTCCCCCTGATCTGATGAGAAAATATTCTTAAGGACCTACACACAAACGTACTAAAGATTCATGTTTAAATACTTTTCAATGTAGTAGTCAGACCTACGGCGCCGTAGGCTCACCCTCAACGCCAGCCTCATGAGGTGAAAAGATGCGAGCGTCCCCACAGGGAGAGGTGCTTATGTACAAGTGAAACTGGATCTTTTCCTTCAGCCTGAAGCCTTGTTGGTCATCACACCTGCTGAAGATGGATTGTTGGTGCTCCTCGTCGTTGTTACTAGAGGACAAGTGGCAAGACATCATCAATCTAAGTCAGTAAGCACATTTAGTCTCCACTCTGGACAACAGACTAAGACTCACAAATGTGCGCGATATGTTCCTCAAATAAGAAATATGTTACAAATGTGTAGAGTGACTGGTGCCTAATTCCTGGAGCTAACAAATGTTGCCATAATCAGGTTCTTCAGGTAAAAGACACAAGATGTATTTTCACGGCTGCTGCAGTGACTCACCTGAGCAAATGCTCCAGCTGGGAGTACAGGTACCTGATGAGGGACCGCCGAGCCACAATCTCAGCATGGCAGTCATTGAGGGCCAGACCCCTGTCACTCATGTATTCACCATTGATGCACTTGGTCCCGGTGGACACGCAGATGACCTGAGCCTCTTTCACCTCTTCTCCTGAAACATATGACAGTGATGGAGATTGTCCTCCTGTTTCCAAGCTAACTGAAAAATAGGGTCAGGCTTTATTTCTTAAATCTGTTCCCTCTCCATACACATGCAAAGAAAATAAATGTACTACTGGAGTATCTCATTTAATTAGCCAGGGCCTTATGCCTCAGCCTCATCCATACGGTATACTAGACTAGACCAGCTTAGTGCTCACAATCAAGATAATAAGAAGAAGCTCAGCTATTCATTGTTAATTGTGATGACAAAAAAAGGCAGCAATACCCGTTGTCATGACAACACCTGCCAAAACTTTCCTTCGAGCGTGTGGGGACGTGAAGTTTTCTGTCAGTTGTCCGAACTTGTCAACTATCAGACGAGCGACAGTATCGGCCAGGAGCTGATGAGGCAAAAGAATCGCAATGAGACAGAAGCATTTTCCGGAGCTGGGACATGTCTTCTATTCACCTGTGGGAGCAATTTAAACAGCTGCATCAACAATTAAAAGAAATAGGTTTAAAGTAAAGGACAAAGTAAGGTAAGTATCTTCCTTACCTGTGGCAGGTGCAGCTGCAGACCCTCTCTGGGTATAGGCTGTTGGGACGGTGCCTGTTCCAGCTGCATGTTATAAAGAGAGCATAGAGCAGCTTGGGCTGCCCGGGCTTTGGCCAACCTCTTATTCCGTCCAGAACCCTGGAAATTCTGACCATCCACAGTCACTGATACTACAAAGTTCTTAGCATGGTTCTCGCCACTCTCGGACACAAAGTCATACTTGAGACCCATACGCAATTCATTGAGGATCATGACAGGGTTCTTTCCACTTGCTGGAGGTAAAGGGGCCTGGAAGAGGTGTGGGACTGGGGAGGGTAGAAATGGATGTTCTGTTCCAAGTGGGCTGAAGGAACAATTACTGTTAGGAGCAATCCCTCCCGGGGGAGGAGTCTCAAAGGCAAACAGCATGTTGGGCAAATCCATCAGATCTGAGGTGAAATCAGTGTGAATGGACAGAGTGCGACCCGTGGACATGTGGGCTTCAGATGTGTTGGGGAACTGGAGGAAGGCATGTAGAGCTTTCTCTGCTGTGTCCAGCTTGGCCTTCTTCTTGGTCGGACCTGAGCCCTTGAAGAGCTGCCCGTTGACCTCCACAGTCATCTCAAAGACAGGTGCATGGACCGGCCCGGTTTGAGAGAGCAGTGTGTACTGCAGTCCCGGCTTGATCTCGTTCAGCTGCATCAGGGCATTCTTAGGTCCAGACTCTTTCTTATGCTTTTTAGGCCTGTAAACAGAATGTTTATGGCCCTCCTCTAAGGTACGTTTCCTCCGACCCCCAGCAACCCTCTTTGGTAGTGGAGCATCCTCAGTTGCACTCCTCTTTTTGGAGACAAGGTTGTACCAGTTCCGATTTTCCTTGACATCTGTGCTGGAAGAACCTGCAGTGCCCAGAAAGAGTAACTTGCAATGTGTTCGCTGCAGGATCTGGTAAATGTAACATGTAGACTCTTTATGTCTTTGCAACTGATGTGTGTTTCTTAATCATTCTCTTATAAGGTGAGACTGGAATTAGAACAGTGGCAGTCAGTTATAATGTATTTGTGAATATTCTCAGTTTTCCAGGTCATCGTAATCCTCAAAAAATGATCAAACTAGGCAACTGGGCTCAACCTCTTTTAAGTGAAGATGTTTTGCCTCTCATCCAAGAAGCTTCTTCAGTTCTAAAATTCTGGTGGGAAGTATCAGGTATATAACCACCCAAGGGGGTGGTGGCAGAGAAAAAAACAAGTGGTCGTCAGGCCAGAACAACAGGCTCATTAGGTGGTGATGTGAGTCCTTGGCCTGAATTTCGGGTCGTTACCCCTCCCAGCCCTCTTAGGAGGGTCATTCAGGTCACCTGAATGAAGGCGTGAAAGCTGGCTGCACCTCCTGGGGAGGGATCTAAGGACGGCATTGTAGGTGGGTGACAAGTGGTGTCTGAGGCCCTCTCCTCTGTTCAAAGATGGACGTTCTAGTTTGACATGAATGGCTTCTTTCACCCCTCTTTCAGAGATGATGGTTATCTGTCCTCTCTGGCTAGAACGCGTACCTTGTGGTCTTCAAAGGAGTGCCCCTTCTCCTTGAGGTGGAGGTGGACTGCTGAGTGTTGGCCTGTGGTTGTGGCCCTCCTGTGTTGCGCCATGCGTTTGTGCAGTTGTTGTTTTGTCTCCCCTATGTACAGGTCCGAGGACTTCTCATTACACTGGACTGCATAAACAACATTACTCTGTTTATGCCTTGGACCCTTGTCTTTAGGATGGACAAGTTCTTGGCTCAGGGTGTTGCTGGGTTTAACAGACGACACCTGGGTCACTATCAGGAAAAGTGAAGTGGAGCCTTTCACTGAACACCTTAACTCAGTGGACAAGAACATCACATTCACGAGGGACAATGTCAAAGACAACTGTTTGGGTTTTCTAGACTGTGCGGTACACGTTGAAAACAATGGGGAACTTAACATTGGGGTCTACAGGAAACCCACCCAAACGGATCAGTATCAAATTAGGGGTCATCCGAACTCTCAAACACAGAGCACAAAAATCCCTTCCAAAACAGATGAAGGGAACACAACCACATCCACTCAGCTCTCCAAAATTGTGGTTATCTGAACTGGACTTTCATTAAAACTGCCAAGAAGCCCAGGAAGGATAAGAAAGATGAAGCCCAGAAGAAGAGGAGCATTGTCATCCCATATGTGGCAGGAGTTTCAGAGAAACTCAGAAGGATCTTTAACACACATCAGATCCCCGTGCACTTTAAGCCCAGCAATGCCCTGAGGCAAGAACTTGTCCATCCTAAAGACAAGGGTCCAAGGCATAAACAGAGTAATGTTGTTTATGCAGTCCAGTGTAACGAGGAGTGCTCGAACCTGTACAGGGGAGACAAAACCACAACTGCACAAACGCATGGCGCAAGAAACTGAGGCCAACGACTCACATCACCACCTAATGAGCCTGTTGTTCTGGCCTGACGTCCACTTGTTTTTTTCTTTGCCACCACCCCCTTGGGTGGTTATATACCTGATACTTCCCACCAGAATTTTAGAACTGAAGAAGCTTCTTGGATGAGAGGCAAAATATCTTCACTTGCAAGAGGTTGAGCCCAGTTGCCTAGTTTGATCATTTTTTGAGCGTCAGTTATAATTAGATCGATACCAGTGTATAACACGAGACAGATCGTCTGTTAAATATGTCTCCAGGAGGAACTTCTGTCTTTTGGGAACACAAATCAACAGGTCCTGTTAACAAAGCTGATGTAACTTCATATAATTTGGCTTTGGGGCAAATCAGTTGAAGGTCCAGCTATGATGTTGGTCCAGCGTCAATATGGTTGATACAGAAACTGAGAGAGTTGGAATTAACGTCTCAGTGGAGGGATAAACTATGAACAACTTATTATTCAGCAGTTTCAGATTTTATGGAATTTCCAAAGGAAACATGATTCAATATGGTAAAGTGTGATTATTTTAAAATAATTCTTTATTTTTATTTTCTATATAATTTTTGTCTTTTCTCTGGCTACAATTACAAACAAAGAGCTCTTTTAAAAATAAATTCCCACTGGACTGCAGTCAATCCCATGCTGACTTCAACCTGATTGGACCAATAAGCAACCTGTAATATATAAATGGACTTACTCATGCTTGAAGATCCGTCAGAAGGCTCCCAGTTCCCACTGGACCTGGAGGAAACACCCAAATATGACATCATAACTGCCGGTAAGTTTTACACGATCATTATCATTAAGTTCCCTTGCCAACTGTGTTCATTTTTGAATCTTTGTTATGACTTATAGTCTGAATTTCCATTAGTGACTCAAATCACAAGTATTGCAATTCATTAATAGATTGTAAAGCTGGAAAACTGTAAAGACCATTTTGTAGTTTTTGTAGGAGAAGAACAAATTTAGGGGTGGCGTGTATCTGAACATAAGTGTATGTCCCGCAAGTGCTGCTGATGGGCTAGTCTAAACTAAAATTTACATTTTGAAGTAAATGGACTCATTATTGTAATAATAATTATCATGAATCGTTCCATCATTTAAAAATTGCTATAGAAATTGCATAATTTTAATTGTGACTTAGACATTGCTGGCACACTCAGAAAAACATTGTTTGTATTGCATGTTATTTTTATATTAATAAATTGAACAGTGGCCCTGCGTTGGACTGGCGACTTGTCCAGGGTGAACCCTCTTGCCCGAAAGCCCCTGGGATAGGCTTCAGTCCCCCCCGCGACCCTTAACAGGGTAAGCAGAAGAAAATGGATGGATGGATGGATGAATATTTGAATAGTGTTCATTGTACAGTTAAAGCTTTAACTGTGTTGAGCTGATGTCCTTCAGAATAAAGGTCTCATTATCTGTTCCTCTGGTTCATTCTTTACTGGTTTCTTCATTCTTGGAGCTTTAATCTGTACAGTCAGTCCAAAGAACAAGTCCCCAGAGTGTTGTTGAATTTTGAGGCCATTTGACCGGCTGTCTCTTACTGTATTGGAAAATGTCTGTCTTCATGGAGGCAGCTTTACACACACATTAAATCCTGCACAGGAAGACACATGCTTTCACACATGAACTTTCCCCTCTACTCTCCAAATTCCCAGTGCAACCAGTGTAGGTAGCATCATCATGATTTCATATTCTGTATGTCCATACAACACAATTTCTATTCAAATCTCACTCAGAGTGAGTGACGATGGAACATAATTGTGATAGTCATTTCATTGTAGACTGTCAATGACTATGGGGGCGGAAAAATGGTGCAAGGGGCACCTGTCCAGTAAGAAGGTGACCCTGTCCACCTACAGTCAAGGGTCCAGTCCATTCCTGAAGACCCCTATGTGATAATTCCAAATTCCTTTTCTTATCATATTTAAGATAAAGTGAAGGTGATGCAACACATGCTTGAGATTACTCATTCCCTACTTGCCCACCAAAATGATACAGAATAAAATATAGAAATGAATCCAAAATCAGAGAACCTCTACAAAATGAATCACACATTGTACCAGCATTAACCTGAAGACCAAGCTTTCCTTACACCAGTTACCCTACTATGAAAAGATGTAACATTAACTTAAGTCAACTAATTAAAAACGTGGCAGCAAGACTATTGAAAGCCAATGGAAGACTCCACCCCCCCTGTTAGCATTAAGAGAGGAGAGGTTAATTCCCATTTAGCAACCGGCTGTCCCTCCTGCATCAGATTTGAACCCATACCATACTGGTCAAGTCTGTACACTGATGGGCTTTGACACTTCACAAGATCGCAACACTGGTGACATGTGAGTAACTCCTTTTATCTCTTTAATAGCCACATCATGCCTCAGCAACCAGTGCCACACTGCATCTCTGTCGGTCAGTCTCCCCAGAGGTCACATACTTCTGAGAAACGTGGCAGAAATGTTGCCAGATACACAATGAATCCAATGAACCTCTTAACACCCTTGTGTTTGAAGGCATGGGCACATCCCACACAGCAGTAACCATCTCTGGGTCACCCTTTGAGACCTGCTAAATGAACATGGCCATGAAAGCACACCGCTATAACTTTCAACTAGAGGTTCCTGACATTGAGCAGAGCTAGCAGCTTAGCATCACCGCAGCCAATGACCAGAATATTGTTTTCTCAAGACTCCACCTACTCAAGTCCCTCCAGCAGCTCATGTTGTTTTCTGTTGATAGAACTCTGGGCAGCTGACATTGAAAAAATTGAGTTTTAACCATCTTTTCAGGCCACGGGTATCCAAGATTGTCATGAGGCTCCTCCTAATACAATTTGCACTGAAGGAAGGCATCTCCCACATCAACTGGCATGAAAACCTTGGTTTTTAGCAGCTTATAAAGCGTCAGTATTGTGTAGTGTAGGCGCTTCAATGCCAAAATTAGGGAGAATTTCCAACAGGCCAGTAAAAACATCCTGACAAGTTCTGATCACTGAGCTCATGATGAAGGGCATTTGGAGGCTGTTATTCACTGAGTGGACTCACTCAGAACTTTGGTGGAATGGTGAAATTAAAGTCTGTTTGTATCTGATGTCCGTACCAAGCATTGCATCATGAAGCGCCCAAGGAATGGGAGACCTTTGCTTGAGTACAGTCTCGGATCTGCACTGCTTGGCTCTACCCTTTGCTCTGGGCCACAGCCTCTTCTTGTCTCTTGTCTTGAGTCACTAAAGAGTCCATTGCTACACCTTCCCCGTTTGCCACAGCCAAAAACGTAGCCCTGATAAATCTCCTTCTTAGCAGGCGTGAAATACCATTCCCGTGCATCCAGTTGTTGGGCCAACACAACCAGGAGGAGAGATTAATTCAGAGATTTGACGATTAATGCATCTGAAGAAAGGACTTTCGGCCTTTGAGGCCCAACACGCCTTTCAGAAGCCTGCAGTAAGAGTCACCACACGATCTCAAACAAAGGGTCGTAAAAAGGGGGATCATCTCTGGCCATTGACCCCACCGCCCAAAATCCGCGCCCCGCTTGACCGGAAGTTCGCATGCTGCACCACCATTGGCTGAGAGCCAGCACGGCCCACGGGAAGTGACATCACCAATCTGACCAAATAAAGGTACAGGACCAAGAAAGGCTTGCTGTCTTCTCATCTTGGCCTGGCAGTGTACTGGACGGCGAGAACTCCGCAGTCGGACACCCCCCCCCCCCCCCACACACACACATATCCAGACAAGACGCCGTTGAGCCACGCTACCCGCGTGAATTGGATGCTGGGTGAACGAAAGCTCAGCCAAGCTTGTTCACCCCTCCACCAGTCGACTGCAGCAGATCCATGCAGGCTGCCCGCCGCTGTTTCTGCTCCCCTCCGACCCAAGCTGGACCCGCACACCGGACCAGCGGAGGTTGAATCCCTTACCGCCCCACCGGACCAAGTAAGGATTCCCCTAACTAAGCATTTTCTGGGCAGAGAAACAGCTTATTTTGTGTTCATATAGTGTCTACAAATGTACTGTTTTGAGACGGAAGTCCTATGAACAGCAGATGCTATGCTACGCTACGGCATTATGCTGTAACTACTGAAACTCCACTCCACGCGTTATATCTCGGGAGTAACCACCCCCGGGCATTATTACCCTCTGTTTTAGCCCAGACGCCGCCCGCTAGCACACGTGCTAAGACTACAGAACTGTACATTGTATTGGCCTGTAGCCTCACTTTGTGCTAACGCCCTCCTCCTGGTGCTACACCAGACAATAACTATCTGCATTTCCGCCACGGCATTAGCATCACTGATTGTCTGTGATCTTGTTACTTTCGTTTTGGTTCCACACCCTACGCTGCTAACTAGCCAGCCTCAGCTGTTAGCCTCCGCTGCTAACGCTGACTGGTTGCTGGGCAACCAGGTTCCCCCCCTTCTCTCTTTGGTACACTAACACACACACGTTATCGCTTTGTATCCTTTGGTTAGACTGAACCATTATATCAACGTGTTGCTGATTGATTGATGCATTGTGTTTAATAAACCCTTTTTATTATAAGAGAGAAGTCGCACTGTCCTTTGTGTACAAAACTGTGGTCACGTGTCCAAGTAATGGCCAGCGCTTGGACCTCACCCTACCAAGATCAGAGTTGTCCCTATTAAGTTGATATTACTGAATATTGACTGTTTAGTGGCTAAACTCTGTTTGAGACTTACATTTTTCCAAATTTGGTCAACATTTTAGTTTCCCTGAACTAATCAGGTTGGTGCCCCGATTTATCAATATCTAATATTAATTAGTAATTTTATTTAATAATCAATAATTATATTCATAATGACTGATTATTATTATTTTTGACCAAATCGCTCCTCAAAGCACAACACAGTATAGCTGCCACGACCCTGTGACAACCTGCAGTGATGGTCAAGTTGTGTTTGGAGACACGACCCCGTTCTGCTCCCATGACACTCTCTCTCTCTTCAGTCCAATCCAAAATGTAAAGTTAAATTTTCCTGGTCTTCAACATCACTCTCCTCTTCGCAAAGCGGCCAACTGCTCCGAGATGGTTTCCATCTTGCGTTTCAGTTCAAGAGTCTGTTGTTGCCCCGCTCTGCCAACCTCAGTAATTGCGTTGTAAATGACGGTCAATTGTGGAGATCCAGGTCTGGTGGCAGCCGTTGTCTTGCCAATTTTGCGGTATGTGAGGGCACCTCCAAGTCCGAGGAGGAGAAGCCCCACAACCATGAATCCAAATACGTAGAGGTCCTCCACGTCCTCCACGGAGAGTGGCGTCAAGCACGCGGCACGCCAACTCCCCCAGGAATCGAGGACGTAGCCCGCAGCGTCGGTTCCAAGCAGACAGGCAGGTTCCTCCGATCCTGATTTCCTTGTCGAAAATATGGTGTCACTAGCGTTGAGAGACCAGCTGATCAATTCCATGTTTAGTTTTAGGTGGAGAGCTCACAGCTGCGTTGGATAGAAGTTGACACAAAGAATGACAGTCAGACAGAAAAGAAGAGGAGGAGTGAGGAGGAGTGCGACTGCTCTCGCCGAGTCCCAATGCTCATATTCAGCATGGAATATCTCTTTGCATAACTGCGCACTTATCTCCCTGAAAATACAAGAGTTGTTATGTGGTTCTCCATCTCATTGTGGACAGAAACTCTTTCAGCATAAATGGAGCTGCATAACAAAAAGGGAAAACACCCACCACACCTACTTTTTATAGTATATAGTTGTGAACACTTGAATATTTAATCTAAATTGTACCATTTATGCAAGGTTTGGATGGAACTCTGGGAATGCAAAACTTGTGACGTAGCCCTCTAGTTTGAATGGCATTTGGAACCTTTTCTCACCTTTTCAACATTTAAAATGCTTCATTGAGCGTGTTTGTTTGTTTTTTAAATTTTCATTAATAATTTTCAACTGGGATTTTGTGATTTGGGGTAAACTGTATATTTACTTGCCTTCAATGATCTATCATTGATAAATGTACTGTGTATGTTCTAACAGACAAGACATGAGGACAAATCCCAGAAAATCCAGAGATCCAAGAAGATCTCAAAACTAAAAACAAAAAAACAAAAATAAAACAATAATTCAGGTTGTGATGTGTGTACTTTTACAGGTTCACAGGTATTCAAATACTTCAGTGTTAGAAGACACATTTGTGAGTCCCCAGCATGATGTACAAATTGCCGTACACGTTGTAGAAATCTAACTTTATTGTTCATTTCAGTATATTTTTTTTGACCGTCACGTTCATTTTTCCCTCAAGTGGATTGTTCTTCCTGATACATTTGGGATTCCACTGTGTATTTGTGGGTTATTTTTCCCGGTTTTGAGGTGTAAAAGCAGTCGGAGTTGTCATCCTCTATATGGAGCAACCGACAGCTGCGTGGAACGTCCCAGTTCCCTCAAAGCTCAGAAAAAGCTTACATTGCAATAAGGTCATCGCTAAGAATATAGAAAAGTGGAACTGCTTTTAAATAAAATTGGGACACTAGATTCTAGCATGCTTGCTAAAGCGGCGACGGCCGATATTTAATTGCAGAGATTACAGGATTACGTTTTCAACCTTAAAATACTGAAGCAAAGCAAGAGAAGAGCACAAATTGAGTTTTTGTATTGTAAAGCATCTGCAACGATTTATCCATCCCCTCCCTATTTTACTCCCCGTCTTCGTGAATCCGTCTGCACAACAGAGAAAATGATTTGAAAAAAGCAACTGGTCTAAAAACTGGAATTAGCCTGAGCTGCTAATTCTCTCCTCCGCGGAGGTCTGATATCTGGGAGCAGAGAAAGATGGGAATTGGTTCAAACTCCTTTAGCAGACACTTACTTAGCGTCCACAAATGGAGAAACCAGAGCTACGAGTTCTACCATCATTACAGTGTTGCTTAGTAGCAAATCAAGAATTTTAAAAACTTGACAAAATATTTTAAAAATCTGCTCATGGCTTATTTTTATTTTGCAGCTGTCTCAGGCTTTTTCATTACATATTTAATTGAGAACAGTGTTCAGGAACCAAACAGACAACAACAAAATTACTACGTCTTAACACATGAAATCCTGAAATGAGACCTAGTTTAGATTAAGAAAACACATTTTTGATGATGTTACACAAAGACTTGCAGTTCTACTTTTTATTGTTTACTTTACCCTTTGGGGGGGGGAAACTTGGCCCAATGTGGGCTCAGGGACACGTCTCTGTATTTACCTGTGGCTCCATCTGCTACATCGAAATAATCGACTCAATAAATAAATACTAACTCGGGTGCTCTTGAAATATTCATCACTGCGACGTGAGTCGTATCAAATTAAACAGCACAACTTGACCTCTGCGCAACAACGTGATGGGGTTAAAAAGGAATTTGGATAAAATGAACGAAACGTTACAGCTAACGAGCTAACGGTCGCACCCCAACTGGGGCTGTGAGATTGTCTGCAAATTGTCAAATGTGATGTTTGAAAAATAAAAAATTTAAAAAATACAATCGGATTTTTGAAAAAAGTACAAGAAAAACAGTTTTTCTCGAACTACATCCTTCTACCTTTTACAGTCATATTTAATGAGTAGCTTTTTATTAAAGTGTTTTTCTGATGCATTATATTTATTTATTATTTAATGGAGATGTTACATTGAACTAAAATTTTCTATTGCTAAAACGTTCCAAAAGGTTGTTTTAAAAAAAAAAAAATCAGATTAAAACAGTCTTTCTTCTACAGCAAATCTCAACTTTTCCCTGTAAATTTACACCCTTTTCATTTAAACTATCATAAACAGCGTTTGCTTTGATTAAAACAAGTTTTTAAGATAAAGTATTTGTCTTCAGGTTAATATTCAGACATCTACGTGACAAATACATGTTACAAATGTGTGAGTTTAACTATATTCAACCGTATAAACGTCCTTGTAACAGACAATGACGCCACACTTCGTCGAATAAACATAAATGACGTTTAATTACCGGCAACACACACAAATAATACATTGATTCAAACACTGACTCATTTGAGCCGACACATCAATTTGTCGACACACTGCAGCAGAAAGTCTATTAGTTTCAGTGTTTGGTTCTTTTCTTGAGTTTATTTTTAAAGGTACTGCACTTTGCTGTACTCATATATTTGTGGTTCTAGTATTGTGCGTTTACAGTAATAAGGACCAAAGTTATATCTGACAACATTACTGGAAAATGGAATTTCTATATACGATATGTAATAATGGGCTGCTGACTTACGGTGAGCTCCGGGGAGAGGTGCCGGCGTCCCCCGCTGAAGACCGGTCCGGTCAGCAGGTGTGAGGCGGGCTCAGCTTGCACTCAGCTCCGGAGGTGCAGGCGGCGCGGCATCACTGGCCGGAAAAACCCCGGACACCTAAACTCATCATCATCCTCTAGGAGGAGGGTCCATCCGAGTCAGTCCTCCAGAGGCCTGAGTGACCCCAACAATCTCCCAGACACAGGATATAATCAGTAGTGTGAGTAGAAATACTCTATTACATAAGTATTATGTTAGCTATATTCTTTATAATGTACCTGTATATTTCCTTCCAAATGATAATGATGAGTTTTGACTCTTTTTTTTTTTTTTTTTACCTAAACTTTCTCCAAAACGAATCAGAACCTTATCATTTATTAAAACGTCTCATTCAAAAATCGTAATTTTTCCAACATAAATCATAAAAATGGAAGCAAACAAACCACGTTAGCAGTCCTGTATTGTTAAACATATTAGCTGAACAGTATAAAAACTCTATGACCTGATTGATGATTCTCTTGCATGACTTGTGTGTGTTTTCTCCATGAGAAAATGCTACTGTGTTTTTGAAAATTTTGGTCATAATGGTTTTGGAGTGCGTGTCTTTCTTCTGGTAAAAAGTCTGTTGTGGTTTCACACATCTGGGACTTTAAATTCCTCCTTTCCCCTCCCCATGTTGTGGACAGTTACAGTGAATATTCTTTATTTCTTCATTTTACTTTGTTTTTTTTGTTTTTTTATCTCCCAGCAGTAACGGGCACATATCCCAACATTATTTGCCGATGTTTCCTTCTTTTTTATGTTTTATATTTTAATGTTTCTGTATTACTATTCAGAGCATTTAAAAATATATGAGCCAAAACAGCAGCAGCTCTCTTTAACGTTCGGAACCACTACCATCTATTAACATTCCTTCCTATTTTTGAAACTTATTACAAATTCATAGCTTAAACTTTCCATGTAAGCATGGTTTGGGAACACAAAGGGATCCAGTTGTGCTGTGGCGGACGTTCGAATCAGAGCTGCACTAATCTCCTTTGACCTTTGAATATCTGTGAGTCCGCTATTAGCATGGAGATGAAAACCCAAGATTGATCATCGGAATAATAAATCTTCATGAGCTCAGTTAGAAGACATTTCACACCAAAAGAGTTGTAATTGTGCCTGGAAATCACATTTTAACAATCTGCAGTAAATTTCTTTTATTAGATTTAATTTCTCTCTGTATGGGATAATTGCATGATTATCTACCAAAGCTTTTTATCCCCTTCTATTTTCACTTTCCACCTCACTGACTGGTTGTTCAGCTATGAAGGGGCAATGGAAAAAAGAATGAACATGAATCAGATCTTTAGATGGGTTATGGAGGGATTAAACCCTGCTGCAGTTCAAAAAATGAGTTTGGAAAAGGGATTTAGGTTCATCATCTCCAACAAAATCAAAAGAGTTGAGTGTGAGATTAGTTATATTCAGAAGGTTATGATACACTGACGGATCCGTAAATCAAACAATTACTGGAAAATTCCTGATAGTAGGGAAAACAAAGTCCTGAGGGACGTGTGCTAGATGTCAGGCACTGTGACAGACACTACCAAATCTGTAATCTGTAATGAAATTCTTCCTGTGATTAATGCCACTTTGTAACACTAGTTCATTCATAATTTACAAAATCATATATTTTATGTTTTACCAACTTTTAAAGAAACGCGTATATCGTCTGTCCTCCCTCGAGCCGGACAGGACGATAGATACCCTTCCCTCTTCTGTGCTGCAATAGGGAGCTACAGACCGTTAGCTTAGCACAACGAATGGCAGTGGCTGGGAAATGTGTATGGACAATCGGTTCATCTAACGCGGAAAATGATCCAGGAGAATACAGATTACATATTAAAATCTCATTAAGATCTGTGAATCTGAAAAGATGAGGCAGTTTCTTCATTAGACCGTCAGATCCACGGTGTCTAACTTTGTGCCGGGGTTGGAAGGCAGCAGTGAGACGATGCCTTGCAACCAATTTACTGCTCAATTGCCAAGCGCTCTGCGCTAAGAGGCACATGATGATGTCCGACCGCCAACAGCATCATTACAGCTACAATTTCTATCTAAATACTCGCCTGCTGTCACGATGCAATGAAGTCAACCTGCATGAAACAATTAATCACCAAGCTTGATGTGGAAAATATATACAGTGGAAAACGGGTTAAGATCGGCTGAAATAGTGCAACACAGCAAAGTGTTGACGATTTCAAGAGGAGCAGAGTAGATCAGATAGACGCACAGAGAAAGAACAAAAATACTTGAGACGCGTCACGAGAGCTGTTCGCAGCAGAGGGCCAAACACACAAAGGTGACCTTTCTCTCCATACCCACTCCCCTCCAGCTCCAACACATCTCTGACAAATGTGGAAGACAATTACGGAACACCTGACCCAGAGAGGCAGTTCAGTTCAGGGCTTTCATCGTCCCTCTCGGGGAATTTTGATTTGCAGTTGGCTGTATATTAAAAAAAAAAACAATAACCCACAATAAACCAGGGACAAAGGACTTCCTCAACACAACTGAACTTGATTGAAGGAATCCTTATGAAGATTAAAAGCGGAAATACCATTCAAGGTTGATTCTAAAAAATGTCTGTCAGTGAGAAATGGTCATCCATTAAAGCAGTCATTCAGAATTCACAGTGCCAAAAAAGAACCTCAAGAATTGTGGGCGTTAATTGTGCTGATTACATATAGAACAGAAGAGAATTTATATCTGTTCCTATTTGTGCTTAGTCTAAGGAGCTGATCCGTGCTGGAACAGGCTGGGCTGCAGCCAACACCACTGACTGGTCCTGTTCCGGAATGAACCTGCCGCAGCCTTCCCCAGACACTCTGCCTGTTCTGGCTGAGCAGACACAATTGCTGCAGTTTTCCCTAGAGACTGTACCCACTTTGGCTGGGCAGATGAAACTGCTGTAGCCTACCCTAGTTCCTGTTTTGGCTGGGTGGACGAAACCAGTGCAGCCTTCCCACGCAATGTACCTGTTCTGGCCGGGCCAAAGCCAACTCCTCGGACTGGTCCCGTTCCCACTGGGCACACCAAGCCGCTGTGGCCAACACTTCATAAGAGTCCTGTTCCTATTGGGTGGACGACGCCGCTGCAGCTCATCATCACATTGCCCCCGCTTTCGGCCTCCAGAGGGGTTCCTGCTTCGCCGTCGGCCTCCAGAGGGTTTCCACCATGGGTCAGTCAATACCACCATGCCTCAGTTAAGCATCAGGGGAGGCATATAACTGGGGGAGCTTGGAGATCAAGTGGTTTATGTATTGAGAAGGTAAGAGAAGTGTCAGCAGTGTTGTATACAATTGTGTATTATGCAGGAATTCTGGACTGCTTTCAGCTTTTAGATAATTGTCCACCTACTGTTGAAGGCAGGAGCATGGTTTTATGAATCCGGAATATGAATCTGAGATGATTTTGCCATTTGTGCTCACATAGGTCCATTGCGATTATTTTTCAGGGCCATTCTGTAAATAGTGTGGAAATGAGAGGTTCCTTTTGTTGAGTTCTCCTAAATCGACAGCACACCTGACATGATGTCACGAGTTTGTATGTTTCCACCGAGTCCAGCCCACTACAGTGAGGCTCACGCGCTTGCTCTGTGCATACTCTCTGGCCCCGGAGCACATCATGTTTTTTATTCAGGCTTTCCCCTCTCATTGACCTTGGCATGACAATCCTGCTTACTCTTAGGATAAGGCCTTTGTGTTTGACAGCTCAGATTTCACTTGAACATACATGTATGACAAGGCATCTAGGAGCATATTCTTCTACTGGGTTGAAACTTTGAGCCTCACAAGGAGCCTCTGGTACCATAGAGTAATGTTGTCCAGGCTGTAACTGTTGAGGGGCATGAGGCTTGTGGTCGCTGACTAACTTGAGCTGCTCCAGTCCATTAAGGTATCTGTCATTTTCTAATACGAACACCAGAGCTTCTTTCTGTGTTTGAGATGTGTGACAGGTTTCCACTGCTCCCCATGGAGTTGAAGTAGCCCCCAGTCCATGACTGCTTGTGTCAGCTGATACAGCAGTTGGTTCGTTCATGTCATAGGAGACTAGTACTGGCCCGGTTGTTAACAGCTCCTTAACGTGTTCAAAGGCTGCCTGTACCCGACTTCATGTCCATATGTTGTTGTTTTTTTGTTTTGTTTTTCTCAGGAACTCATACAGGCTGCACGGTGGTGCAGTGGTCAGCACTGTCACCTCACAGCAAGAAGGTTCCAAGTTTGAGTCCTGGCTCCATCACAGGATCTTTCTGGGTGAGTCTGCATGTTCTCCCTGTTCCTGTGTGGGTTCTCTCTGGTACTCCAGCTTCCTCCACAGTCCAAAGACATCAAGAGGGGACGAGGCTGATTGATACTCTAAATTGACTGTAGGTGTGACTGTGAGTGTGAATGGTTGTTCGTCTCTATGTGTTGGTCCTGTGATGGACTGGTGACCTGTCCAGGGTGAACCCCGCCTTTCAACCAAAGGCTGCTGGGATAGGCTCCACCCCACCCCCCGCAACCCTTAACAGGAATAAGCGGAAGACAATGGATGGATGGAACTCATACAGGGGCTGTCCTACTATTGATAGACTGGGGATGAATCTTCTAAGGCGGTTCACAATCCCAGATTCCAGAATTATCATAAGCTCCTGCACAGCTGCTGCAGATTTTAAATGTAAATTAGTTTCCACTTTTCTGGGTCAGGTTGGTTCCTGGATTTGTTGATAAGGTGTCCTAAGAACCTTATCTGGCCCTCTCAGTTGCACCATACACAAGGATGTCATCCATGAAGACCTCGACACCTTCCAGCCCCTGGATAGTCTCTGTCACCTTCCATCAGAAGATCTGTGGTGCACCTGTTATACCGAATGGTAGCTCCTTGAAGAGAAAATGGCCAAATGGTGTCATAATGGTGTTGAGCTTTACAGCTGTCAGGCTGCAGAGGTATTTGAGAGAAGCCACTGGCAGCGTCCAGTGAAGAAGATGGTGGCCCCACATAGCTTTGCTGTGATTTTCTCAGTGGTGGACAGGGTGTACTGTTCTCTCAGCCATGTTCGGCCTCTTAAGGTTGACACATATGCGGGGTTCACCTGTGCTCTTCCTCAAAACTGGGACAGTGGGTGCACACCAGTCCTCTGGCTGTGTCACTCTTGCAATGACATCATTTTTGCTGATAGCGGCCTGCTTAGTAGGGGTATTTCCCTTGGACGATGAAGGCCTTGAGTGGTTTGGTCTTTTCTTTACATGTCACAGATCGTACTGTGGATCTTACCCATGGATTGCAGCTCTCCTCCTGGGGCCAGTGGAATATCAGCAGACTCCAGAGGGCTTTTGGGGACGAGTTAGTGGAAGTCCTCCTCCTGAATGATACCCACATCTGCCCCTGTGTCAATTTTAATTTCAAGAGGTAAGAGGTACATGATACTTAATGTACCATGCTCCCTCTCCTTGCACGCTGACTTGCAAAGCTCCTCAGACTGCCTGTCCGTCTCAATGTCATTGCCAGTGAAAGCAAACGACCCGTAGACATCGTCCCCCTTACCCCCCATCCACAGGGATCTCTTCCTTGTCAGGTTTGGTGGCGTCCAATCTAGCCACTCGCCGTGCTCATCAGAGGAGAAGGTCGTCGGGGGGATTGAACTTTGCCATTGTTAATCTCCTTCCTCCCTTTCACTTCTGACACCTTCTAAATGATGGCCTTTACTTGTTCCTCTCAAGTATTAACTTGTGTCGTTTATTGAACACCACACGCACCACGTGCGAGAACATTTTGACGAATGCCATATATGATATCAGCAACACCATTTTCACATGGAACTCCACCAGTGACTTTGCATTTGCACGAGGGTGAGGAGATGATAACTGGATTTTCATTTTTGGGTGAACTATCCCTTTAAGTGGCATCAGCGTGGAGCCCATCCCAGCAGCCTTCAGGAAGTTGGAGAACCCACGCAGGCACGGGGAGAACATGCAGACTCCACACAGAAAGACCCCGTGCTCGAGCCGGGACTCGAACCCGGAACCTTCTTGCTGTGAGGCGACAGTGCCGACCACTGCACCACCGTGCCGCCCCATTTAATAACGTAATATTGCAAATAGATTTGAGGTAAATAATTGTGTTTATGATGCTAAAATGTTCAGATGTTGATGGAAGTGTACTCTACTACTTATAGTTTGCTTTTTAATATTTGCTGGTTTGCTTTTGCAGTTTCACATTCTTCACATTAACCTTACAGCATCATTTCCATCAGGACTGAGCGGAAACGTGGTTTGATTATTTCATCACTGGCTTCCACGTTTTTGATCCCTACGAGCAGATGGACGATTCATGTCCTAGCCTGGTCTCCCTCCCTACGTGCCATGCGTTTACTTTGGGTCATTCTCTTTTCTGACAGCAAACAAAAACTGACTGCTCTGTATATATGTTGAGGGCCGCTAACAAGCAGCTCAGATTACTTTTAATTTGACACTGTGCTCTTCCCATACTATTCATTATTAATGCACCCTAATGGCTCGCGACTGTGGCGCTGGACCTTGTATTGATTAGGTTTTTCTTACCTCCAATCTAATCATAGCAAAAGTTTCTCAGACTTTAGATTGTCACACATATACTGTTACATACATGGTGCTGATGAGCTCATAAAATTCAAGGCTTTTTTTTTTTTTTTCTTCCAAGGATTCAAGATGATTTCTCTGCCTATGGCATTATCACAACTCACACATCAAACACTTTTCAAACAAGCCTTTTTTTTAAATTTCTAGTTTTCACTGCATTAGTTGTACGCTTAAGGCTGAATCATATCGATGTACTTCTTGTAATTTTAGCCATTTTACTATTTTATCAAATATCTCATCGAAGGGTTCATACTCATCTTACTGAAAAATTTCCATGGATTTTACATGATTTTTGATGAAAATGACCAAATTTTCCGTTAACCCATAAAAAAAAAAGACGCAGAGAAACACGTCCAAGTGTACTATGGTACATTTAGCTGAAATTAACTACACAAAGTGTGTGGTTTGATACGACAGAGATGTGTTAATCAATAGAATTTTCTTCGTCAAGCTTTGTGAGGCAAGTTTCCATGCATGACTCTTCCAAAAGAATCAGTTAGTTCATTTCTCTTAATTTACAGGTTCTTCGTGTCCCTGTCAACACTGACAACTGTGCGCTTTCCCTGAACAAGCAGGTTATATGTGGCAAAATGTAATTCTGGTGATAAATTACTGAACAACTACTTTTTCTAAATAAAAGATTGCCAGCATCAGAATGGTTAACTTAACAGCAACTGAACTAATTACATGAAGGATGGGTGCAGGATGGCGGCAAAAGGAGCTCACTGGGTGAGGAGACAAGAGGCACCAGTGCGGACAGAGCTGGATGGTAGATAAATAACACGCGGCACATCAGGCCCGTTAAATGGACTCAACTTCATCCAGCGCTTTTCTACCTTCGCGGCGCTCAAAGCGCTTTACAGTGTCGTCTCATTCACCCGTTCACACACACACTCACACACTGATGGTGGAGGCTGCCATGCAAGGCAGCCAACCTACTCTTCAGGAGCAATTATGGGTTCAGTATCTTGCTCAAGGACACTTCGACATGGTCACCGGGGTCGAGGATCGAACCAGCGACCCTTTGGTTGCTGGACGGCCACTCTACCCCTGAGCCACGCCGCCCGTTAGAAAAGATACAAATAACAAATAAAACAGTCCAAACAGAATTGTGACGATTCAGCATCAAGTCCATATTAATTGAAAATTAAAAAAAAAAACAAGTATTTTTTTAAAAATGGATTTATTTATTTTTTTTTTGGTGGAAGAAATGAGCTTTAATTCATTTAACCTACATCACCAAATAATTGTGAACACAAGCACTGTGCTTAGAGGTGCGGCGCTACACACACGAAGAAGAGTAACCGTACAAGAGTTGAGTACAAGTACATATATCCTCATACATACTAGTACCACTGTTTACTTGTCTTGCCCCCCCCCCTAACATATCTGAATTCAGAGTCACTACAAAAGTGAAAATTATTACAAATCCACTTCTAAAATATACAAAAATACACACAACACTGGGACATTGATTTATTACTGCCAAGGGCACTGAAACAAGGGTATGATTCACTGACTCTTCAGCTACATATGCAGGTCCTCTGTCCCTCGTGGCCTCCCCAGCTCCTCCTCCTCCTTCAACCAAGGCCTGGTGCCTGAGAGCGCTGAGTGCAGGCTGGGATTACAGGTTTGTTTGAGTTTCACACAAGTGCCGCTGTTAGCAAGGGCCTTGCTCTTCCTCTTGCCTCATCCTCTTCCTCAGGTGCTCCCCCACATCAGCCAGCGGGTTCATTTTGGCTGTGAGAGTCTTTACGGCTTCGCTGAAGCGACTTGTCTCCGATTCCCTGAAATAGTCAGAGCAGAAGACAGGGATGGAGTGACCTTGCTGCTCAACGCTGCTGAGCTGTTGATGATGGAGACGCGACACAAGAGGACGAGTTGCTTACAGGAGTTTACGTTTCTGTGACCGTTTCATCTGACTGAAGTCTGTGGGCTCCGGCCTCTTCACTGGCCTGGGGGGGCGACAGAGGACACACTGGTATCAGGACAGAGCATGAGATGCAGGCAGCTGATACACTGGAGAGTGATGACCCGGAATGGCTGTTGCCACCTCCTCCAGACCCGCCCAATCTCCTCCCAAACCTGCACCACCTCCTCCAGACCCGCCCAATCTCCTCCCAAACCTGCACCACCTCCTCCAGACCTACCCAATCTCCTCCAGAACTGCCAATCTCCTCCCAAACCTGCACCACCTCCTCCAGACCTGCCCAATCTCCTCCCAAACTACCTCCTCCAGAACTGCCAATCTCCTCCCAAACCTGCACCACCTCCTCCAGACCTACCCAATCTCCTCCCAAACTACCTCCTCCGGAACTGCCAATCTCCTCCCAAACCTGCACCACCTCCTCCAGACCTGCCCAATCTCCTCCCAAACCTGCACCACCTCCTCCAGACCCGCCCAATCTCCTCCCAAACCTGCACCACCTCCTCCAGACCTACCCAATCTCCTCCCAAACCTGCACCACCTCCTCCAGACCTACCCAATCTCCTCCCAAACCTGCACCACCTTCTCCAGACCTACCCAATCTCCTCCCAGACCTGCACCACCTCCTCCAGACCTACCCAATCTCCTCCCAGACCTGCACCACCTCCTCCAGACCTGCCCAGTCTCCTCCCAGACCTGCACCACCTCCTCCAGACCTGCCCAGTCTCCTCCCAGACCTGCACCACCTCCTCCAGACCTGCCCAGTCTCCTCCCAGACCTGCACCACCTCCTCCAGACCTGCCCAGTCTCCTCCCAGACCTGCACCACCTCCTCCAGACCTGCCCAGTCTCCTCCCAGACCTGCACCATCTCCTCCAGACCTGCCCAGTCTCCTCCCAGACCTGCACCACCTCCTCCCATCACTTCAGTGGATTCCTGCTGCTCCTGTATATAAACATTAGATATTTCGCTCTTCATCTGGAGCAGGAGGAGGGAGGTCTTGGTCTCCAGGTGAGGAGTGCTCTCTTCTCCTGAGCTCAAACGTTTCTGTCACTGAACTAGCAACCGCCAGGTCCTGGGCAACTTGGGCCAATGACACAAAGCTCTCTGATTGGTTTGAGCGATGTCACAGCTGAAACACCTACCAATGATCAGGAAACAAATCCTAAAGTACCAAAAACGAACCCGAGCACGCCCCTGACACATGCAGCACACATGGCGCCGACGCCAACTGCCTGGTGCCACAAATCACTTAAACAGGGCACTTAGAGTTCATTAGTGCTGCTGTTGCCCTGCCATTAAAAACATTAATAATTAATCACATCTGTGCGATCTCATCATCTCTCTGGCTGCGGCCGGTTTGCTCCTGTCTGTTGTCACTTGCAGTTTATCTACTGATAAACTGCAAGTGACAACAACCCATATTTATTTAGCTAAAGACAAACTGGAGTCTGTCCCCGATATTTTCCTCTACAAGAACTGCATTTTCTTTTGCTGTAATTTCATGTTTTTGGGTCAGAAAGGCCGAAACGTCCTGGAATTATTTGAGTGGATTCAACATTGGATGAGAGTACGAGAACTGACACCTGGAAAATAGTTTGAAGACTTTTAGAGAACGTGAGTAGAAGCTGACGGAGAAGCTACGTCACGGCATCATGCCTCTCAACGTCTCCCACCTTGTAGCCATGCCAGCGTGATGACATCAGCTATGACATGAGGATGTATCTGGCTACTGATTTTAAAAAAAGAAAGGAATGCCTTTATGGATCGAGCTTTATACTCACGCTTTGCTTTTCCTGCTCTTGCGGCGGGCGGTGGGGGCTGTGGTGGCGGGGGCGATGAGCTCAGACAGCTCGGGCAGGGCGTCGGCCAGAACCCTCATGTCTCCCACCACGGGCGTGGCCTGCCGCTGGGCTTTCGCCGCTTGCTGCTCCTTGGCCTGCTTGATGGAGCTGATCTCTGAGGAGGAGGGGAAACTTCCGATAAATGTCGCTTTTGCGGGCTGTGAGCGATTAATGGAACTGTTATAACACAGAAAACTTAACAATGGCGTGTTTGTTGAAGTTAACAAAAAAAACTGCGTTAGTGAAACGACATACGTCTCAGCCTTTCATACTCAGGCACACGTACTGCACCACTTCTTCTTTATCAGTTGTGGAAAGACACACAAAAAAGAACCGCATTCCCAAAGCTACGACCCATCAAGCTGGTCTCTGGTTTCAGGACCGGCCATTAGCACCTAATTATACTCCTGAAGAGGAAATGTGTTGTGTTACCCAGCAATTGATTGGCTCAGCACACGGGTAAAGTTACAGGCCTGATTACAATTATGGTGGCGAGGTGAGGAGCTCTGACTGTAGACCCCGAAAGAGGCGCGATAGAAACCCTCCCGGTGGCTTCGTCAAAGGTGTTTTGTGCAGTCGCGGTGATGTTAAACCACCGATCTCACTTGTATACTCACTGTTGAGCCACCTCTCCCTCCTTTCCTTCATCTTTTCTTTCTTTGACTTGACTTTCTTTTCTTCTGAGCCTGTGAAACAATCACACACACACACACACACACACACACACACACGCACACACACAGAAAACAGATTTGTCAGCATCAGTGAAGGCCATGTAAACTAAATGCCTGATTTCAGTGCCCTGGTTCCTCTCTATTGGCCGGTCAGCTCTTGAGAGTTCAAAGGTCAGAAACGACAGACACTACGGTGAGCAGCTCAGCAGGGTGACGTGTCACCCGCCGGCGGGCTGGGACCATTTCGCCCGATTTAACATCTTTCATTATACCAGTTCCACCACGGTTATCCGTCTCCAACTGAGTATGGGACACAAAAAAAAACCCAGATCCAACTACTGGATTGTCAAAATAAAAGCATTTCCAGTTGGGTTGACTGCCACATGCAGTTCTCATCGTCATCTGACTAACAGCAGGGGTACTGTATGTATATATATATGTGTGTGTGTGTGTGTGTGTGTGTGTGTGTGTGTGTGGGGGGGGGGGTTGGTTCTGCCCGGACACACCCGGTCCTGGCGGGCCTTTATCTGCCGCCGCAGCGCAAAACAACACAAGTGCTTCTGCAGCTGTTTGCAGGAAGAGAACAAGCAAAGATAGGCATCTGCTGCTGACTACACACGCAGGGAGACGTGGGGAAATACAATCTCTCATCAATTGGGGGGGGGGGGGGGGGGTGTGTTACCACTCTCAGCCCACTGGGAGGATTGTCTTCCCTCCGTCCAATGAAATTGATAGTGGTGATTAGTGCTTGATGAAGGTGGCCCAGGCAGAGCGTCAGATTTTAGCGTGACTTTCTGGGTCTTTGGCGACACCGTGAGCAGAATAAACTAAGCACATCCACAAAAAAACAAAAACAAAAAACAACTCTGTATTTTCACTGTTTTTTTTCCCCCAATTTTTCAGATAAAGTTGGTGGTTCTTGTCTGAGCAAACAAATCTTTCTTTTCATTGAGAGAGACACTTTCCGAGGCCTGTATGGACGAAAACACCACCACAAACAGTCGTAACCTTGAGACGTTCGTCCGCTGTCCCGGTTGCGGGCGACATTTAAACAACGGCACCTTTGATTGGAAGTGAGTCGGCGCGTGCCAAGTGACGCAAAACACCTGGTTAGCCTTCGTCTAGACAGTCAAGATGGAGGCGAGAAGAATGAACTACAAGCTCCTGCTTTCTCTGCGTCAGCTAAGCTAGTCGCTACCGTACTTCAATTAACTGAGCTTAATTACTTTAATGTGGTGCCTCTGTGACATTAAGGGGACAATTATGGGTCTACTAGGCCACCTGGTGGCCAACAACTGCAGGGGCCCCAGCTGCGGTTACGAGGGCCACCATGTTTGACCAAGACTGCAAGAATATTCAGACTGAAGGCCTACATTCATTTCAAAAAAACAGAAACTGTTACACTGATGTGCCTGAGAGCTCAGTTGGATGACATGAACACCGAGTGAGTCTTGACGGAGAAGAGGCCAGAAAATGTCAGACACTTTTGCCTAGAGAATATAAATAGTTAGGGATGAACGAATCGATCCAAGCACACAAACAGATCCTCAAATCTGTGTCTACTGGATCTGTGTGATCCGGTCCGCCCGCACCGGGATCTCTAAACTCTACCTTTCTGTGTGGGTGCTTCTGTTGGTTCCACAAGTTTCAGCGTTTGCACAAGAGCCTCCGGGGTGATTTTGGTTCCTGCAAAGATCCCAGTGGGGAAGGAGATCGCTGCACGGGTCTGTGGAAGGAACGTACATATTCAGAATCAATAGACACCCCCCCCCCACCCCCCGGGTCTGTGTCCTCCTACACTTTCCCCACCAGAACAGGAGAACTTTAATTCAACTGACTCCCACCAGCCGTTCGAAGCTCGCTAACACGTCACTAGCTAGCTAGTCAGCACACAAACACACTCCACATGTTCTCGAACATTCGTCGTACCGTCGCATCTTTCGTGGCTTGGTCGTCTCTCTGCGGAGGAGGAGGGTTTGTTTTGAGTGGTCCAGGGACAGGAAGCGTCTCTAAACTCGGGGACGCGGCGGGGGGCTGCGGGACTCCGCTCGGACTGTTGAGCTTCACCGCCTCCTGGTGGAGTTTCTGCCGGACGTGTTTAATCTTTCCAACCATATTAACGTAGCCGGGAAAACTTACAGTATTTACGTCTCGGGTTACTGCTCCTCTCCGTGGACGGCGGCAGACGAGGGTCAAGGCAGTTACACTTACACAGGAAGTGAGTCGGTTCAGTCTTTCAAAGTAAAAAAATAATGGTTAATTATGTTTTTAGAGCACTATTATGGGGAGGCAGCACTTATTACATCAACTAGAACCAATGAACACGACATTTTCTACAACTTCACGAGTTTTATTTGTGATTAGTGATGAATAAAGCACACGGATGTTTTATTTTGAAGGTACCTGTAGGAAGTGGTTGTTTCACTCCGGGCAACTTGATTGTTGATATGAGGAACGTGCCTGGTGCCCCAGAAAAGTGGTTCGGTGGAAACTAGGCAGAAGGTGTGTTCCAACACCCCTCCCCTTCTTTACATTGGCAGTGTCGGTAAAATGAAAGCACCCGCGGACACCCATGGGTAACGCTCAGAGAAGGAATTAAAAAGAAAACTGGAGACTTTTCACGACTTTTATGCTACATTTAGTCACAAGATATGTTTCACTTTCTCAGGTATGCTCAAGTTCACTGTGAGTGAACTGATTTTATTGCTGGTTTCTGGTTCTAAATATCTCAGTGTCTTCTGTAGTCTCATAGTTCCAAGCAGCAACTAAACAGTTGTAGGCAGCAAGCTGATACTTTTTTAAAATATACAAAAGTTCACATCCATTAAATCTTGATGATCAAATCAGATTTATTGCAGCTCGACGTGTCAAACGAATACGAGGCCTCACACAATCAAAAACATGATAATGTTCCATATTGTACAGTGAATACACGATCGTTTCAGTGTAAACATATTAAAACACATTTGCGCAAACGGGTGTTACGTACTTTTACCACAAAAACGCGATTACACAAGATTATAAAAGTACTACACGCGCTCGTCGCCTGGGATCCTAAACAAATCAATACATCTGGACGAGAGTCACGTTTAACTTTTGTCAGAGGTAAAAACGGGTGGGAAAAAAATGAATGTTGATGGAGAACAGAAAAGTACTCGGTGGGATATCTGAACGTGAAGGTTTGACCTTTGACCCCCCCCCCCCCCAGCTGTTCGACTGAAGCTCCTGTCTTTGATGGACCTTTATTCGTATTTTATAAATATGTGTATGTTTTAATAATTCCATTTGGTAATAAAATTTAAAAAAAAATGTAATTATACATGACATTTCAAAGTCAATCCTAAAAAAACAATTGAGACATTTTACGGCATAAGACATGCACATTTTCGACTAACTTCATTCGTACCTGTCCCCATACCACCTTGTAGTACTACTACTATGAAATGACACTATAAACTACAACTATATCGTAGGTGTAGGTGTGTGAAGTTGGATATTTTACTGCCAGTTATGACTTTGTTAAACGATAGTACTTTCGTGTTTTTTTTTTATATGAAACATAATTCTAAAAAAGAAGCAAAATACTAAATCGAAGAGGTAAAAGATGAAAATATTAAATCTGAAAATAAGAATATCTAGTATTTATACACAGAAATACTACAACTCTAGTGCTTTGTCATGATATACGTCAAAATAAAAGTACAATCCGGCTTCTGAGTTGATCTCATTTACATGTTTTGTTGTAATCTAGATCGTTAACTTAATCCCGGGCGGGTTCGTTGAGTATCGCCAGCTTTGGTTCTCACAAAATCGGACAATTCTCACAACCTTTGAACTTTTTATTGGCACGGTTATTTCTTACACATTGAAAAACAAAACAAAAAACCCCTCCCAGTATGAATCAATGATGAGGATATGAGTTAATATCGGCTGTCAGGAGAGGGATTTACCTCCTGGTACTGACGGAGGAGCTTCAGCTGCTTGAACCTCTTTGTTTCTCAACACCTGGAATTAAAATCTGGGTTTGTGGAACTGCATTGAAAACATTTGGCATCGTTACAGTTTGAACTTTCTTTTTTTTTTTTTTTGTCTTTAAAGGTGCCTTGTAACCTCAGTCGTTCATCATCGACTGTACGCCGCTTACCTATACTGGGTCTCGGGGGTGTAAATCCCAGTCGTCGTTGGTTGAGACACCAGTCAAACACGTTTGAGACGGTCGGAAACGCACCTACCGACAATCCGGAGACTCCAGTTTAACCCACACAGTCACGAGGTTTTCAAATTATTCAAAAAGAAGAAGTCAAATTGTTTGCTGTGTTTAAAAGTGAACTTTAAATACTGTACGTGGAACAGGAGGCTTTGTGTTCTCAGGACTGCAGCCGTTTGAGTCCGTTAAGTGCTGACAGTTGAGCCTGGTTTATGCTTCCGCGTCGCGTCGATGGCGTAGGACCCCTACGCGGACCCTACGCTGTAGCCTGACGTGCACCTCCAAAAAAATCCGTGAACGTCAAGGACTGCGATTGGTCCGCTCAGAACGTCATTTCTGGTTCGGCACAACGACACCGCCGTTTTTAAAGTCTCTGTGCAGTTTTTGCGACACGCAAAAAGGGTTATCGAGGAGGTCCGCAAGTACGACCACCAAGGAATCTGACAAGAGCCCCCCGAAACCACACAAAGACACAACCACACCCCCTAGCGGCTTGGAGGTGAATTGCAGAGCAACGCTTTCCCTCAATGACGGCGTAAGGTCTACGCAGAAGCATAAACCAGGCTTTACAAGTAAATAGGTCACGATCACATACATCCTGATCTAAATACACACACACACACACACACACACACACACACACACACACACACTGGTGGCACGTTCCTCAGCAAACATACATACACCAAACATGAGCAGCAAAGTTCAGGTCACATAAATAAACAGGTTCACACGTTATTGCAACGCCGATAAAATACGTAAATGCGCGTGTAAGAGATGCGTGTTGCTCAACAGCCACTAAATATTTGGCGTAGCGTTTCTTCACCTCCGCTGAGAACCGTATTAATGAGTACTTCAGGAACTATCGGTATTTTCTACATCAAACTGATTACATGCTCTAGGATGACTTCCTTTGTAGTGTTAGGAAAGTAAAGAATCTGGGATTATTCCACTTCTGTGACCCTGACGTGGACAAATAAGGAGGAAGGAGGAATACTGGTTCCGTCTTTGGACAAAAGGTGAATGTGACGATAACCTGAAAACAGAAAAGGAATCAATTTATTTCTTTCGCTCAGTCCAAACACTTCCGTTACTGCCCAGCACACATTTCTGGTTTTCCATCTGCAGGTTCATTTTTAATGTTCTTCACTGCAGTACCAGGAGTTTCCTCCGAGTTAAAACATCTCAAATCTTATGTGCATCTTTACTTTAAACGTAGAATCTCAAAATCTAGACTTTAAAGCGGATCGGATCTGGCTCGGTCATCACGTGTGACGGTCTGCAGAGCTTCGGTCCTCTGACTGCATTTCAGTATTTCTATTTCGTTCGTTCGTTCAGGAAATGGCGACTGCTCACAGCGCAGCCAAGAAAAAGGAAACAGACCCTTTCTAAGGCCCAGGTGGACGAGCTGTAACAAAAGACGTTTTCTTAAAAAAATCACTTTTTTTTCCTTCATAATTGTCGAACTTGTGAAGCAAACAGTATTATTTGGGTCTGTCTTGCGGATTTTGCGAGGGCTACTTCGAACATGGATCAGCAGCAAGTCTGGGAGTGATCCTTCCCTCCTCTTCCCCCTTCTTCTTTGATCCATGGTAATTCTTGACAGATTTCCATAGCGGGACCTTAATATTTCCATATTCTCGGACATTTGGATCAAAAAATGTCCCAAAATGTGTTCCCTGAGACCGTCGACTAATTTTTCAAACAACCGCCAGCGTTTCACGTTCTACAGTGTCTGGATATCGATCCTGTGACCTCAGTAGTACAACGACGGCAATCTTGTTATGTGAATGAACACATGGACCGGGCAGACGGACTACGTCCCCCGGTCGGAGGTGGTCACGGTGGATGGGGGAGAGGGAAGTTTGGGGTTCCCTGCTGGAGCTTCTCCCCCTGTGACCCGCTTTCGAAGAAG
The DNA here is from genome assembly GCF_037954235.1 of Aulostomus chinensis. Lineage (NCBI taxonomy): Eukaryota > Metazoa > Chordata > Actinopteri > Syngnathiformes > Aulostomidae > Aulostomus > Aulostomus chinensis. Next base: position 57,738,168 of record NC_141320.1, on the reverse strand, counting down.
CGATTGAAGATAGATGGATGGTGAATGAACAAAGAACTTAAAAATATGGAAAAGAATTTGACGGATATGAACCTAGACGTGATCTGTTATGTAGCTGATGTGCACCTGAACTGCTCCATACCGACCTTGCTGCATGCAGCGGAGAGGCAGCGTGTACTGCCCCACAAAGTCGTTTTTAGACGTCTTGTCGTAGTCCTCCACTACGAAGCGCACCATGGCCAGCTCCGGAGCGTGGATGGTGAAGCGTAGCGTGTCGTACCACACAGGGTTGAAACCTGCGGGAAGAAGAAGTCTCATTTCTACATTATTAGATACATAGGTGAGATTATATTGCAGAGGTACAAGCCAGATCTCAGCACCATTGTTCTCGATGTATCGGGTCTCTTGCTTGGCCTGGTCCATCGGAACTCCGTGGATCTCTACGCGAACCAGAGGATCCACAATAGAGTCCTCCTTGATGTTGACCTTAGGCAGCTGCTGGCCGCTGATCACCTTAAACACACCAGCACAATTAGGAAATAATGGTGAATATAATAAAAATAACCACAGAAGCAGAGTCCCGGCCTCTTGTACCTGTATGGTGAGGATGAGGGGCTGGTACCCATCCCATTTTTGTGGACTCTCCGGGTCAAACATTTTCTCCTTTCCCCTCATGAAACCGGGCTTCAGAACGTAGCCACAGCGGCCGTTCTGCATGAACAGCCCGTCATTGAGATCCATACCTTCCCCGGCCGTCTGGAAATTCAATGCAACTGAATGAAAGAAAACAAAAGGTCATTTTTGAGAAACAACTAAAATGAAAAAAAAAACAAAAAACATCTGCTGAACTATAAATGGATCAGTCACCGATTTGGCACCCAACATTCCACATTTCCTGAGGACTGAAGTTAGAAGAGTCGGTCCGGAAGCCGCTGGGATAAACCCTGGTCAGCTGCCGCGAGTTATGGTGAACAAACTCAGCGGCTGGAACAGACGCAGGGACATTTAACTGATGATGTACACTAAAGCTCTGATTGTGCGAGATTCCTACATTGGTACAGCGACTGAAAACTGGAATGGAACACCATTAAAAACCCATGTCACTTCTTCCCTGTTTGAAAGAGAGACTCACCGGCCTCCTTCAGGTGTTTGCGCGCTTTGGACTCAGTGAAAGAGGCCACTTCGTAGAACTTGGAGTGGATGCGGGAATGTTTGAAGCTGTTGAAGTGGACACTTTTGCAGTAAACTACACAGTCTGACAACTCCTTGGACAGACTTTGCTTCGACCTCTGTGGAAATGAGAAGACAATGAGGACTCGGTTGTGAAAAGATCAATTCAGAAACAGTTGTAGAGGTAAGTGCCAGGGTAGCTTCCGTGGCGGTGGCACTGACAACTCTCCCAAGTTGTAACTTAAGCCATCAGCGGGGGCGCCGTGGAGCTCAAATCCCCGCCAGACTCAGGTTCCTCTGCCTTGTGCCAGATTACCAACCTAAGCCCATGCTATCGATTGTTTTTGGGACTGCGTCTTGGTCAGAAGGCACCCTGAATGAAACCCTCCATGATCCCATCTTCTATCACCAGCTGACTCAACTTTTAGAGCTGCACCATCATTAATCGGCGTTCTTTTCTGAGCTCGAGATGGTAAAAATGTACTGATGTTTTTCATTCAGGAATTCATATTGGTGCTGTGCCAAACCATTTTGGAACTCTACCTGGAACCTCGAGTCTCTCCTCATGTTTCTGTCACCGTTAAATCTAAATTTGCTTCAGCTGTTCTTTTGGAACATCAGCGATCTTCTCTTCAGTTTCTGCCAGGTTTGTTTTCAGGTTCTTAATCTTTTTCTCACAGGAAGTTTTCGAGACCAGCTAAGATCTCCAAGGGCTCCAATCTCCCTGAGTACCCCAGTTCCTCTCCATATTTGCAGTGTCCAGCTGGTTCCTGGTTTCCAGAATCACCAGCTTCATCTCCAAAGGAAGATTCTCATGTTGCCAGTAGCGACATGAGATTGGGCGAGAGAAATTTACTTTTTTTAAAAAAAAAAATTCCAATTGCACAAAGGGTGGGAGGAGTTACGTCACAGACGGGCAGCAAGCATGGTGGACAGAGAAGTTGAGTTCGTGACAAAAGAAGAAAAGACAGAATGGGACAAGATGTCAAACCACCTCAAGCTAGCACCGCTAATGCTCCTCACCAGTCCTCGTCAATGGCAGCGTTGACAGGAGGTGGAAACTACAAACATGGGAGCGTAGATGGTCGAGTGTTCAAGACATTTAGTGAAGGAGACGGTTCCGTTTTACAAAGTAGACGATGAGAGACCCCTACAATTCCTACACTCCTGTTAAAAATGAATACAAGATCTGATTGTCTTCGGAAAAAAAACTATGAGATCTGTCCATTCAGTAGTCCTTGTATCTCTCTTTCACCCTCTTTAGCCGCCACTACACTCTTTACACGTAACAGAACTGGTGTTTAGTTCCTTTACACTGATGAGGCCATCATATTTTGTTTCTGGAAACTGATATTCTATGAAGGTTGCAGCATGTCTCGCGGATGTCGCCGCTAACTGGGTTCCTTCACGTTGCACAGTCTCAGTGTTGGGATGCTGGTTGCAGTAATGACAGCTGGGGTGAAGGACGTGTGAAGCTTCGGTCTCTCTTTCATTCAATCCCGACCGCCTCTGGGGCTCGACGTGCCATCACACTGTAAACAGATCACCTTATCTAACACCCAGTGTCCTCACCTTGCCCTTCAGTCCTTTGTATTTTTCATGAGGGGTGACAGAAGTTTATGCAATCCTTTTCCGCTGAATAAAAGGACGACTGCATGTCTGAGTTACAACGTACAAGACAATCAGTCCAACTGGAACAACGCAGGCACGCTTTGGAGAAAGAAAAGATGAGCCCGAATTCTTCGTTGTGGTTTTGTAGCAACGACGATTCGAGTTGCAAAGCTTTGACATGAGGCGCAAGTAAAGCATCTGTCTATGAGCGGTTACGGATGCTACTCAAGCACATTATTAGACACTGAAAGACGTGGAAATGAGCGCGCACGTGGACAATCCAAGCGCTGCAGCAGGCAAGAGGTAGGCTCTGAATTGCGTGTGGATGAGTGCAGACTGCAAAAACACCAACCATTGACCAATCGCAGCGGTGCAGACGCTGAAGTGATGACACATTCGTGGTGAACAACAGAAAGCATTCACGATCTATTAGAAATATGCAAAACAGAAAATGTGAGCAATTCAGTATTTCATTGCTCCTTTTTTCAGTTTAGATTAATTCATAAAAAAAAAATAAAAAAAACAAGTTCATAGCTGAATTTCCGCTAATAGTTGTCTAGAGACTTGGCTACCTTAAATGGCATTCAAACAATTATTTTAGTCTCCAAAATGTTCATATTTGCCTTTACAAAATCATCTGGTTGCAATGCATCTCTGTGCGTATGAAATAAAGTATGACGGAAAAGATAATAACCGAGGGGAGCTGCCCTGTATTTCATTGCTATGGCAGAAGCAAAGAAACTACAAGAGTATTGCAATATTCCTGTGTCTGGAGGTCATCCTGGTGCAAAATGTACACGATGGATCAAATATATCACGTTATGCTGAAAATTTGCAGGAAAATAACGCTGACATCTTTCACTGTAATCAACGTAAAATAATGAAAAATACAAACACGTAGGACATTTTGAATTATGATTACTATTTTACAGTTTATTTGCATGAATCTTTTGCACAAACAGCATTTATTCAGCTGTTCCAGTTCATTTCCGAGACCGGCAAGGAAAAGAACATCTGTAACTACCAACGGTCATTGAGAAGTCGTGTGTGATTAAAGGGAGTGTCATTATTTCATAATGATAATTCAGATAATCAGCTTAATCTCTTGATTGCTCCATTCGCCAAACCACTTCCTTCCTGATTTGACTCAGTCTTGCGTCACCGAGTTAAAATTACCCTGAGCCGGCCCACCTTGATCCTGCGCCGGAGGCTCTCGCGGTGAAGGTTGTCTTCGTCCATTTCAGCCGCCTCGTCTTCATCGCTGACCTCCCCGGTCACGGCATCGTCCACAATCCCGTTAAAACTCTCCTCCAGACCACCAATCTTCTTAGCTTTTATCAGAATCTTTCCCCTGAGATCCTAAAGAGTCCAAAAAAATTAAATGTGAAATTCACCATACGGAACAACCAAATTTTCCCTTTGAGCGACTCGCTTGCCTTGTTTTCTTGCGGTCTTTGCCTGTGAACAGGCAGAAGTTTCTCAGTGCAACAATGTTTTGAATGACTGCTCACCTCGGGAGACGGCAACCCAATGGGGGCTTTGCCATCCAATGTGCCTTTCAGCAGCTTGTCCCCGAGGATGTGGTTGAGGTGCTGGGCCATGACTTTCTGCTGCTCTACACTGCAGTGGTTCTCGATGGACAGGATGACTGGGTAGTCAGAGACCTGAAGAGGCGGAGTGAGTGAGTAAACCTGGGAGAATATCGATTAATAAGTCTAGTCAGTCAAAAGTAAACCAACGAGGAACCAATGCCACCTTGAAGGCGTAGTTGCCCACCGCGTTGACCACGTCTTTAAAGAGTATCTTGGAGGTGAAAGTGTGTCCGTGGTAGACGATGGGTTCTCCACCGGTACCGTCCCAGCAGTCCACCTCCACACAGCGGCAGCCGCGGTTCAGAGCCCTGCACAGAAAACACAACCACTCATTCCGGAGATTCACCACCGGCATCTATTTTTGTTCACGCTAAGCTAATGGCTTCTGTTAATGTAAGTGGCCACACTGAGACATTTTATCCACCTGACAGATTAATAAACGCAATCTAATGGAAACAAATCGGTGATTGGACGTCACAACTTCCATTTCATTAACAAAGGTGACTTTCATTTGATTACTGAATTATTAAATTGTGAATGTCGGAGGATTATAAACGGTAGATATCATCCTATTCGCCCTGAGAGGTTTAGTGGTGGAAAAAGCATGGAGATAGAAATGTTTTCCTCTTCAGAAGGAAGATAGAAACACAGTGAATAATCACAAAGAAATGTTTCACTTAGGGAAAATTGTAGTTATTAATAGGAAATGGGTTTGTTTTGTACCTTGTGTCCTATTTAAAAAAAAAAAAATTGTATCATCATGAAGAGCAGTCTGTCCACTAGCATGAGTCCGCCTGATGAAAACTGAAAGGATCCGTGCAGACATTTTCTGTTAAGGTTTCACTTTCACTTCACTTCCTGTTGTGTGTGTGTGTGTGGGGGGGATTGTTTTGTTCCCTGGATTTATCGTCTTGGCGATCTCCACCAGTATCTGTTTATTTCAGATATCAAGAGAGTGTCACAGTCTAGCTTCCAATGCCGCTTCTTAAAAATGAAAAATTTAAACTATGTAGAGGACTATTTAGTCTCTCCGATGCTACATGAGTCTCCAGCAGCCTGCATCGTGAGGTTTGTATACCCGATACCCAGACAGAATGAACACTGTGTAGTTGTAGTGGAGTTGTTAGTCCAAACAGGCCGTATCCGTCTTCACACCTCACACCTCAATAACACCGGGTCCGTCTGCTGGGCTTGGCGTGAACGAAGCAACAGTAAGTAATCAATGCAATCCGTCAGAGTAGCGATGTACACGCTAGCTGTGTGGAACATGCTCGTCACCACACGGTCCTCCAGGCATTTAAACTGAGATACTCTCCACTGAAATGGCTCCGTTTGTGTGGCAGCAGAAGCAGAGCAACTGGAACCACTTAAAAACTTGCAAGGTTCCTTAATGTGTTACGCACAAATCCATGAGTGTTGCGGGCCTGAAGTACCTGATGTACCCCTCAATGCTGCTCTGTCCCCTGAGCTGGTCCTCCATCAGATAAGTGTTGTGGGATGAGGAGATGAAGTAATGGCACAGCGGCTGGCTCATGTCCTGGTAGACACCCCGACACTGTGGGTTGAAGATGGAGCCCTCGTCCGAGCCCAGGTACATCAAGAAGCCGTCAAAAGTCATGGCATTCAACAGCTTGGCTGGAAAAGAAATGCAAGATGGCATAGAGCTTTGACAAAATGTTACGCAGCAAGACACAGAGTAAGTTTTCTAACCGTCTCTGATCTGATCAAATCCTCTAATACTGTTGAAGTCCGCGCACCTGCGTCTGACGGCTCATAGCGCTCAATGAGCTGCTTGGCGTGCTGCCGGACATCGTTGCCATCCAGCTGCTCTTCTTTCAGGAAGTCCTCCAGGACACTCTGGGAAAGCTTCTGGCCGTCAGCTGAGTACTCCTGGAAAACCCTCAGCATGTCCTCCCTTTGGGTTAGCATTTTGTAGAAAAGCACAAACTCCTCATCCTCCAGCGTACTTGACTGGGATTTATCGGCCATCTGAGGGGAAAATTGGATCGACAGGTCCTGCATAAATAAGGAGGCTATAAAGTTGTTTAAACCAAAACGAGAAAACTCAGTTTATCGGTAAACGGTCGGTGCTAATGCTCGCACGGTGAAGAGACGATGAGCGTGGTGCTCGTTCATATCGACGTTCATCATCTTCAGTAAATCTTGCACTTCCTTGAAGTTCATCCTGCCATCATTGTTCTTGTCCGCCTTCTTAAACCAGTCGCCAATCCACCTGGTTACGCTGGTTAAGGGAAGTTTCACATTCAAAAAAATGTATTAGCATTATTAGCTAAAGGTTTTGTGAAAAACTACAACAGGAACCATGTTGTTTTAAGAACCAACCGCCAACCATGCGGTGTGCTGCGGTTCTAGTTTTCCAGGCAGAGAAAGAATTCTATGTGGATGTTCATGGTTCAGGGATTATTCTAAATGAACTGCTGAAATCTTGAGTTCTACGTTCTCAGTAATCAGTGAATAAATATGGCACATCAATCCTGTCTTGGTTCATGATGATTCAAATGCCTGAGAAAAGGGTACTGGTCGAGCCTCTCTCGCTCGCCCATGTTCTCTAGGTTCTCAATCAGCTTCCTCATGCCTCTGATCCACGACTGCGCCTCGTCCGCCGACTCAGCCACGAGGTCCAGGTTCCCCCTGCGTCCGCGGAAGACCAGCGTGAAACAACGATCGGCTGGGAACTCGTCCGCTATGCTGAGAAGCACCTCGGACTGGTGGCCCTCGCGCACAGCCTCCACGTCACTCACAGAAACTGGACGGCACAAGACCAGAGAAAGGGTTCCTCATTATAACGTCGAAGACGATTATCAAAAATGCTGTTTTCAAATTGTAGAATTAGAAAAGGATATGAGGCCAAAGATGTGGGACCAGTATTTCATGCGTCCTTACATGTGGAGTGGGCGTTCCCAGCCTTCTTGGACTTGTACCAGATCGTCATGCAGTCATCCTGCAGCTTAAAGTAGCGCTGCTTCTTCCAGGTACGAGACTTGATTTTCCTCATCACCGTCCCCACCAGCATGGACTGGAGGTTGTCGTCCCCCTGAATGCCTTCAGAGTTCAAGGAGTTGGTGGAGATTAAGATTCGCCAATGAAAATGTAAATGTTAAGAGTTAATTTTACAATTTAGCTTCCACAATGCGATTTTGTACATGGAAAAGTTCATTTTATATTGAATTTTGGAAATATTTTGGCAGTGTTTCTGGCTGTTTTAGAGAAGCAGTCTGTAGTCTTTTAATCTGAATTATTACTTATGATATTTATGGAGTTTTTAGGCCCTGAGCGTCTCTGATTGGAATTGAAACTATTTTATCTTAAATAATGTACAATTATACAACTGCGGAATAGAGGAAAACCATCATTTATTTTGCCCAGTGTGAATAGATTTGTTTACCCTGAGAATAAATCCCAAATAATAAGACACAGAAGAGAAAAAGACAGAATGCAAGTGAACAAGTGAAGGTCTGTAAAATTTTCCTTCATTTCTTAAAGTAAACCCAAAAGTAAACCCTAATGCCACCACGGGACACTTACGGAAGCCTCTCCCAATGGAAGCCATTCCTCGTCTCTTCACACTCGCATCTACGGAACAGAATCAACATCAGAATTCCATCAAGGACAAAACAAGTAGTTTCAAGACATGTCTGAAAACCTCTTGTCGAATTATCCGTGTCGGAATGACTGAGGCCGCTCGCTGCAAAAGTCTCTGCGGTTACTTTGAGTTTCGCTCATGAATTTATTTGTCTATCTTTAATTTCTTTCATCTGACGCATGGACATGTGACCTCAACCACATCGTGCGTGTTACGGGAGTGCAGAAATGCAAATTGTGCCTTTGGCGACTCATGTTACTACACGCAAGGGTTGTGGGAAAACAGAGGGAAATGAATTCCACAGTGGGATGAGTTAGATTCTTAAAGTAAATTCTGGAAGCAATGGAAGAAGTTTGTTTGCTTTTCTTCATGTTATTCACTGACAAATGAATGGAGAAAAGCGACTTGGGATGCTTTTATGGGCTGGAATTCCAGCAGAGCCATCATTAAGGTTCCAAGCCCGAAGGAACTGGGAACAACCTATGCAAAGCAACGTCGTTCCCAGTACCACTGGTGCTGGGAACCCTAATGAAATGGCCGTTTGTTTCTTTTTTCAGTTGCTAAATGTGACACTGCAGCCCAAACCTTACGAGCTGTGGACGTGAAACTCTCAGGACTGTTTTTTTTTTATTTGTCTCTGCTATATTTTCATCAAAAGTTCTTGAATGTACCACCTCACGTACCAGCTAGCCAGCAGACACAACCGACCCAAACCCCGAACTTCATTTCAGGTGGGTTTTTTTTTTCCAAACTGCTCTGGTTTGGTATCAACTTGTCAAGAGACTTTAAGTTATGGGCTTATTTTGGACTCTTTAGGTTGATAGTTCTCACGTGTTTCTTAGTTTTCCTCAGTGTTTGTAGTTTTGTTTCTTATGTTTTCCCCGTCAGTTTCTGTTTGATTTTGAAAGCTCTTCCCTCCTGTCTTTACGTGCTTTTCACTTCCTGTCTGTCAGTTTCTTGCCCGTGTTTTGTAATCGGTCCTGCTCCTTGTGTTTCTCAACCTATCAGTGTTCTCCGCCTGGTTCTTGTTGCGTCATTGGTAGACTTTGTTTTTAAGTTCATTGTCTCACATGCGTCTTGGTCGGCTCGTTGTTGCTCCTCCTGGTATCTCTTTTTGTTCTCCTCTAGAATTTCCACTGTTCCGTTGCGGAGTTTTATTTTGTAAGTTCTAGTTTTTTGTTGCCGTTAAACCTCCACCGCATCAAGTCCTGCCTTCTCTCCTCCTCCCCTTGTTGGGTTCCTCCTCTACACCACCTCCCTGATACTCTTCTATCATACAATAATAAATAGAACATGCATGATAAGCAACTTAAGTTCCATCATTCCATCCAGTGGTTGAATAGAACATCTGATTATGATAACCCGATCAGGCTTTGTGGGAACTAACCAAGCAGAACTCGCTGTGTTGCATTATGGCACCTTAAAGGTTTACGGAAAATGTTCAGACATTTTCATTTTTCAAACATCTGCAAATGTGTCATATCCTCAGACAGGAGTGAATTCTTTAACTTGGCCATCACAGCTGGTTGTTGACGGTGTGGCAGACCGCTCGCTAAGCTGATCCGTTGCTCTTTGGCTGCTTTGTTACGTGTGTAACCGCATTCCGTCCCGTCCTGCACTTTTTGTTCCGTCACTGTGTTGAGCCCACTAAGCCAACTAATCTCCCTCAAATCCCCCCCACCCCACCCCCACCCCCCTGGTGGTCTCCTTTCACTCCTGTCCGGATTTCTGGATTCAAAACTCTGACATTTTAGTGCATCATTACCAGAAATGACTTAATCCCGCCCCCCCCCCAACACACACACACACACACACACACACACACACACCTGCCAAGGGAATTTTACATGAAAGTATACATCAGCTGGTTCGTCCATCTGTCACACGAGATAAAGTCCATCGTCTAAGCAAACGGAACAATAAAGTTGACCAACAAATACACTCATGTCACCTAATCAGGCATTTAATTAAGATAAAAAAAGAAAAGCCCTATTGTCGAACTGTAAAAGTTCCACTGTACCTGTTGCAGGATCATCCCAGAGTCCCTGACGATGTTGCAGGCGGTTGTAGAAGTAGAAGAGCTCATCAGGGCTGAGAGCTGCTGCTGAGCCTCAGTGTGCCATGCTAGCGGAATGAAAGCCGGCAATGACTGCAGCTCACTCGCCCCTCCTCCCCGTCTCCTCCTCTCTCGGGATGCTCTTTGTTGCGTGGCTTTAATAACTGTTTGACTCCGTCTAGTATTCCTCAAACTGCCCAAAGGGTTGGAAACTATAGGAGGACAACGATTGACCTTTAGAGATTCTTACATTTTGCTGAGGATGTATCATGTACCCCTCCATGAAGCACTATTTGAACAATATTTCACAGCAGGAAGTTCTGTGTTACATCATCATGACCACAAAATGGTCCATTAACAAAGAAAGAAACAAAGACATAAGTCTTCAGAGGGTAAAGGTGTCGTGAGGACGGTTTCCTACAGCATCGAAGACTTGGGAACTCACACGGTAACATTTTCATGGTCGACGGCTGGTAAAATAGCTAAACTTGGTAAAGTTTCAGCGCTAAACCGATGAAACGGGTATATTTTTCCATGTGGCTGATGGAGTTTCGATATATCTGAGACAACAATCGTGATGTCATCAGTATTTGACTAGCCCTACTAGGTCCTTCTACAACCATCTTCATAACTGAGGAGTTACAAAGAAGGAGGACTAACAAAAGGCCAGTGTTGCATCATGGGAAATGTGTTTTTTTTTGGGGGGGACCCAAGCATGAGGACATTGCAGCTTTTTTGGGGGGTTTTGATTTTGGCTACTTCTTAATTTAATCTACTTGTTGTGAGTCCTTGAATCTTACCGGAAACTGTAGGGGCGTGAGTTTATGTAAGATATACTGGTCTCCAAGTAAACAGGGTATTGTTAGTACAAGGTCTTAAGTTCAGGTCATATGAGGACGGGTGGACTGAAAGTTCCAGTAAAACTGTACCCCAGTATCTTGCCAAACAGGATGCACCTTGCTGAAGAGAAGCACGTACACACGCATGAGTAATGACGTCAACAAAAGGTATAAAATGTGAATGCAAGTTGTAAGGAGGGTTCTGTCTGTATGTAAGATGTGAGGTGGTTGATCTGTGCATTAAACCCGCAAGAGGCTGTAAGATGATCCGTCGTTGAGTCTCGTTTGTCATCTCAACTTGAATGAGAGATCCGAGGTCAACTCCAACAAAACACAAGAAGAATTAGAAGAAGAGCGTTAGCTTGAAGCGCAAATGTTTCAATTCAGAACTGTTTCAGCGCTTCGGTCGTAGTAGCGGTTCGGTCGTCCAGCAGCAGGCGTGTCAGACAGGCTGGTATTTGTCACCCGAGTCTCACAGACAGCAGATCAGAATCGACTTGTGGCCCCCAGATTTGGCCCAGGACCACCTCTGTTCCAGCGCGCCAGGTGGAGGACCAGCAGAGCAGTGTTCCTCCTCATCTAATGTTACTAAGATCAGGCCTCATCAAACATTCATCAGGCCAGTTTAGCTGCAGGCTAAGAGGACAAGACATCAGGGTGAGATTCACCATCAAATTAACGAACTGGTCCCGGCTCACCTTTGGAGTCATTACTCACATCTCTTATTACCGAGAGCTCACAGACATACTGTTGTAAATTTGGGTATTAATATTGTTTCTGTAGTCTTCATCTCACATTCCTACTCAGGTTCTGGAGCATTAATAATCCACAGCTTCGGCTCAGCTTTCTCGATCAAATTACACAGACTGAGCCAAAACTCAAATGGAGGGGCTCCCTCTACAAAAGATGACCCGCTGTCAAGTCATTTACACCAGTGCTTCCCTGATAATTGCGGTAGAAGTCCACAACAATACAGAAAGGGGAGAAAAGCAAATCTATTTTTAAATGGCGTTAGCATGCAAATAAGGTGGACTCTTGTCCTATGATGTGTTGTTGTGCGGTGAGAGTAAGGAAGCAAAAACTATAACAAAAGTCAAGAGGCAGAAGCCTAAGGGGCACTTTCTCTCGTTTTCAACCAGCCAGGAATCCCAGAGGATACGATGCGCATCATCTCAGGTTTCTGTCTGTTTCGTGGGAGATGTGTGATCGTCAGAGAACTCTTTAGGGTGTTAAATCCTTTTCAAACAGTGTTTCCGTTCGGTGAAATGCTCACAGAGACCAAAGGTTTTCACAGCAACACTTGAACATTCAACAGCAATCCAGCTTGGGGGTCCCAGCCCCCAGTGGCCCCAGTGTTGCCTTCAAACCCACATCTCCTCCAGCTGGGCTCCTGGGAGTTTAATGGTCCTGCAGTATCTCAGCTGGTCCTGAGACTGAGCTCTTCTCGACTGAGACCTCAAGTATGGACCTCATACCTGCTGGGGTCACTTTTCCAGTTTGGGGGTCCCAGCCCCCAGTGACACCACTGCTGCCTTCACCCCCACACTTCTCATCCAGCTCCTTTTCCGGTCCCTGGTATCTATCCAGGTCCTGGTGCTCCTTCTTCTGGGTGCTGCTGCCACCACCTTCTTCTATTGGTGGTCCATCAGCACCAGGTCTGCTTTGTTAGCCAGCACCAGTTGGTCAATCTGGATTTGGAAGTCCCTCAGGATCGAGTTGTTCTCCACCACTTTAGGAGGGTCTTCAATCCTGACCTTGGGACCTCAAGCCCAGACTCAGAGCAGATGTTCCTGTTCACTGTGCAGCCACTAGGTTCTGGTTCTTCATGGAGGCTCTTCTTACCTGCGTCTTCCCCCTGCTGGTTTAATCAGCTGCCAAAGGAGGAAATAAAGGCAAATGATACCAAGATCGGGAAGCTCCTCACCCCGCAGGGAGGGTTCCACCCCAAGTCCAGCACCCTGTGAGTGGACACTAAGAGGAGCAAGGGAGGCTGAGAAATGGACAACCAAAATCCAAGACTACATCAGGAAGATGGCCTCTTAGTGGTGATCTGGCAGAGGGGGGTCAGGTCAATGCAGAACAGAAGCAGGGATGGTACATCACCTGAGTATGTAACACACCTGATGGTAACTTGTTCAGTTGGTTTTGAGTTGTTTTCCGGAACTCCATTGAGTTTTTGATGAGGTGTTAGGGTTAGAACAGTGGAACCTTCCTTTTCAGGTAGTGAGCTGTGTTGCTCCCCAGACTTCCACTGATCTGAGACTGTTGGTGTTGTACATGACACGAAAAGGAAACCAGCACATGATTAAGGAGCAACATTAAAGCCAGGGCCAGCATGCGAGATGACACAATATATCTTCAATAAATGTTTTTACTTTTTTTCTGTTCTTTTTATTTTACTGATATGTATTCTCTAAGGGGGCGGCACAGTGGTGCAGTGGTTAGCACTGTCACCTCACAGCAAGAAGGTTCCAGGTTCCAGTCCCGGCTCCAGCACAGGATCTTTATGTGTGAGTCTCCATGTTCTCCCTGTTCCTGTGTGGGTTCTCTCTGGTACTCCAGCTTCCTCCACAGTCCAAAGACATCAAGAGGGGACGAGGCTGATTGATACTCTAAATTGTCTGTAGGTGTGACTGTGAGTGTGAATGGTTGTCTGTCTCTATGTGTTGGTCCTGTGATGGACTGGCGACCTGTCCAGGGTGAAGGCTGCCTCACGCCTGAAAGCAGCTGGGATAACCCCCCCCCCCCCCCATGACCCTTTACTGTATAAGCGGTACAAAATTGATGGATGGATTCTCTAAATAGTCCAGTTCTCAGTTTCAAACCTCATTTGATTCAGCAGACTAGAAAAAAGACACAAAGTTGTCTTCATCGCTGTCTCTAATGCACTAATAAGGTTGAAATGTCTTTATCGATGGAGCTTAATGGGCTCATATATTGTTAAATGTGGCTTTATTGTCATGTGACATTTTGACATCAGCGTGCATTAAGAGTCAGAGATTAAAGAAACTCTGGGATCAAAGACAGAATTCTGACATTAAAGACAGAATAATGGTTCAACCCTTTCACATAACATTTGAACGTTCAAATAATTTACATTGATCTTTACCATTTACCCTTCCCAGGCAAGAAAAAAGTATACTTTAGCATCATAAATTTTAGCACACTTCGTGTACTTAAGCACAAAATGATTGTGCTCAAAGTGTGTTATTTTTCGAGTACTAACAACGTCCTTAGTATGCTAATGATTTATACTACTTTAAGACATACTAAAATGCAACTTAGTGTACTTGACTTTATATTTTGAGACACCATTAAGATCAACGTAAATATACTTAAGTACAATTTTCTCTACTAATACTGTACTTATTTAAAATGTTCTTCAATTCAACTTAAAGTATACTTTAATCCACTTATCAGATGACCGTTAATACATTTAGAATATACTGGAAATGTATTTCTAATTTAATCAGAATGTGTTGCCATTGCATTTTAAATATATTTACAAAAATTAAGTAAAAGTTCAAAAGTTGTACTAAAGTATATTATAGTTCATCTTAATGGTGTCTCAAAATCGTACAGATAAGTACACTAAGTTGTACTGAAGTATATTTTAAGTAGCGCTAATGAGACATCATTAGTATACTAAGTATATTGTTAGCACATCGAAAATAGCACACTGTTAGTACACTGATTATGTGGGCAGGAAGTACACTAGAGGTACTTCAATAAAATATGCTTCAGTAGTACACAGAAAGTATAGATTTTTTTCGTGATTAATTTGAACTTCAAATGACTTTTAAGTAAACGTTAAAAAATTAGAACATACTTAAAGTAGAAAAAAAAATTGGAAAAAAAAGTTTATTTTTAACATGCATGGCATTACAGGAAAAATGTGCATAAATAAAGTCCACTTAAGTACAAGTTAAAAATGTACAGTTTCGTGTTGGTACATCTAAACAACAGTTTCTCTTCATCGTAACATTTTTATTCAAATTTGGATCATTTGACCCCAGAGAATTCTTTTTAGTAATACTCCTGAACAAGTTCGCTAAAAAAATGAAAAACCAGTTTATCGGCTAATCGACCTGATACATGAGGACAACCTGAAAAATGTTGTTTCCGGCTATGGCCAAGGCAAGGGTGGAGGCATAAAAACAAAATGACAATAAGGAAAAATAGACGTAACCGTACTTACGGATGAGGGCACTCAGCTTTTCCGGATGTAGTTGCTCTTTCGCTGTTCCAGAAGGCCCTGATTTCCCTGTTAGAGTCGAGGATGCCAACACATCTCGCCCAAAGATGAGCACAGCTACTTCCTGTGTGGACAGGGACATTCTTGTTCGGTTTAGTCTTCGGAAAGAGCTTTTGCTCACCTGCACCCCTGTGTTGCCCAGGGAAATCTGTGTCCAAGAAATAAAGTTTGTCAATTCTTAGAAATGGCATTAGGAATACGTTGCTGGAATGCATTTCTTAAAAGACAAAGCCGAACTGCACGCCAAATGTTGGTTAAGTTGTTATTTCTGCAAGTGGTCTTCAATGAATTAAAGTGTCATTTCTGAACAACTGCACGCTGGAATGGTTTCTATCAAATAAAGTACCTGCGAGATGTGGGTCAAGACTACAGAGACAAAACTGCCAACAGTCAAGTAATTTACAACAATTTTGGATGAAATGTTTCCTGTAATAAAAGGCATATTTTAGCATTTACAAAACGTGTACAAATGAAAAACATACCATTTCTGGGGTAGGACGGGGAAGAACCAGAACTTTTGCTGTCAGTGTCCATGAGAGGTGGCATTCTCTTCATGGTTGTAATAAGATCTGTGACACACGTGACTAAGGCTGGTGTTTCTGCATTAAAGGGAAAAAAAACACAACAGTCACAGATATGAGAGATAAGACTCCTATCGAGTCTGATCCATGTGTCACCTTTCAGAGCATCCATCACTTCCTGTTGTATCTTAACACTGGATCTAGACCAGGGGTGGGCAACCATGAGCCATGGAGGGCCGTGTGTATGCAGGTTTTCCCTACAACCAAACACTTCAACAGGTGATTCCACTGATGAACACACCTTCAGCCACAGAGGAGTGTTAATCAGTGGAATCACCTGTTGAAGTGTTTGGTTGGAGGGAAAACCTGCATACACACGGCCCTCCATGGCTCATGGTTGCCCACCCCTGGTCTAGACTGATCCATCAGGACACTCTCCTCTTCTTCACTTGCCCCCTGGCAGAGGTCCTGCAGAAATAAAAATGTCATCGATGCTATGTTAGTCGGACTCACCTGGAAGCAAAACAGGAATTACCATCATGGAGGTGTTTGCATCCGCAAACCAGTAAATGTGCAGTTTCCAATACTTACAGTTGATCCTGAAGCCTGAGGTGGGTCAAGTAAGTCCACATTGGTGTCTATGTCTGTAACATCGTCTTCACTTGTCAAGGGGGTGGAGGTTGTTGGATTTCTTCTCAGCAGTGAGGATTTCAGTTGGGAAAGGATTCTGTCTCTTGCAGCCTTTGCCATCTTCGGCTTCTTAAACAAAGGGCAGAAAAAGTAAAATGTTGAAACTGCAAAGGCAAAGAGACGGGTAAATATCAATCTTTGTAGATGTTTGTAGAATCCATCACCTACGGAACAGCTTATTAGATAGATAGATAGATGGAAAGTTCAATTTAATTACTTTTATCTTTTCTTATCATACAGTGTGTCATGGGCGGTACGGTGGTGCAGTGGTCAGCCCTGTCGCCTCACAGCCAGAAGGTTCCGGGTTCGAGTCCCGGCTCCAGCACGGGATCTTTCTGTGTGGAGTCTCCATGTTCTCCCTGTTCCTGTGTGGGTTCTCTCTGGTACTCCAGCTTCCTCCCACAGTCCAAAGACATCAAGAGAGGACAAGGCTGCTGTCCATCACATGCTAATTTTCAAGACAAGACAAGCACACACAAAGACAGTGCTGTTAAACTATATTTTTGGTTTACTTCATTTCAACACATAAAGTCAAAATGTGCTAGAAATGTACTTTTGGAAAATTTAGTACATTTTTAGTATATTAAAGTGTATTACTTTTTTACCTGGGTTCAGTGGTGCGGATGAAGCCACACATTTTGACAGATATCGGATTTTTAGGTTGTGCTGCACTTGAGTTATGACAGAATATAACTGATTTATGTATAAGGGCTTTAACTTTGAAATCCTGGATTGGACTGGTTTATTCTGACATGACATGAGAAAGCTTCTCGGGAATTACTTCATAATGTTATTGTTTTAATAGTCATTCAGGTTTCATATAGACAGATTTCATTTCGATTTCATTCAGATAGATGGATGGATGGATGGATGGGTGGATGGGTGGTTGGATGGATGAATGGATGGATGATGGATGGATGGATGATGGGTGGACGAATAGATGGACGGATGGGTGGTTGGATGGGTTGATGGATGGGTGGTTGGATGGATGGATGGATGGATGATGGGTGAGGGTGGATGGATGGATGGGTGGTTGGATGGATGATGGGTGGGGGTGGATGGATGATGATGAATGATGGGTGGGGTGGATGGATGAATGGTGGATGAGTGGATGGATAGATGGACAGACAGATGATGGAGGGGTGGGTGGATGGATGGTAGATGGGGTGGATGGATGGATGGAGAGACAAACAGATGATAGATGTGGGCAGGAATGATTGATGGATGGATAGATGGATGATGGGTGGGAGGGTGGAATGATGATGGATGAGTGGATGGATGGAAGGGTGGGTGCAAATGGATGAATGGAACAAAAATGTAACATGTAAAACACAAAATAACTAGTTTTCATTTACAAGTAAACAGCTACACACACACACGCACACAAACACACACACACACACAAACACACACACACACACACACAAGTTAACCATCTGGAAGCGTACACAGAAACACACATTAAAGCTCTCTGTGATTATATAAGTGCTTTAGTTTGTGATAAACGTTGAGTTCATGTTCTAAAATGTGGTATGGACTCAAACATCACCGGCCATGGCTGCAGTGACACCAGTGCCTGGCCGGGTGCTGCAGGCTGGTGTTGATGCAAGCTTTTACTTCCACCTGCTGGTGGAGAAGTGCAGCACACACGGCGGCACACGAATAAAGTGAAAACTAAGTTTAAATGATGTTAAAGTTCAGCTTAACTGTTCTCCAGTCCGATTCCTTTGGTTCATTAACAGTTAACAAGTCTAAACTCAGTGTAGACTCAGTAGAAGCGGATCAAGAAACCAGTTTAAAGCCTGAGAGTGCTGGTCCCAGTTACCTGGAGGAGATTCCAGTTCTATGACTTCTATGCTATTTTCACTTCAAATCTTCTCTTTACTGTAACTGTAGGTTTTACCTGGATAATTAAGCAGTTCCCCTTATACTTTAAAACTATGAAATCCATTGTCCACATACATTTACTTCAACATCATTCAGACATGTCCTATTTGATACTTTCCTCACTAACAGCAACCAAGCAATAGTCGGTCCGTGTGTTTTATTTATTACTCTGAATTTCTCTATGATTTATAGCTCGTTCATAAAATAATCTCATATATTCTCTTCATGCCGCACATTTCGAAAAAAACCCCAAAAACACGTTACTTTAAAAAAATGTCATAAATACCAGTTATTAAGATATTTATCTCAAATTCACAGTTCTTATTTTATTGTACAATGTTACAAACCCATCTGGAGATATACATTTATACAGAAAGGTTCAAAATCGCCAATATTCTAAGGATTCAAGCAAATATTGCAAAAAAAGTGTGTTTTTTCCCCAGAATCGTACGCAGTGGTGGGCGAACGTTAGGGTTTCTACGACTGTCATAATCAACCTATTCATTTTCAATAAAGCTGTTCATTTTTCCATCGATACATTATAATCATTAGATTTTTCCTGAATTTGATATTGATATTTTTTCCTTTGATTTCCAGTTCATGGGGATGATTCTCTCGGAAATTTTGTATACTTGGAATTGGAATAGGGCTGCACGGTGGTGCAGTGGTCAGCACTGTGGCCTCACAGCAAGAAGGTTCCAGGTTCGAGTCCCGGCTCGGGCACGGGATCTTTCTGTGTGGAGTCTCCATGTTCTCCCTGTTCCTGCGTGGGTTCTCTCTGGTACTCCGGCTTCCTCCCACAGTCCAAAGACATCAAGAGGGGACGAGGCTGATTGATACTCTAAATTGACCGTAGGTATGACTGTGAGTGTGAATGGTTGTCTGTCTCTATGTGTTGGTCCTGTGATGGACTGGTGACCTGTCCAGGGTGAACCCCCCCTCTCGCCCGTTGACGCTGGGATAGGCTCCAGCCCCCCCGCGACCCTTAATTTGTAGGAATAAGCGGAAGATGACGATGGATGGAACTGGAATATTTTGGAATATTTTTTTTTGTTGTTGCAAAGGTTACATTGATCAGTTTTGAGGTTGTCAGCTGATTTTACTTGCCTGAATTAAAAGAAGCGACCCCCTTGATGATGTCAACTCATGTGGCTTTGGGTTTTTCTTTGGGTCTCTGCGTCTTGGGTCTTGGGTCTCTGGGTCCTGGGTCAGCTCTCTACTTTCATCTGAAATGGCTGCATATTAGGAGATGTGCCTTGTTCTTTGTCCGTTTCTTGTTCTGGATTTCCAAACTCATACAAAGTGAGCATCTTGTGGCGCACGGGTGTATGACACAATGGTTTCATTGTGAAATTGTGTCCCTCAGCAACAATATTTGCCTAAAATGCTCACAGGTGAGTCGTCTTTGCTTCCAGGCCTTTACTGTAAGGCCCAAGTTGAGGCTCCGTCGATGTCAATCACAAGCAGGTGATTGGAATGTTTATAGTCGCGTTCCGAAGTGGGTAGCATCAGGAGATAGGAGGGACTTTTCTGGTGCACAACTAGTGCGATGAATTTGTTTGTGATGTTCAGCGTGACGCACCAGGAAGTAAAAGAGGAAGGCAACTCTCAGTGTCCGACCAATGGGAACTGGATCAATTGTCCCTTAATCGCAGGTTTTGCTGGGTCTGAAAAGCCCAGGTACGTGCTGGTGTGTGCACTGGGAAAGAGATACTGTTGTGTGTCGGTATTTGAGGATCTTTGCTGTCGGGCCAGGTTGAAAACACATTTACTTGAACCTCCACTTCCATAAAACTGGGTTTAAGTTCAAGTTGGGCTGTTTGGTTTGGCCACTAATCCACTAGTTTGCCCGTACTTTTTGTGGCTCGGTCCGAGGTTTTAGACAAGGTGCGGCATATTGGGGCTCAATTTTGGTCTGGCAATATTCCTCCTCTGAGAGTAAATCCAAGCTGTCAATGTGCCGGCTCAGTGTGAGGTGGGCGAAGGTGTCGAAGATGACGCAAACTTGCTTGCTGGTTCTCCCGCATCAAACACCTTCCAAGAATGTCGAAACCGACGCTGCTGGCAGTCAGAGCGGCGAATTCTTTTGAAACTTACGGACTGTCAGGGGCTAAATATTCTTCCGACGCATGTTTTACATCACTGTTCACGCGCAACTTCGTGCTGCGCGTCACGTCACATGTTTACGCCCACGCAAGTGGCGGCTTTTTTGAAAAGAGGAATATTACGCCTCCATCACACACAGGCAAGGTGGCAAATTCCCACTTCTACCAGGCCAAATTTGGTGCATTCTGTGTTTAAAAAGGGCTAAAGAAGCACTTACTTTTAAGAGCCGCAAGATATGCTCTAAACTATACAATTCAGAGGTTAATGTCTTTCCTTTCTTCTCTCCTTATTTCTTAACATCTCTCTACATATTTACATATAACAGTACATTCATCAGAAGTTCAGCCATCTTGTTGTTTACGTGACGTAGCATTGGGTGGGGTGGGGGGCGTTTCTGAGCACTCTGCTGCTCTTCGACTGCGTTTGAATACAGCCGGATTCTCCGGTGTCATTTTCATCTTATGTTTTTGTCTGTTTGCAGTGAGTATGAATGCTAACAAACAAACAAACTAACTAACTAACTAACTAACTGCTAGTTAGAAGAATTCATTTGAATATGGAGTCTGTTTGGAGTGTTCGGGCAGGGTTGCATTGTTCCATCCACCTCCTGAAATTTAAAGGTTAAATCAAATGATGTTGGTGCAAAACTTCATCCTACAATAAAACATATAACAAATGCAGTTGTTGCCTGAAGCTGTGTCTTCATGTGGAGGGGGCTTTGGAGTGATTACACGGAAAGCCCCCCTACCACTACACCACCACACACTCAGTAAAACCTCCAGTTTTACGAGGTGTAATCTGTTTACAGGGGCTTCCCCTCTCTAACAAGAGCCTTGCAGCAGTGTGGAAATGCCATTCAGCTGTCCATGCGGAGCCTGAAGGACCCCACACCAATAACACTGGGATTCCATCAGCGCACGTACACACACACACACACACACACACACACACACACACACACACGTATGGACTGACATGATGGAAAACACGTGTTGGGAATTCCACGCCAAACACTCATTTGTGTGTGTTTTCAATGGATGAAACAACTGCTAACTGTGTTACGACTGAATGATGAATTCAATTTTCTCTGTCAGGGAGGATAACAAATGTTTAGAGAAGTTGCTGTCACTGACCTCGCTTCTCGTCCTCTCGTGCTCTTTGGAGAGCTCAGCGAGGCTGAGGGAATGTCACTGTGCACGGGTGGGTGTGACACGCGGAAGCACACATGTGATCCCATGCCTCCATTTTACCGGAGTCCACTGTGGTCATGGGCGACTTCCATAGAACCACGGCAGCGTTATAATGTTTTTTCCGCTTGGAAAACACTCAGATGTACTGTACTGTGAGTAAACTTGACTAACATGTCTCTCCATGAGACAGAAACTTCAAAAGAACATTCAAAGACTTTTGTCTGAAAACTTAAAACAAGCGCAACAATGCGATAGCAAGACCCTGCTATGTCACTGGTCCTGATCAAACCTACACATGACTACTTTCAGGAAAGAAAACAATTTTATGGATTCAGATTTGAGTAATGGTGACAGTAAAAAACTATGGAAAACGCTAAGTGAAGCTATGGGTGGATGTAAAATGGGTAAAACTCCTTCTTTTATAGAACAGAATTGGGCATTTATCACCAAAACTTACAATATTGCTGACTGTTTTAATAAATACTTTGGCATGGCTCAGAGGTAGAGTGGCCCTCTAGCAATAGAAGGGTTGTTGGTTCTATCCTCACTTCCCCCGGTGACCATGTCGACATGTCCTTGAGCAGGATACTGAGCCCCTAATAGCTCCTGATAGCCTTGCGAAGGACTGGCGACCTGCACAGGGTGAACCCCTTTTGCCCAAAATCAGCTGGGATACTCTCCACCCCCACCTGACCCTTAACAGATGAGTGGTATAAGTATATTGTTCAGTACACTAATGGAGGAACTTGTTTTAAAGGTTGGAAGGGATCTCCAGCATGCATCTAAAACAGGGTATTCTACAAGCATCGCTCTGGCATCGTTTGCCACTGACGGACGAGGAGGGATCGACATGAGTCAGTTGAAGGCTTTGTGGTTCAGGACTTCCCAGCAGCCTTCAACAAACTAGATCATGAGGTGCTACTCGTTAAGTTCTAATCCCAAAAACTGCTCCTAATGAAGAAGAGTTACATGACTTCTGATGTTTAATGGTGGTTTTTTTTTTCAGACGTTGAAACACTTGAGTGTGGTGTTCTACAGGGTAGCAGCCTAGGTCCTCTCCACGTTTCTGCTTTTGTAAATTATATGCCATATGTGTTAAAAAATGCAGGTAAAACTGTGTGTTCACACCGGACGCGAACACAAATTTCGCGTCACGTCATTCGCGCGAATTTGATGCTGGATCATTTTAGTGTCCATTTGTGTCATTCGCGTGAATACGCAAATTCGCTCAACTGCCCGAGTAGCGAGTTTTTCCGGCAACGTTTCCTTCCGCCATTTCACCATGAATATTCACAGAACTGTTGCGTTGTACCTGCCGTGGAAGGCAGAAATATGTTGGAAAACTAAACGCCGTCATATCTGGGTTATCAACACCATCTAGAGGCGAGCTCAGCTCAGTGAATTAAACCGCTCGGTAAACCGAGCTCCTCCAGGGGCTCCGTCTGGATAACCGCCGCTTCAAGTGGTATTTGCGGATGACGACTGGCCAGTTTAACGACCTGCTAGCTAGGATCGGTGACAGAATGTAACGAATGGACACCAATTTATTCAACTGGTTCTTGTAATTTTGACACATAGTGTCATGTAGAACGGGGTTTCCACACATAACCACAATCAACTTGTCCGCCATCTTGTCAGTCACAGTCAGTCAGTCAGTCAGCCGTGACGTCGGGACATCCCAACGCTGATTGGCTGTCTTGACGCAAGTTTTTCGGCAAAGTTCAATATGTTCAACTTGAGCGAATGGCGAATATTTCGCCTCGCGAATTCGTGTCATTCGCGCCATTCGCGCCGCCAGACTGAAAATTCGCGTCATTCGCACATTTGCATAGACTTTGAATGGAAACTGTTTGCGTGAATGCGCAAATTCTTCCTGTGTGAACACACAGTGATGGTCTATGCAGATGATACAAAAATTAATGTATCTGATATGAGCACTGACCAGGCTGATGAAATACCTCAGCAAGAATTCATGCTGGTTTTTGAACAGATCATAACAGAGAAACTAAAGTTGAACATCTCTAAAACCATAAAGCTGGGTTTATGCTTCAGTGTCGCGGCGACAGCGTAGACCCTACGCCGTCATTGAGCATTCCAAGTTCTGTGTCGAGGGAAGACGTTGCTCTGCAATTCACCGCCAAGCCACTATGGGGGTGTGGCTGTATCTTTGTATGGTTTCGGGGGGCTCTTGTCGGATTCCAAAACTAAACTATTTACAACATAAAGTCCTGTGCTTTTCTTTGAACGACTGTTTGCTTTCATGAATCAAACTGTAAACTTTGAACATGACAAACATGACTTCTTGTAGCCATTTTCGTCCGGAGGCCCACATAATTGTCGCGGAGGTTCTTCCACCTCGTCATGCATTCGGCAACGTCCTCTGAGTGGACCAATCCCAGTCCTTGACGTTCACGTCACGACGCGTCAAAGCGACGCATAGTCAGGATTTTTTGGAGGTGCACGTCAGGCTATGGCATAGGGTCCATGTAGGGGTCTGCGGCAACGGCGTAGGTACAGCGTCGCCGCGATGCAGAAGCATAAACCAGACTTAAGTATGGTACTTGATCAGATCAACAAACATCCCTTTGTTCTAAAAGAAACATCTTTTTTTATCAGTTCTAGACTTTGGTGATGTTATCCACTGACATGCTTCAGTCTCCTCTCTCTTCACTGGACTGTGGGAAGGACACCTTCATCTGTGAGACCAGACCTGCACTGGTCCCTCTTCAACATACCATTATATCTTAATACTTTACTATCTGTTCTTGTGATACTTATTCTACACCTTCAAGTCATGGCTTAATGCTTGATCTTCCCCGGACAACATTAATTGTGGAAAAACTGCTTACAGTTTTTTTCTGCTGCATGTTCCTGGAACATCTAACCACGCATACTCAAACTTAACACAGTGGTTACTACGGTTACTACGGCCACTTCAAAACCATGAGTGCTGATGTCACTTTTTTTAAGGTGTTCCGTCTGTTGTTTGCTTTTTTCTTTGTGATTTTTGTGCTTTCGACATCATTAACAATAAGGGGTAGCCTTCAATGATTCCCGGAGATTTAAATAAAGGTTGATGATGAAGATGATGATGATCAGGTCGTGTGTGGTGCAGCTGCTAATCAGGGTTAAGAGGCCAAATTGTTGGGCGTCACTCATGATGAAACAACATCCTGGTCCGCTCATATTCATAATATGGTAGCTGAGTTGAGTCATAGCATCTCCAGCATCGGAATGAGTGCTCGCTTTTTGACTGATATGAAAACTGGTTGGGCGCCACGGTGGTGCAGCAGTCGGTACTGTCGCCTCACAGCAAGAAGGTTCTGGGTTCGACCCTGGCTCAAACACCAGGTTATTCTGTGTGGAGTCTGCATGTTCTTCCTATGCCTGCGTGGGTTCTCTCGGGTTACTCCGGCTCCTCCCCCACACCCCTCAACAGGAAAACCGGTAGGAAATGGTTGGATGGATGGACGGACAAACTGGTGTACATTCCCAGGTCTTGACTACTGCCCAGCAACCTGGTCTGGTGCCTGAAAGCAGGACCTTGTTAACCTCCAGCTAGCTTGGAGCTGCTCTATTAGGAGTCATGTAGCTGTGGTGCATGAGACACTGCGGTGGATAAAGTAGACGAAAAACTACGCCGAGCCAATTATTTAATCATGGTGTGTTTTTATTTGTAGCACTCAGCAGGGATCAGCCGAAGATTGTCCTACTTCCTGTTGAGGGTGAACCACCAGGACTCAGTCAGAAGAAGGACTCAGTCAGTCAGTCTGGTGACTATCTGTGAATCACCGAGGTAAAACCTCAACCGAGGGCTCATCGGGCCAAAGACAGAGTTAACGCTGTGCGAGAGGACCACTGGCTAAAAGAGGAATCTCGTTAACTCCGCAGGAGGCTCAAGCAACAACCTGTAGAGGATTTCTTCACAGTTTCCACTCGTCATGTTTTCTCCTTTCTCTGGGCAAGGAAACCAGCACTGGCCCGCCCGCTCCTGAGAGCGATGTTTGTGGTTATGTTTAGGAGTCCATAAAAGTGTTGTTGTTGTTATTGTACAGCTACCAGTCCAGATTACAGCTGGGATTCCCTGGGCCCCCCTGAAATTGGCTCCACTGAGGAGGAAACACCCACCCTTCTGGAAAAAAGTTCCACCTGTGTGTTCAACATTACAGATTCATCAGCACAAATTTTTTTCCTCTGAAGGAGGGTTCCATTGTTCCACAACAGTTTCTGTTCCTGCCAAATACAAGAGAACCATTGATGGTCTAGCAGCACTGACAGCAAGGTTGAGATAAATGTATGAGTAAACAAAATCTCAAATGATTACCTGGACACCATAGACACTCGGTCAACCAGAGGAAAGAACAATGGATCCAGGTTGTCATGGTAACAATAAGACCTCCATGTTGACAATGTGAACTTTGCATTTGGAAAAATGTTTATGGGTAAGCTGATCATATGTCTAGATTATACCGGACAACGACCTGAAGAGTTTATAAGCAGATGTTTACCTGTTGTTAGCTTTCAGTCGGCATTAGCTTCAAGCTAAATATACATGGCTGGCTCTTCCTGCATTCTGAAGTCACAAAAAAGTAATACAGGTGGGAAAAACATCCTTGTGAGCTCAAGTCTCCTCTTAGTGAGTACTTGACAGGTGAAATACAGTTTTGGGCTTAAAGTGGCGTGTTAATGTATTTATACTCAGACCCACCCCAGGCATGATATCTAGCTTACCGTTCATGGTAGGCAACGGCAGCTTTTCAGTTACATGTAAGCTAACAGTAACAAAGTGACTGTGTGGTATTACAACAGTAACATACAATTGTCCCTCCCACTCAGGAAAACTAAACCCCAACTCAAACTAAAAGCAAAACCACTTCTGCCTTCATTTAAACAACAAATCCTTGAGGTAGGACCAAGGTCTATAAGAATCCACATTATTGTTTCTAGAACTACATTTGGAGATTTGACAAGGTAGGTGTTTGGGGACTCTAGGCTACAGCTTTAGAAACCTGACATCAGCAGACTGAGATGACATCAGCAGACTGAGATGACATTAACGGACTGAGAAGACATAAGATGACTGAGATGACATCAGCAGACTGAGATGACGTAAACTGACTGAGATGACATAAGATGACTGAGATGACATAAGCTGACTGAGATGACATCAGCAGACTGAGATGATGTAAACTGACTGAGATGACATAAGATGACTGAGATGACATAAACTGACTGAGATGACATCAGCAGACTGAGATGACATCAGCAGACTGAGATGACGTAAACTGACTGAGATGACATAAACTGACTGAGATGACATAAACTGACTGAGATGACATCAGCTGACTGAGATGACATCATCAGACTGAGATGACATAAACTGACTGAGATGACATCAGCTGACTGAGATGACATCAGCAGACTGAGATGACATAAACTGACTGAGATGACATCAGCAGACTGAGATGACATAAACTGACTGAGATGACATCAGCTGACTGAGATGACATCAGCAGACTGAGATGACATAAACTGACTGAGATGACATAAGCTGACTGAGATGACATCAGCAGACTGAGATGACATAAACT
Source organism: Aulostomus chinensis (assembly GCF_037954235.1). NCBI lineage: Eukaryota > Metazoa > Chordata > Actinopteri > Syngnathiformes > Aulostomidae > Aulostomus > Aulostomus chinensis. The sequence continues at coordinate 57,711,077 of NC_141320.1, read as the reverse complement.
GACTGAGATGACATCAGCAGACTGAGATGACATAAACTGACTGAGATGACATCAGCTGACTGAGATGACATCAGCAGACTGAGATGACATAAACTGACTGACATGACATCAGCAGACTGAGATGACATTAGCGGACTGAGATGACATAAGATGACTGAGATGACATCAGCAGACTGAGATGACATCAGCAGACTGAGATGACAGCAGACTGAGATGACATCAGCAGACTGAGATGACATAAACTGACAGAGATGACATCAGCAGACTGAGATGACATAAACTGACTGAGATGACATCAGCAGACTGAGATGACATAAACTGACAGAGATGACATCAGCAGACTGAGATGACATAAACTGACTGAGATGACATCAGCAGACTGAGATGACATAAACTGACTGAGATGACATCAGCAGACTGAGATGACATCAGCAGACTGAGATGACATAAACTGACTGAGATGACATAAGATGACTGAGGTGACATCAGCAGACTGAGATGACATAAACTGACTGAGATGACATCAGCAGACTGAGATGACATCAGCAGACTGAGATGACATAAACTGACTGAGATGACATCAGCAGACTGAGATGACATCAGCAGACTGAGATGACATAAACTGACTGAGATGACATAAACTGACTGAGATGACATCAGCTGACTGAGATGACATCAGCAGACTGAGATGACATAAACTGACTGAGATGACATCAGCAGACTGAGATGACATAAACTGACTGAGATGACATAAGATGACTGAGATGACATAAACTGACTGAGATGACATCAGCAGACTGAGATGACATCAGCAGACTGAGATGACATAAACTGACTGAGATGACATCAGCAGACTGAGATGACATCAGCTGACTGAGATGACATCAGCAGACTGAGATGACATAAACTGACTGAGATGACATCAGCAGACTGAGATGACATAAACTGACTGAGATGACATAAGATGACTGAGATGACATCAGCTGACTGAGATGACATCAGCAGACTGAGATGACAGCAGACTGAGATGACAAGACTCTCCTCACTCTTCACATTTCTTAGGGCACTCCCACTTGGTTTGGGCCAAATTGCCTCACCTCCAACCACAGCAAAGCACTCTATTCTTTTCTCATGGTAAACATGGGATAGCATTACAGACATGAGCTGTGGTTTACCGATGTGGAGCTGTTTTTGACGGCAGCACTGACCAACTCACCTCGCTAGCTGGGTCTCCCCTGGCCATGTGCAACCTGGTCGTTGCTGGTGGTGTGGTGGCGAGCTACGCCTTACATGGCTCAAGCGGGTTGAAATCTGCACTTGAACATATGAGTAGTGGTTAAACACGGTTTGTTGTCCGATATGTGAGCTACGCTAACTGACATGCTCAGCACTTGTCGGCAGCCATGACAGACTGGCTACCCACGGCAAACAGCCCAGTGTAGAGTTGTACGATTATAATCATCGTGTTGATAAAACAAGTATATATCAAATGTCACGATGAGAGGTGAATAAAAGATGATAAACGATTAAGCGTCCAAACTCCCACAAACTAAGTGATAGACTACAAAAATTTGCTTTGCTTTTGACGTGAATCCAGTGTTACGACTGCAGATTATCTGCAGGAGGCATCAGGTGAAATCTGATTCCCCTGAAATTCCCAGTTTCCACAGCAGTCCGACACACACACTCGAGTGTGTGCAGGAATCCACTTTTTTGTGTCCTTGTAGTTGCTTTTTCTGGAGACAGGAAACCACGAGAGGTGAACTTTCAGGATTCAGAGACTCTTTCTGATGGGCCATTTCTAAACGAGAAAAACTTTATTTGGAATGTAAATTAGAAAACGCTCACCAGCAATGATGATGGATAATGATAGACTAAATGTTTGGTCCATCACTTTTCCATGAGCTCCTTCAGATTGCAGTAGTGTTACACCTCAGGTTACTTCACAATAAAAGTAGAAAATGTTCTGGAACTTGAAATATTACTGATGCAGCTCTTCTCATGTCAGATAGACACATTAACAGCAAACTCTGAAATCCAGCTGTCCCGGGCTGTGGAGGAGAGGGAAGCCCGTCAGCATCCTCTCCTGCCGGCCCCCATCCTCAAGCTCCTCCCTGGGTTTAAAAGAGGAGGTGAACACCAGCAGGTTTCAGAGGACTCCCACCGCATCCTCGGGCTCCAAAGCGCTTCTCGGACTCTAAGATGCCGGCCACGATCGCGTCTCTGTGGATTATTGTGCTGCTCTGCTCCGGTGGTCTGAGCCGGAAGCAGCGCGAGGATCCCGCCGCCGCCTCCGCCGCTGAGGAGGGGTCCTGCTCGGGGAGCGTGTCCAGGGCGAGGTGCGCGTCGCGCTGCCTCAGCCTGCACAGTGTAGCGACGCTGTCAACGCCGCTGCAGGTAAAGTCCCGGTCGCGCCATCATCAGTTACAAATGTGTGTGAAAACACGTCAAAGTACTGCTGTGCTCCTGATAGTGCAGTACATTCAACACTAAGATACATACATGAGTAGAGGTACCACAGTAGACATATTCAGCAGTATTTGAGCGAGTCATAAATTTTGATTTTTACCGAAACAATTGTATAAGTACGACGTGATACTGGGCATGTAGTAATGCAGTACTTACACAGTAGAAGTGTATACAGTATAATGTGTACTAAGTGTATACTGAGTGTGTACGAAGCGTGTTCTAAGCGTGCACTTAACTTGTTCTAAGTGTATACGGAGCATGTTCTGAGTGTGTACTTTGTACTGAGCGTGTACTGAGCCTGTACTGAGGGTGCTGACTGTATACTATTACTAAAGATACTTCAACAGAGGTTCCAGCTGTTTGCTCATGTCACATATTTCTCCATCAGCTGGATGACAGCTCTGATATAAGAGGCTCCGCCCACTTACTCATTTTCATGTATTTATAAGATAATTCAGTGTGTTTGATCCATGAGCAAAACCTCAATACATAGATCAGTAACTGGTACCAACTAGCTCCAGTTCAGAGTCAGCAACATATTCCAGCAGGTGTGTTTCATGCCTCCTTCTGATTGGCTGATGTGTGGCCCCTCCCTCACTGACCCTACCAACCCAGTTAGGCCTCTGAGGAACCATGTTGGCACCCTTAGAAACCATGTTGGTCCCCTGAGGAACCATGTTGTCCCCCTGGGGAACCATGTTGGCCCCATGAGGAACCATATTGGCACCCCGAGGAAGCACGTTGGCCCCCTGAGTAACCATGTTGGCCCTTTGAGGAACTATGTTGGCCCCCTGAGAAATATAGTTTACTTCAAGGCACTACAGTCACTGAACGTCTGTAAACATCTGTCTGTCTCTGTCCCAGTGAGCTTGTATTCCAGGAAATAGACACGTTCCTTGGAGGTTCCCTTGATTAATAGGCTCATATCGATGCAGTTCAGGCAAATTTGTGACACTGATATTCATCCATCCATCATCAAACGATGTTGAAGAAGCTGTGGGAGTTTTGGAGAATTTATTCGTGTACTGTTAGTGTACTCCAGTACTGTCCAGTACTACTTGTGCAACAGCACACAGATACACATTTTTAGTCAAGTGGACTCTTTTTCTTGGTTCTCCTCAGTTCCCCTGGTCCGAGATGAGGGCGGTGCCACTGTGTCCCCATCTAGTGGTAGAAAGGGAAATGACTGAGTCTCCTCTTTAGTTGTTGAGAGGCAGACTGGTGTCCTGAAGAACAAAAAATGAAAACCAGTTTGTGTTTCTGCTGTGTGCAAATGTGTAAAACTCGCCTGGTTACACCTGGAAGGAGAGCGTTCATGAATATAACACACCTGTGTTGGGTGCTGCATCATATATACTGTACTTTGTAGGTTTGTACTCGGTAAGTGTGATGTTAATGGTGGTGTGTGTATTGTGTGTGTGTTGCCTGATGGGGTGTGAGTGTTCCTGCGTCCTTTTAAACATAAAGAAACAGAGCGTGATGATGAAAAGCTTCTCGGGGGGTTGGAGTTAGAGTTGGGGGTGGAGCTAGAGTTGAGGGGTGGAGCTTACTCTCCATCCTAAACTTCCTGGAGGTTCTGTTTTAGCAGAACATCCTACTTTGCTTGAGTGGCGCTGTGACAGAGCCTCTGCTGGTCCTGCTGGTCAGTACCAGCCATGACTACCAATCTGGTCCACCAGGGAGCCTGTGAGTATTTGAAGCTAGGTCCTACTGCAGTAGTATGGGATGATTTTGCAGTATTACCTTGATTAGCTTAGTAAATGTGCGGAGTGGTCACTAATCCCGTCAGCTGGCTGCTTCATCAGGTCTGGGTTTAGTTTGTGACTCTTCTTCTTTTTGGATCATGTGATCTTCTGGGCCTGCAGAACAGCTGTAAACACTGTTGTGCTGCACACGTGTGGAACAAAGACCAAAGTAGAACTACCAAGGGGTCCGTGTGTGTGATTGCTTCAGCCCAGTATTTCCACACTGGTGGATTCGGAGACTGACGGGATTCGGAATTTAGCAGAATTTAGCACCCTTCAGCTTTCAGCTTCACACCCAGCTGCCAGAACACCCGTGTTGAACACCTGTGTTGAACACCCGTGTTGAACACCCGTGTTGGACACCCGTGTTGAACACCTGTGTTGAACACCCGTGTTGAACACCTGTGTCGGTCACCTCTCAATGGCTCGCAGCCTGTTTTAGATTTTATGCTTTAGGAGTTTGAGTTCACAGTGTATAAATGGCATCTTCGCTGAGGAGCAGCTGCTACATAGCCAGAGTTCATTTATTTTGAAGCCCAAAGGTGACGTTCACAGAGTACTGAGTCCTTTTGTTTGGTCAGGGGCTGCCAAGTCCAGGGCTGGAGAGTCCAGGGCCTGCACCCAGTGTTGTTTTCGTCAGGCTGGATGAAAACGAAAATGACGACGTCAGACCCCTTTTTTCCATGACGATAATGAGACTAAGACGAACGTCACCGTAGCCCTGTAAAGACTAAGATGAGACGAAATTGTATACATTTTAGTCTGACGAGATCGAGACGAGACTAAATTGTTAGTGGGCGGACGATCAAAGTTTCAAAACAAGTATAACATGCGTGCAATGTCAATCAAGAGCTCCAACATCAGAATGGAGCCAGCTGTAGCTGTTGGTCCTAATGGCCACGCCCCCATCATCAGTACACACGGACTAAAGGCCTCTCGCGCGCGCACACACAGAGACAGTCTGGGCTTGTCTGCAGCGGACGAGACACACACCATGGCAGCAGCGGTGTCGGGTGGTCGTAAAAAGAGGGATGATTAAAGCATAGCTTTAGTCTATGTGAGGCCAGCCCTGTGATGCAATTTCTGTTTGGTATTAAGCCTAAAGTTTTGTGGCGGTGGTTCCACCTCCCCCGTGGTGCAGAGAGCGCTTCCTAGTGCTACATGCTAAAGCTAGAATGAACGGGGCTGCCAGGAGCCCCGCCAATGTTGGCTGGTTTAAACCAGACCTTCTATTAATTTAGCATGTTATGAATAAAACCCTGTCCATTTGTGGACGGGTGGCAGGTGGACTGCTTTGACCCACGTTTGTGGGACTGGGAAACACGGCGGTCTTCAGACCTGCTGCTGTTCCCTATCTAAGCAACACGCCTGGATGCTTTAACCAATAGTAGCAGCTGAAGCCAATATGTAGGACATGTGGTCGTTCACATGGAAGTCAAGTGTGCTTTTATTTTTTTAATCCTATTTTGTTGCGATACAATACTCCTATTGTGTGCCAGTGTGTTGTCTGCGTCTGCAACAAAAGAATAAAAGTGAAAGGTAGAGAAAGAAAAAGAGGGGAAAAAAACTCGCCTTTGAAGGTGGATCAGTTTCAGTGTGCTTCATTCTAACACCTGTATTGGCCTATCAAGTACAAACACGTATATCTTTATTTATAGGTATCTTTGATATTTGACGAAAACCTTTTTGAGTTTTCGTCGACTAAAACTAGACTAAAACTATCAAGGATAGAAATGACTAAAGTGTGACTAAAACTAAGAAGCATTTAGTCCAAAAGACTAAGACTAAAACTAAATCTAAAATGCCTGCCAAAAACAGCACTGCCTGCACCTCAAAGCAGGCTTTGCTTATTTGAACTAAATTCAGCTTTTGTGATCATTAGCTTTAGAGTTCCGTGGACCACTGTAGAAGCAGGTCTGGTTTGTGAATGTGTTTGTAATTTAATGTGAATGTAAACAAAACTGTTGGGTAAAAATGAATTTTAGATGGCAGAAGAGGTCAGTAGGGAGCCCAGAACACATGAGGTCCAACAGCAGAGGGAGAGTCCGGAACGGATGAAGTCCAAGACCAAAGCAGGAGTGTGGTAGAAGGTGTTATTGCTGATGATGGACCTGATGAGGGGGGCTGAGTCCAGCAGACCTGGGTCCTCGGTGGGGAGAATGAAGGACAAAACGTAGCAGAAAGTGAAACAGAAGCCTTGAAACACAAATGCAACTGTGGAGCTTTGTGATGTTGGAACCAGTGTGACCAGTGACATGCATCCCAGTTACAGACTTCTGACTTTCTCCCTCTTTCTGTGTAGAATAATGGATCGCTGGGCTGGTGTCACGGTCATAAACAGTGTGCAAAGGTAGGTTAAATACACACGTGCGTACACATACACACACAAACACAAACACACACAAAACAACAGGTCCCAGTAAACCAGCATAAGTCTGGAATCATCCCGTCATATGTGGTTTTTTTTTAGTTCATGACATGGAGAAGCATCAGAGTTGGAACTGCTCTGACTTGTCTCCTGGGAACACCATCCCACTCTGGGAAGGATATCCATATAAGGACATGTATGTCAAACAGCAGCAGGAGGTATTTCTTTTCTTGAGAGCTGTCAACAAAGGCAACGCAGTCCAGGCGCGTCCTGAAGAAGTCCATTATTCCATGAGAGTCCATGGATATGGATCCTACCCGAGGATCTTCCTGGTGCAAGTCAATCAAATCCGTGACTCAATCAGAGCCACCAGGAGCCTGAGTCCACTGACCCACTGGCTGGTTTGTCCCTCTCTCGTGTCGTCTTTTGTCACGACTTGGTGGAGCATCGATGTTCACTGATGAGGAGCACGCACGCTGTCAGTAGAAGGGAGTGTTTTAGACGGAAGAATGCTTCAGTCGACATGACGTGGTGTGTGCAGCACTGACGCTAGTGTCTTAGTTCATAGACCAGATGATTAGCGGGGGGGCCTTGAACCCTGGAAGGACCCCCTTTCATCAGCTGCGGTATTCCTTTCCTTGATGTCAGAGCCAAACTCATACTTTTTTGCTTGTAGTCCGTTCCAGGTGGTATTGAGTCTGTGGCTGTTAAAAGTGCGCAACACCTTCAGAGACAATAAGCTGGCTACTAGTTGTTCACACGGGATGACGTGCACTCGCTATCATAACACACACACACGCACGCACGCACATTGGTCACATTCTATGACCCGGGAATAAAAACTGCCTCAAACCAATTCCAGTCTGAGGTGCTTTCTGATATCCCAAACTTTTCCCAGTCATAGATGGAACGCGTGACTGAAGCTTGAAATGGAGCAGAAAACTAACTGAGGCTGAGGAACAGTGGCAGGAGAGTCGGGACAGTCAGTCCTGGTTCAACTGGCGTCGTTCCATGGAGATGCGGGAGGGGAGATGGGAGATGGCAGCGCTGCCCTGGGGCTGGCACACAGGCCCCTGCACACACAGCGATGCGCGTTATTTGTTGGGAGGTGAAATAGTTTTAAGATGGGAAAGGAACTCACTCCAGGGCTTTGTGGTGAGGTCCTGATCACCCGATGCGGTTGTTGCAGTGTCCTCTAATCTAGACGCCATTTGGGCCCTCTTGCCTTCTTCTAACAGGAAAGGTTCTCTTCTAGAGGCCACGCCCCATAGTGACACATCAGACGGTGATAAGGCGATCAAGCTGCACCAGATAGGTGAGAAAAGCCATCTGGAAGTGCCATATATCTGCATCAATGGGTCTGGTCCAGAGAAGGTGGCACCTTTAGACTGCTGCTAGCTGTGATGGAGCTCCTGCTGCTGCTCCGCCATGCACACAGGTCAAATACTCCAATACTAGTTAAGCTCCAACTTAGCCAGCGCTGTAGTTCTTCTGATTCGTAGAGAACATCAATACTTCCATCCTGCACTGAGGAGAGGTTAGGTTAGGGTTAGCCTTAGCTTAGCCTGAGGTTCGCCTTAGGTTAAGTTTGGGTTAGGTTAGATTAGATAAGGTTAAGGTAGGTAAAATTAGCTTTGTTGAGTTAGCTTAGTTTAGGTTAGGCTAGGTTAGGTTAGGTTAGAGCAGGTTAGGTTAGGTCAGGTCATGTTAGATTCGGTTATATTAGTTTAGGTTTATCATTAGTTTAGGGAAGGACAGGTTAGGTTGGTTGAGTTGATCTTAGTTCAGGGTCAGAGTATCAAATTTTTTTGTTTAAATGGACTGTGTGTGTGCACATGTGTGTATGTGTATGTGGGTGTGTATATTTGTATGTGTTTGTGTATATGTAGAATATATACAGTATATGTAAGTGAATGTGCATGTGTGTATATGTGTATGTCTGTGTATATTTATATGAATGTATATGTATACACATATCATCTCAACTCTATCATCTATCTATCTATCTATCTATCTATCTATCTATCCACCTATCTATCTATCTATCTATCTATCTATCTATCTCTCTATCTATCTATCCACCTATCTATCTATCTATCTATCTATCTATCTATCTATCTATCTATCTATCTATCTATCTATCTATCTATCTATCTATCTATCTATCTATCATGACCTTGGTGTGTCCCTCCTTGTTGCTCTTTTCCTCCCTTCTGTTTCTAACGACAGCGTGAAATTACCATCCGTTGAGCCTGGTTCCCCCGGGCTCCCCTGGGCCACTGGTGTTCACTGGTGCTCGCTAGTGCACCATCAGCTGCTTGCCATCAAGGACAACGCATGCTGCTCAGACGATATTCATTAGTTTCCCTTCACTCTAACTTTCCTTTGCCACATTAATGAAGTAATAAAAACCACAATGACCTTCTGGATTATACTGACCGCCGATGTTTTTCCGTCTCAGCAAGTGTGACCTCCATATAATACTGAAACATGGATTCAACTACCTGGATGTTTACCTTCCTTAACTTAACTTGTATTTGAATTCTAATACTCAAAATTTCAGGCTAGCTGATTTGGCGATGAGGAATGGTGGGTTCCGCTTCTAGTCTGCTCCTGTATACGGGTCTGTGGTCTGCAGTCTCACTACAAGAACACTTACTGCACTCTGTGATTGGGTTTCATGCACATGTGACTTATTGGTGCAGCAAGATAGGAGGACTCATAGTAATCCAGCCTGGAAGTGACAAAAGCATGGACTAGTTTTTCTGCATCTTTTTGAGACAGGATGTGTCTGATCTTCGCGATGTTACGTAGATGGAAGAAGGTGGTTTCAAGTTAGGTTTTTTTTATCTCCTTTGGACAGGCCTCCGTTTTAGTCAGCTGATTTGTTTCATGTCGATGCATTGATAAGTACAGCTGTGTGTCGTCAGCATAACAGTGAAAATTAATTGAGTGTTTCCTAATAATGTGACCAAGAGGGAGCAGGTATAGAGTGAAGAGGAGTGGTCCAAGCACAGATCCTTGTGGAACACCATAAGTGACTACAGTGGTTTCAGAGGGTTATCATTAGTTAGTACGAACTGAGATCGACCTCGTAAATATGACCTGAACCAGTTTAGTGCAGTTCCTCTAATGCCAATGACATGTTCTAGTCAGGGATTTGATGGTTATTGGTAAGATATTATTGTTGGTTGTAAGTAAAATTCATCAAGTGACTTTCTGAGACCACCCGTCTGACGATGAAACGTCCCCTAACGGGCCTCTGTTCTGAGGTCTTGCAGGAGCCACAGATGAGTCTTCTCTCCTTGTGGACAGCAGATATTTAGACATAAATATAGAGAGTGTTTAAAATCATAATCATGAAGTGTCTCGACTGTCCAGCTGAGCCATAGAAGGCATATATGTTCATGGTTTTCTTCATCTGCCAGTGGGACGGTGGATTATGATCTCTTGTGTGGTGAATGTATGCTATCTATATCTCCTCCTCCTCATTACTCACACGGGTGTTTCACCTCCACAGTGCCTGGAGCCCTGCAGCCAGAGCTGGACGATGAAGAGCAAAAGCAACTGTAGAGAGCTGTGCGAGGTACGTCTCAGAGCAAAATCCCGACGCAGCTTCAGAACACAAGTTAAAGATGAGCACAATGATTTGAATGAAGTGTGTGTTGGAAGCCCCCAACTTGACCTTCCACTCACATCTTCGCTATCACCTGCCGAACCAGCGGAAGTTCCCCAAGAAGCACTGGGAGTGTGTGACCAGCTGCGAGTTCCTGCAGTCCTTGTTGGAGGTGAAGCAGGGCAGCTGTCCTCCTCCGGAGAGAGCCAGCGGCTTCGCGGCAGCCTGCGTAGAGAGCTGTGACCATGACAGAGACTGCTCCGCTCAGAAGAAGTGCTGCTCCAACGGCTGCGGCCACACCTGCCAGGCCCCCAGAGACCCCTACAAGGGTGAGTGGTGCTACCATAACAGCACCTAGAGGACTCTTTAGCATACAAATATGTAAGCAAATTCTTGTTAGCGGCTCAAATGACTCAGTGAGAGTAAGAGGTTCTGGAACCTAGTCCCTGTACACTAGCCTGCCATGGACAACCCTCTGGTTATGTAGACATTAACAGTAAATGATGGTTCCATTTGGAGTCAACTAGACGACAAAGCAGCTTTTCATTTAGATGGATGAAGACGGTGATGATGATGATAATAATGTAAGGGAGTATCATCACGGGCGGCCAGGTGGTGCAGTGGTCAGCACTGTTGCCTCACAGTAAGAAGGTTCGGGATTCGAGCCCCGGCTGGAGCACGGGGTCTTTCTGTGTGGAGTCTGCATGTTCTTCCTGTTCCTGCTGGGTTCTCTCTGGTACTCCAGCTTCCTCCCAAAGTCCAAAGACATCAAGAGGGGACCAGGTTAATCCAGACTCTAAATTGACCGTAGGTGTGACTGGGAGAGCCAGTGGTTGTCTCTCTATGTGTTGGTCCTGCGATGGACTGGTGACCTGTCCAGGGTGAACCCCGCCTCTCACCTGAAGGCAGCTGGAATAGGCTCCACCCCCCCATGACCCTTAACAGGATAAGCAGTAAAAAATGGTTGGATGGATGGATGTGTGATTCAGGATGAGCTGCAGGCGCAGCTGCTCAAATGCCACTGAAAGAGGAACCATATTACTGAGGAACTAATCTGGCCTCTTCAGGCTGTGGTACTTTGTAAAGCCGTGACCCCCTGGGGCCTGGGTCACGCTGATCAAACATTAGTAAACTGTTTGGAACTTGAACCATCCCCTCAGCTGGACTGTAACTGCGCTGGTGTTCCTCTCCCAGGGGCCCCCCTGAAGCCACGCAAGGAGCTGGGCTTTGAGGAAGTGTCCCCCGGTCAGCTGGAGGTGCGCTGGTCCTCCCGCTTCAACATCTCAGCTGAGCCTGTGGTTTACATCCTGCAGACCAGGTGGAACTACGGTATCCAACCCAGTGAGGACACTGCCACCTCCTGGCAGGTAGTTGCACAGGTTGGTTCCACGCACCACACACACACACATAGAAACTATAGAACAGCACAAACAGAACCTTAATGGATGAAAACAGAATGATTGTCATGTAAAAAGCCAGAAATTAAAGATATGTTCAATCAACTTTCACAAAGACAAGAAAGTCACAGTGGCATTGGTGTATCACCACATGTAGACCACGGAGCAGGGTGGCCGACTGTCTGACCTCCGACCCGGCCGCTGGTACCAGTTCAGAGTGGCAGCTGTCAACACCCACGGGACCAGAGGTTTCACCACGCCCAGCAGACACATCCACTCCAGCAGAGGTAAGGACAACACTGTGTCCGCATGTTTTGTTGTTACGCCATCAAGAGGAAATGATTCATGAGTTTAGGCTCAGGGTTAGGGGTCAGAGGTCAGGAGTCACCGTTTCAGTACAGCAAGATGTTCATTGAGTAAATGAAGGTTCCAGTTGAAGTCAGAGGGCTGTAGAGAAACGTGCTAAGTCATCTACATAATCCGTGTGGAACAAATAGCTTCCATGAGTCATGTGACTCGACATCTACTGCATTTGCCCTTCAGGAATCATCAAGTGTGTTGTCATAAATTAAACAAGTATGATGGTATGCAAGTCTTCCATTGCTTGCTTGGGTTTAACTCTAGTCTGGACTCAAACATGAGCCTATTAGACAGATAAAACACGCTTTTTGTGACTGTTACATCTCCACCCTCAGACCCCTCCAGCCCCCCTGCCCCAACTGAGCTGAGGGTGTCCAACATGACCTTTGGCCCTGGCAGGGCAGTGGGTGCCCAGCTCCAGTGGAGTATGCCTGCTGACCTGGATGTCCCTGTCCACCACTACAAAGTCAGCTGGAGCTGGACTGCCATTGGACAGCCATCGGCTTCTTCATCCTTGACCAAGAGGAGGAAGACGGTCAAAGAGGTAGGCCGGCTGAGCTCCTCTGGGCCTGTTGTGTTACCCTGTTGGGACGTAGTTTAGACTGAAGATCGAAAACAGGACAACAGCCTCATGTTATGTCTACAAATTGGGCCAAAAATCGGAGTTACTGAGACAACTCAGGTGAAGTCACTGAGCCAGGCGGCGCACAACTGCACAGAGTTTCATATTGGTGACTGTTATTTAAAGGCAATTTAAAAACTTTAAGGGACAATTAGGATGTAGGCTTCTTTTTTTTCCTTTTTAATGCATTACAGAAGTATTACCTACTATTAAGGCTACTGAAAATACTTCTGGTTCATCATGTAATTACTGCAGGGGGCAGCGGTGGGACTCCCCCAGGAGTTTTCTATTCCTGGTGATTGTAACATGACATCCATCCATCCATCCATTTTCTACAGCTTAGCCTGTTAAGGGTCGCGGGGGGGGGGGGGGGGGTTGGTGGCTGGAGCCTATCCCAGCAGCCTTCGGGCAAGGGGCGGGGTTCACCCAGGACGGGTCGCCAGTCCATCGCAGGGCTGTGACATGACAAAAACTCTCAATTTTTATTTCTTCAGGAACAAAGTTATAGTAGTCGAGCTGAGCTGAGACCCGCTGACAGCTAGTTAGCTTAGCACAACAAATAGCAGTGAACGGTGATTGTTAGCATACCCTCACCGAAGATATCAAGGTGTCAGTGCACATTTCATGTTTTCTGATGTTCCATTTATGGTTTGATGTGTGTGTGTAAGCAGAGTCAGGTAGAGCTGGACAGCATGCGGTCTAACAGAAGTTACAGTGTTGAGGTCCAGGCCATCTCTTACTGGGGACAAATGCAGCTGAAAGGACAGCGAGCCGTCCTCCACTTCACCACGCAGCGCGGTATGCTACCCATCATCCTCAGCGCACCTAAACATTCATGGAGGGGGCAACTTTCTGGTACACAGCCGGTTTACATGAAATTACCATGAGAATTAAGACAAATTCATCTATCAGTGACGGCTGAGAAGCAGACATTGTCTCTGGCTCCAGTCTGGGCCCAGTTCTGATCCTCTATCCCATCTGTGTGATCTTTTTTCAGCCACCAGAACCGGAGACCCTTCAGGGGACATTCTGGATGTGGGGACCCCATTCTACCAGGATGGACAGCTGCAGGTTTATGTTTACTGGCAGAGCACAACAGGTGTGTGCTGCATAAATATTCTGTAGAAAAGTGTGTGTATATGTGTGTGAGAGTGTATTTCTACCATCAAGATGAATGAGGTCAACAAGTCATCAACAACTAACAAAGGGTTAACAAACCAGGCTCCTACTAAATCATTTGAGAGATAAGTGCCCTTCTGATGGTCTAACTGGATCGTCAGATCCGATGGAGTCAGTTTTGAACCGTTCTTAGTCTGACCCCTCACCTGACACCTGGAGAGATCTGCTTGGACCCGAGCTGGTGGCGGAGGTTGATCACTACTGGTTAGATCTGGTTTGGGGTTAGCTCCACACATAACCTCAGCTCTGGACCCAAACTCCTGGATAGGGGTTGGACTTAATTCTTCTCAGGAGTTGCCTGAGGTGTGAGGGTCCAGGCGGGGATGGGGAAAACCGTGAGTCCCCAGCCGAGTGCTGCTACGTTGGAGTTTACCATGGAGAGGGTTGCCTACTTACACCTTAGGGCTATGGGGGTATTGGGTGTATTGGAGTATTCCACACCCTACGGTGGAGGATGCGGGTCCATAAAGCTGCTCTGGCTAATGAGCAGGTCTGAAGGAGAGACGGGTGCTTCCTCAGGACAGTTCTGAGCAGAGCTCTGCTTTTTTGTCCTAGATCCCTCTGTCGAGTTCTACAGGATCCAGTGGGGACCCGAGTACTGTAGCCACAACCAGACCCAACCTCCAGAGAAGACCGTCACACAGGTGCCAAACACACACACACACACACACACACACACACACACACAAACGAACGCAATGAATCAGGAAGTGGAGTTTCTACATGTTGCTAACTCGACATGTCTTTAAAAGCTGATCATATGTCCTTTGGCCTGTTCAGAGTGATCAACATTTGCATTAAATTCTCGCTTTATAGCATTTTTTGGCCGTTATTAGTTATTAAAGGTTTCCCTGCTAACGTAACAAATTCCTGCAGTAGCACAGCTGCTATGTGAACAACAGAACGTGCGATACGCATGCACAGAGGAAGTAGATGCTCATTCTCGCCTCTGCTCGTCTGATGCTAGGAGAGCTTCGTCAGCCTGCAGGGTTTGCTCTTCTCCTGCAAGTACAAAGTTCTCCTGCAGCCGTTCAGCAGGAGAAGTCACCCTCTGGCGGAGAGCGTCAGCTTCTTCACTCCGTCCTGTGCTGCCATCCAGGCCATGAGTTCAAAACCCATCACCTGTCCCGGAGACATGGGTGAGACGCCTGGAACCACAGAGCTTTAGGTTACCGGGTTAACCTGGCTCAGAAGGACAGCAAACACGCATATAAAACATCATGAGATGACGAGATCAAACCATTGCGCACAGACAACCGGGTTGTCAGAGGTCAAAAACCTTGATGTCACATGCGGAATGAAGGCAAATATGAGCTAATCTCAGATTATCCAGTCACAGTTTCCTGAAGGAGGGCAGGTAGAAGTCGGAGTGGGAGGGGCAAGATGGCTGCTGAGTTTATGTCCTAGAAACTAAAACAACGGGACACTGCAGCAACATTTAGCAATAATGTTTATCAGTAGTGAAGCTGCTTTCAGCTGCATACTTTTCTCTTGTAAGACATCAGAACCAGTAAAATTATGAAATCGGTATTTAACATATAGTAGTTCAGGTTATTAAGGCTGCATATAAAAATAAAGGTTTTTATTGTGATTATTAGGTTATTTGTTAGCTCTGCTAGCGCTCAGAGCTGCCAGAAGTCTTGATTTAACAGCTAAAAATCGGCTTATAACGCCACCAAATGCACAAAAGTGTTGCGTTCACAAGTCACACGATTGTTCAGAGCGCGGGTTAGAGCCCGGTGGGTGTGGCCATGTAAATCGTGATTGCTCCCATTCATTCATTAACCCTTTCACCTCAATCAGAAGTTCACCGTAACTTGTCTCTACTCCAGCGAACTCTCCACGGGCGCTGCGGCGGCCGGCCAACCTCACAGCTTCCTTTCAGCTCCGCGGCGGCAATGTGACGGCCAACTTCAGCTGGGCTTTACCGGCGGACCCGCCTCACCAGCTGCTGACTGGCTACCAGGTGACCTGGGCAGAGGTCATGTCCACCACATGGCTCAACAGCAACAAGCTGGCCCCCAGCCTCATCTCCCAGTCGCAAATATTAGCGCCGGTCAGTCTGAAGATCAACCCCCCCCGCCTCCACTAACAACACATTGCAATACGAGTTTGATAATTACAGATTTTTAATGTCATAATCTTTACTTCTACACAAAATGAGAGTCTCTGGCCCTCTGCTATCGCTCTAATGCTGTAGAGGGCGCTATTGAGCAGCTTCCGACAGACCATTGCATGTCTTGTTTAAGAGCAAGAATGGACAAACAAGATTTTGTCAAACAAAATTAGATTTCTATCCCTCTCTCTCTCTCTCTGAGTGCAGGACAGCAACACTCTGGAAGTGGCGGGTCTACACCCTGACAGTCTCTACAGGCTAGAGGTCCAGGCCATCACAGCCCAGGGAGAAGGTCCAGCAACCAGCAGAACCTTCCAGACTCCAGGGTACCAAAGCAGCCTGACACACCGTAAGAACTCACACCGATGGGACGCACGTTACCGTGGTTAGATGGGTCCATTTGCCTGAACGTTTGCTCAACGGGGTCTGACGGAAGGTTCTGGATCTCTTGTAACAATAAGGGAAATAAGAACACTTGCGATTTGGACGAAAGTTTCACGCATGTTTAGTTTCATCAGTGCCAAATGTGTCCCAAATGTACTGATGAGAGACTGACGAAGGCCCCTGACAGTGGACCAGCATTTGCCTCTCTAGTCCAGGTTGAGTCTTACCTGGCCTGCCCCCAAGTCCGTGTGTGTGTTTTTGAGCCTGTAGAGCGTGCCTGCTTGTTGTGTTTAACTGGTGTAATTATAATCTTGCATCCCGGCCAAAGTGAGTTCTTTTAAACGCGCTTTATTTATAAATGTCCTTATTCAGGCGACAGCGCGAACTCTTACACCTTCCACACCTCAGCGTTAGCGTTTTTGTTTGGAGTGTGATTCAGTGTGAGCCCGAGCTGAGAGCCAAACGGATAATTTCGAAGGCCCGTGCGGGTGGTCCGAGCTCACCGCACGCACACACGGATCGTACAAGTTGGCTCTGAGATGAGGAGGATCAGCCATCTCACCTTCTCCATTTCTCCTCCGTGTTCAGAGACAGCACTTTGAGAGAAGATGAGAGGATTTTTAGGGTTTCGTGTCCTCAAGCGCGTGCCAGTGGCTGATCACGGACAAATTGATAACAGATATTTACAGGCTTGTCTTGTCTCTCCACATTCAGGAAGCAGGATGAGGAAGCATCGGCAGGAGCGGCCGACCCAATGAGATGCGTCGAGGCCAGTCAGCCAATCAGACTCCCACGCTCAGGGTGACATCATCACTTCAGGCCACAGTGACACAAACGTGAATCCAGACACGCAGCAAATACCACCATATGTACACATCAGGGAAGCACATGTGAGAAGAAAACTGCTGCCCTGTCATCGTCTGCGCTGGGTTTGCTCTGATGGGTGCTGAAGCTCTCCCTGATTTTAATTTCAGTGTTTACATGTTTAAAAACAGAGCTGAGTTGTTATTTTTTTTCCATCCTGTGGACGTTACCTACGACCCGTGACGAGGAACACCGAACCACACTAGCCTGGCACCGCATGGAAAAGAATTTTTAGCTGCAAAGCTTCACTTCCCAGACTTGCTTGATGCGCCATTGGCAGTAAAACAGGCTGATGAATCTTTGAGTTGAGCCCATCAGTTCCCTCATGTCCTCGTGCAGCTCCAGCATCGCAACGCTTCATGCGCCATTTTTCTTGCGCTTGTGCAATCACGCTCGCTTCCGCCACTGTTGAAATTCATCACTTAACCATGTGACTGCAGCGCGACCGTTGCCGTTCATATGTGCAGGAGATGAGTATCAATAGGCCTGCGCAGGTTCTTCCACTGTGACCCCCCCAGGAAACCTGCTGGACTGTCTCATGTGTCAGTGTCACATCCTCTAAGTAGCAAGAACCAGTTTCCCTCATAGCATCACTGTGAAAACGCAGTAAAATGGTATACAAGTTGTGTGTGAGTCCCTGCTGACAGCTCCACCTGTTTATGTATGTGTGTGTGTGTGTGTGTGTGTGTGTGTGTGTGTCAACATGGTAGATGATAGACAGGAACTGTTCCGTCCTCACCCCCACTTCCCTTACGTAACCCGAAAATGACTGACAGTCAGTCCCAACATCAAATGGGTCGTGTGGCTCAAAAAACACACACCCCAGTCTACCATCAGGCCACCATCAGTCTACAGTCAGTCTACCATCAGGCCACCATCAGTCTACAGTCAGTCTACCATCAGGCCACCATCAGTCTACAGTCAGTCTACCATCAGTCTACAGTCAGTCTACCATCAGGCCACCATCAGTCTACAGTCAGTCTACCATCAGGCCACCATCAGTCTACAGTCAGTCTACCATCAGTCTACAGTCAGTCTACCATCAGTCTACCATCAGTCTACCATCAGTCTACAGTCAGTCTACAGTCAGTCTACCATCAGTCTACCATCAGTCTACCATCAGTCTACCATCAGTCTACAGTCAGTCTACAGTCAGTCTACCATCAGGCCACCATCAGTCTACACTCAGTCTACCATCACAGTAAACGCAACCCACACCAAGTTTACAGTCAGTCTACATCTGGTCTGCATTAGTCTAAACCCAGTCCACCATCAGTCTAAAGCCAGTCTACATCCAGTCTACAATCAGTCTGTAGCCAGTCTACCACCAGGCCACCATCAGTCTACAGTCAGTCTACCACAAGGCCACCACCAGTCCACAGTCAGTCCACCATCAGTCTAGTCAGTCTACCATCATACTAAACTCAACCTACACCCAGTTTACAGTCAGTGTACATAGAGCTTACCATCAGTCTAAACCCGTTCTACATTCAGTCTAAACCCAGTCTACATTCAGTCTATATCCAGTCTCTATCCAGGCTACCATCAAACTACAGTCAGTCTACATCCAGTATACCATTTATCTAAACCCAGTCTACCATCTGTCTGAAGCCAGTCTACCATCAGTTGAAAGCCAGTTAACCATCAGCCTAAACCCAGTCTACATCAGTCTGAAGCCAGTCTACCATCAGTCTAAACCCAGTTAATCATCAGTCTGAAGCCAGTCTACCATCAGTCTAAACCCAGTTAATCATCAGTCTGAAGCCAGTCTACATCAGTCTGAAGCCAGTCTACCATCAGTCTAAACCCAGTTAATCATCAGTCTGAAGCCAGTCTACATCAGTCTGAAGCCAGTCTACCATCAGTCTAAACCCAGTTAATCATCAGTCTGAAGCCAGTCTACCATCAGTCTGAAGCCAGTCTACCATCAGTCTAAACCCAGTCTACATCAGTCTGAAGCCAGTCTACCATCAGTCTGAAGCCAGTCTACCATCAGTCTAAACCCAGTCTACATCAGTCTGAAGCCAGTCTATCATCAGTCTACAATCAGTTTACAGTCAGTCTACACCAAGTCTACATTCAGTTCACACCCAGTCCACCAACAGTCTACCAATGGTCTACACCCAGTCTACCAACAGTCTAAAGCCAGTCTACATAATCAGTCTATATCCGGTCTATATCAGTCTTCAGTCAGTTTACAATTGACCTACACCCAGTCTTACATTAGTCTATATAATTCTTTATCCAGTCTAGGATCAGTCTACATCCAGTCTACCATCATAGTGTTGGTTCTTCAGTGTGTCTTCAGCCCAACTGTCACTGTCAGCTCTGTAGATGACGTTGCATGCAGACACCCCAGAGTTCCCCGTTGTCATTGTGCTTTCACTTTATTTCACCAATCTCAAAGTGACCTCCTGCAACTGTTGAAGCCTGTTTTGTAAACGACATGTCAGTCCCTGCACTCTGTAAATTCTGTATATATTGTTGGTCTGTATTTATTAGCTGAGTCTGTATAACCATGAGAGTGTACACCTGTATTTTAACACGTGCTCAGCCTTAGTGAACCTCTAGAGAGCCTGTATAAACATACGTGTCAGTATGAACACACCCTACTTTCGCACATCCTTGTTGATTTGTTCTGGTTTCTCATTAATGACCTCTGCTGACGTCTGTATACTGCAGCCGGGACTGAAGCTGTGATGAGACAACAAAGATCTGCACACTCGGTCTGCCTGCCATGTTCTTTAGCTTGTGTGCACACAAAAGGTTTGACAAATCCCCACAGACACACGATGTGTGTGTGTGTGTGTGTGTGTGTGTGTGTGAGAGAGAGAGAGAGAGAGAGAGAGAATGTTAATGAAGCTCAGATGTGGTTACCTCCATGAAGCAGCAGCATCAGAAACATGAGTGTGCAACATGACAGGACTGTGATGATGCTGGCTGAGGCTCAAATATGTAGGGACCAAGTCCAGTTAGTTTTCTGTGTCTCCAGAACCAACTATCCGTCCCTGCCGCCTCTGTCCTAATAGAGCAGGTCTAGAACCTCCCTCTTTCTATGAACCGCCACCGAACAATCCTCCATGTACAAGCACGTCTGAGACAGCAGAGATGAAAACCTTCCTTTACCGCAGGAACGTGGAGCAGATCCAGACTCAACGGGACTGGACGTCTACTTTGACCTGCTGGAGTGAGAGAGAGAGAGAGAAAGAGAGACGGAGGACAGGGACAGAGGCAAAGATGGAGAAGAGATAGAAAAAGAGTGACGGAAGCAAAGATGGAGAAGAGACAGAGAAGAAAGTGACAAAGAGAGAGGGAAAGGAGGGAGAGAGGATGATGGACAGATGGGGACGTGAATAAGACGGAAGGAAAAAGATGGAAGTAGAGACAGGAGGACGGGGGACAAGAGAGTTAAGACACAACAAACAATAACAAGAAAGATAATCGCAAACTAGCTACCAATAATAACATCTAGACCTTCAGTATACTATGAATATTAAACTGCTAGTACTGATACTAGTGCTAACACCATACCAATGTCTATGTAGTACAGTATTTACAATAGTGATATAAATACTACAAGTACTTCTTTTATTTTCTTCTACTAAAAAAAGGCAGCACAGTGGCATAATGGTTAGCATTGTTGCCTCACAATAACTACAGTACTGCTACGACTGCTATTAACTAAAGTACTGCTACTACTGCTACCAACAACTACAGAATTGCTACTTCTGCAACAACAATTACAGTACTGCTACGACTGCTGTCAATAACTATCGTACTGCCTCTACAATCAGTAACTGCAGTACTGCTACTAGTGCTGTCAGTCACTACAGTACGGCTACTGATCAATCCTGGGTGCTGTCCTTGGTCCTGGGTGCTGCCCAAGGTCATGGGTGCTGTCCTTGGGACCTTGGTCCTGGAGCAACAGTACCAGCAGACAGCTTCAAACCCAAACATCGGTGCAGCATTGTAGTTTCTCTGAAGGTTCAACTGGTCAGACATCTCTCGTCCACCTCTCAGATCATTCATCATTAGTAACAACTGCTTCCCTCTAGAATCACATGACCTTATTTATTAACCAGCTTGTCACATGGTCTTGTGTTGGTGAGGTCAAAGATGAGGTGAGAGTTAGTATGGAAAACCATTGGAGACTTAATCAACTTTAAAATGCAAATCCATTGCATTGCTTCAAGAGTCACAAATACAGAGGCAGGGAAAATGTGTGTGTGACCTGACCAGCAAAGCACTGCTGTATGGGACATCAACCACAGCGGGGCGAAGTGCGACACCTAGTGGTCAAACTCCATACTGATCCCGCTGTGCACAAAATACATAAAATAAATATCTGCATCTTCACATATAGTGAGATAGGTAAATGATTTATGAACACACACGCACACACACACACACACACACAGCTCGATTACTACTAAGATCAAAGACCTTTGTGATGCTTTGTTTTTCTTAGTTCCCATAATATTTTTTTATGATGAAAAAAAGTGTAAGTGTAATTACTTTTATTGTGAAATTCTCTACCGGAATCACAGCTCTGTGTTTCCTCTCACATGACTGAAGCCGAAACCCGATTTCAACACACCTAAAACTTTCTTGACTCAACAATTTTTAAGGATTGTCGGTCAGTGCGTCAGAAGAGCTGACGGTGAGTTTGAAACCCTGTTATTACGAATGTGTGACGTCACCTCACGTAGAACCAGGGCGGGCATAGAGTGATATTATTGTGTGTGTGCGTGTGTGTGTGTGCGCGCGCGCGCCCGTGCGCGTGGGATTCCTCTTACACCTGACAGCTGGAACTCCACGAAACACACTCACCTTAACCGGGAATGTATTCCCGTCCTAGGTGCCCGCACACACACAAACACTCTATCAAACACAAATACTTCCTTATCGTGGTGCTCCTTTCACCTCGTGCGCTCTGTGTGTGTGTGTGTGTGTGTGTGTGTGTGACACCAAATACTGCTACGTTGATTTGTCTGATTTCCCCTATCAGTCTGAGCCGTGGGTACTGAGAATAAAGAATAGTTTCAGCGGGTCTGTAGACTCCGTCCTTCTGACGTCATCGGTGGTGGGCGGAGTCTGATCGCTGTGCTGTGACTTGCTGTCCAGTGTCGCTGCCAACATGAAGGAGGCGTGGCGGCTACAGCTGCTGCTGCTGGTGACCTGCAGCATCTCACTGCAGGACAGCAACAAACCCAACTTCGTCCTGATGATGGTGGATGACCTGGGAGTGGGAGACCTGGGTTGCTATGGTAACAAGACCCTGAGGTAAGGTGAGGGCAGGTGTCAGTCCAGTATTCCCACTCCAAAACCAAAACCAATTTGGGAGTAGGGGTCCAGAGATCAGGCAATCTGTGTCATGGCCCAGGGACGATGATGTCATCACACCTTGCTGTTCTGGATGCCTGTCATATTGAGGCCAATGCCACACCCCTTATGATGACATCAGTACAGAAATCCAATATATATGGTTTCTCTGTCAAATCTGCTGATGTGTGTCGCTCAGAACTCCAAACATCGACGCACTGGCGCAGGATGGGGTGAAGCTGACGCACCACATCGCCGCAGCAAGTCTCTGCACCCCCAGCAGGGCGGCGTTCCTCACTGGACGTTATCCGGTCCGATCAGGCCAGTCAACGCACCAACACCACACAGCAGGGGGCATCCACGCATCACACAGCTGTTCCATGCATGCTCATCAGGGTCATCATCATCACCTCTAACAGGTCTGGCAGGTGAAGGGAGATCAGGGGTCTTCATATTTACTGCAGCATCTGGAGGTCTCCCCCGTCAGGAGGTGACCTTTGCCACCACAGTCCAGCGGCAGGGCTACCAGACGGCTCTGATTGGTACGTCTATTGGCCTGTCCCGGATTTGTGGGGCTAGTCTGAGGGTCTGGTTGGTTCCCCCTGGTGCTGAATGTGAAGTCTTGGTCATCTTCGTTCAGGAAAGTGGCACCTGGGCCTCAACTGTCGGAGCAGCGGCGACCACTGCCACCACCCCGGCGTCCACGGCTTCCACTACTTCTTTGGTGTTCCCTTGACCAACCTGCGGGACTGCCAGCCAGGCCATGGCACGATTTTCCAGATCCAGAAGCATTTACCCTACAGGACTCTGAGTATCATCGGCGTCTCTGCTGCCCTGATGCACTGCGGCGGCCTGGTGGCCATCAGCCGACGACTCCTCCTGAGCCTGCTGGCACTGCTGCTGGCGGCCTCGGCTCTGACGGCAGGATTCATCTCCGTCATCCCGTACTTCAACTGTGTGCTCATGAGGGATCATGTGATCGTGGAGCAGCCGTTCAGGTCTGAGAACCTGACCCAGACGATGACACGTGAGGCTGTGGACTTCATAGAAAGGTACAGGACCACCAAAACTGGGATGACTCCTGACAGTCCTGGTGACATCACCTAGGCACTGACCACTCTCGTCGCAGGAACTCGGCAAAGCCCTTCCTGCTCTTCTTCTCCTTCCTGCAGGTGCACACGGCCATGTTTGTATCAGCAGGGTTCAGAGGGAGCAGCGGCCACGGCCTCTATGGAGATGCCATCCATGAGGTGGACTGGAGCGTTGGTAGGTTCCTTACCGAGTCGCCAGCGGATCTCCGAAATGATCCAGTGTGATCTCATCTGTTCTCTGTCAGATTAAGTCTGTGTGTGTGTGTGTGTGTGTGTGTTCTCAGGGGAGATCATGAGGACTCTGGACAGACTGGGACTCAGAGAAAACACTCTGGTTTACCTGACGTCTGATCAGGGAGCTCACCTGGAGGAGGAGACTGCTGGAGGATGGAATGGGATATACAAAGGTAGACCACGGCCAGGAGGCAATCTCACTCCTCCGTGTGTGTGTGTGTGTGTGTGTGTGTGTGTGTGTCCTCCAGCCAGCAGTGAGGGTGTGACAGGGTCAGCTTGAACGCTGTTGTGTTTAATGTCACGCCTCTGTAGCGTAACACCAGACTGACATTCACATTCACATGCTGCTGTGCCGTCTTGCTTCTGGCAGAATAGATTTACATGAAAGTACAAAAAAAATGGAGGATCACAGTAAACTCACTTATGACATCACAGAGGGCCACAGTGATGAGGTAGTTTTGTAGTCCAATAGGTCCGATAGGTCAAGGATGAGGTGATTTTGTAGTCCAACAGGAAGTGGTCACATCAGGGATAATGTATTTTTAGAGTCCAACAGGAAGTGATTATGTCAGAGATGAGGTATTTTTGGAGTCCTTGTCCAGTCCTGGTAGCGAGGTGACTGTGGCCTGTTCTTCTGAGCAGCAGGGAAGTCCACCAACTGGGAGGGAGGGATCCGGGTCCCAGGAATCCTGCGTTGGCCTGGAACCATCCCAGGTGGGAAACAGGTGGATGAGCCCACCAGCAACATGGACCTGTTTCCTACCGTGGTACGGCTAAGTGGAGCAGCGCTTCCAGACGACAGGTGAGCCAGGTGACATGTAGCGGGTCTGCTAGTAGAGAGGCAGGAAGTTAGCGAGTCTCTGGTTTTGATGTCACATCCTCTGGTGTGCAGGCAGATAGACGGTCATGACCTCATGGGTCTGCTCCAGGGCAGAGTCCAAAGGTCCAACCATGAGTTCCTGTTCCATTACTGCAACACTTATCTAAACGCCGTCCGATGGCGTCCTCAGAACAGTAAGTACCAACATGTTACATCTGACCTGTGCAATATTCTCATCAAGAACAAGAAGCAGGAGCTTTTCCATTTTGGTTCCTCAAACTGTAGGAGGGGCCTTTATTTACTCCTCCTTGATTTCATCAGGCTCTCAACCAGGGTCAAGCCTCCGTCCCGTGTGGTTGGTTTTGGCCACGCCCCCGACCAATACATGACACTCATAAACTCAGGGTGTCAGGCAATGAAAAATTAATCCAATTAATGACGCGCTTGGTTATTGCTGAATCAGACGTGATGATTGATGATGATGATGACTACTCTTCATCCAGGTGGCTCCGTGTGGAAAGCCTTCTACTTCACACCAAACTTCTCCCCTGAGAACCAGACGGCCTGCTTCCACACTCAGGTGTGTTTCTGCACTCCAGGATACGTGACCTACCACGACCCTCCGCTGCTCTTTGACCTCTCCAGGGACCCTTCAGAGAGCACGCCGCTCTCTCCTGACACTGAGCCGGACTTTTACGCCATCCTGGCAAAGATGGCGGAGGCTGCGGCGAGTCATCAGAGCTCGCTGAAGCCGGTGGAGAACCAGATGTCTGTGGCCAACATGGTTTGGAAACCCTGGCTGCAGCCGTGCTGCTCCTCCTTCACACGGCTCTGTCAGTGCCCCCACCAGTAACACCAGTGATCTCTCTCACAGGGAGACGCTAGTCTCTGCGGTGAGGAGGGCGTGAGTCGGTCATGTGACCGTGGAGGTGAAGGAAGCAGCTTTTCAAAGGTCTCCCATGATTTACAGAGCTGCGACAAACCACTATTCAGTACTGAATCATATCATCGATTGAGAGAATGGAGGTAGGAAGGGAAGGATCTGTCAATCATGAGGTTTGAAACCCAGGGACAAAGGTCACCTGGAGGTCACCCTCAGGGTGAAGGTCATGGCTCCAGTTCAGTTTACAAGGTACATTTTCAGCTGTGATTACCAGACTTCATAAAAGACAACAGCTTTGATGCACTGGCTACACACTGTGTGTGTGTGTGTGTGTGTGGGGGGGGGGGGGTCTCTAACCGTGGGTCGTGTCAGGTGAGGGCACTTCACACATTACTGTCAGGTGCAGAGCAGAAGAGCGTGTCATCAGGGTTGCTAAGCAACAACCTCGGCTACATGAGCAGCTAGTTCCTACACTAATCGCCTCCCCTCCATGATTAGGAGCAGGAGTCGCTTTTCTAGACCTCAAACCTTTGGTGCTCCATCACATCACTGCGTTGAGTAAATGATTTTAAAATGATATTCACGACCCTCCTGAGCACTGATAGAGGTATGCTAACACATTGCGAAGCTAACTAGCTGCCTGCTGGTCTCACAGAGAGAGAGAGAGACGGTTCTTTGTCCACTCGTGTGGCTGTGTAGGTGTTCACCATGGCTCTATACTGGTGTTCCTTGGTTTGTGAGCGCAGCCGAGACATTTACACTGGTGAGCTGGGGCTCCACAGAGTCTCAGCACGATTGTGTGTCAGTGTGTGTGTGTGTGTTCTTCATCGTCTGTTTTATCGCCTCTCCATCCTGATCCCACACGGACTCTCGTAAACAGAACATCCGACATGTTCGTTGGAGATCCGGATCGTATCCTGTACAACCGTTCACTAAATGAAATCACGTTTTTTTTCCTCTCCAATAAATGAGAAAATGAACAAACTTGTGTCTCTGATGGAAAAACATCCTGACATCAAGAAGCAGATCAGTTATTTAATAAAAAATAAAACACACTCACAGCCTCACAAACCACACGGGTCCCAGAGGACACCGTCAGAAACTCATCGTCACACTTGTTTCCAGGGTTCCGAGCACAGGTGGTCCGGTGGTCCCCCAGGAGGAGTTTGAGGAACCCTTTCATGTTCTTGTCCTCTGCACACACCAGACCAGTGGGATCTTAGTCTGGAGTGTCACAGAAGAGGTGATCCTCCACACCCAAAAGGTTCAGAAACGAGTTCTGAACTAGAAATGCGTGTCTGCCCTTCTCTGACTCCTGAGGAACACAGAGGAACCCTTGGTAACCCTGAGGAACCCTCGCCACCTCCCCAGGACCCTCCAACAGCCGAAGCTGAAGGACATTGAACGGTCCAGGAATCTGGTAGAATCCTCCCATCTGGGTGACCCCTGAATTCAAAGTCAGCTCATCCAGGATTCCCTCCTCAGGAAACTGATGGCGTCATGGAAACCCTCCTGATGGAGGGAGTTCATGACAGCGGCGGACGGAGGGAACAAAGCCTGGTTCAGACGTCTGAGGTTCTCCACAGAGAACTGAGAACACCAAAGAGAACACTCGATATCATGACTGTTGCCACACAAATATACACACATACAAACTCTTGTGCGTTATAATGACATCATCACCATGATGATGCAATACTCACCATGATGTTCATGTTGGCCAGCCTGAGCTGGGTCCTGAAGCGCCCCCTGTGGACAGGACACACGTCCTGCAGCCCAGCGAAGGGGGACACGGTGATGGTCCGTCCCACAGGCAGGATGGGCAGGCTGTCGCTGAAGCCTCCGTCCACCCACTTCTACTAAGACAAGCATAGTCTGAAAGCACATCTGACGTTACCATGACAACATGCTGGCGGAACAGCGGCTACCTGTCCTCTGAACTCCATCGGCTTCATTCCAGCATAGACGGGCACAAAGCTGCTGGCCAGGAGAGCCTATGGGGGGGAGGGGTTAGTAAGAGTTCAGAGGGAATCCACCTCTCCACATCCTGTCAACTTATCACTACAACCTGGGAGAGTACCCTGCGGTACGCCAACGCTGCACCATCAGCGCGAACTTCTAGATGTCACAGTGACCTTTGACCCTCTCAGTGTCGACTGTGTGTGTTAGTCAGAGGTTGAATCAGTGATGATGATGATGTTTAACCTGTATCAGCTCCTCCCTGGAAGAAAACCTGGATACCAACAGGTTACGGCCGCTCTTGGAGTGCGTTATCGAGATGTGGAGGCGGTCGGTGGCCAGACGGTGGGCGTCGGCCGGCAGAATCTCCTCCATACCTTCCCTACACGCACGCACGCATGCACGCACAAACACATGCATTTGATGTTCAGTGTCATCGAACTTTATTACTCCCCACAGCATAACAGTTCGGTCAGCTGACACTCAGAGTTATGAGAGGTTATGACTGTGCAGGTCTCTGCAGACAGCACGCCTCCTCACGGATGTGTGTGTATGTGCGCGTGCATGCGTGTGTGTGTGTGTGTGTGTGTGTGTGATCACCGCAGCCTGAGCATGAGGTTGTATCCGGGGGTGAAGGCTCCAAACGTCTGCTGTCTGACACTGGCAGCAAGTCTGCAGGTGAAGTCCTGACACTGCTGGAGGAGACCAAACAAGCACACGCCTACATTCAGATGATGTCACCCACATCTGTGGCGTGACGCCTGCAATGTGTCTGAACACAGTGAAGTTGACCAATCAGCATCCACGTCCATCTCTCAGGCTTCTCTCTCAAAGAACTGGACCGCCACTCCTCTGACAGGGTCAATCATATGACCACCCTGGCAGGGAGCGAGCGTAAAGCTGCTTTCATTGTGTGTACGTGTGCGTGTGTGTGTGTACCTCTACTTTATCAGGTGCAGTGACCACGACGGCAGCCACCAGGGCCCCAGCTGAGGCCCCTGCACAGGCCCCCACGGAGCCCAGCAGTGAGTCCCCATGGCGGAGAAAAGCCCCCACAGCCCCCAAGTGGTAGATCCCAAGAAATCCACAAGCAGCAAAGGACAAGTTGAGAACGGCCATCCTGCGACACACACACACACACACACACACACACACACACACACACACACACACACACACATTCCCTCCAGCTACAACACACATCATGTTTGCTTTACATAAAACTACTAAGGGAGAATTACTGCAGTACAGCAACTAATGACAACACAGTACACAACTGCTAGTACACAACAGTAACGCAGTAATAGTACTAATAGTACCAGTGAAGTGACTTATTGACCAACAGCTATTTAAAATCAAGACACACACACACACACACACACACACACACACACACACACACACACACACACACACACACACACACGCTACCTCTTCCGCGTCTCTTTCCCCTCAGGTTCCACCGCTCTACGCTGCCATGTTGGTTTAATAACACAACTCTTCTTCCGCTTGAAATTTTCAAAATAAAAGCTCTCCAGGAATGGAGCCTTAAAGGTGTTACTGCCCCTCCCCCACCGAGGTCTAGTTCCCAGTGTGGTATTACCAGTGGACTCCCCCCCCCCCTTACTGTGATCTGACTCCAGTTTACTTATTTATTCATTCAAATATTTATTTAGTTAACATACAGGATGATGTCATCAGAGGACCAGTTGGGATTTGTAGTTTAAAACAGGAAAAGGAAAACAGATCTTTTCATTTTATTTCTTCTTCTTCTTCTTATGTATTAATATCATTAATATTATTAATATTATTACTATACACCGACAGAAGGCCTTTTTTATGACTATCACATCTTACCCCATTAATGTCCTCACTTAAAAAAAAAAAAACAATGGACAAATTTATCATCTTTCTTTTTTCAGTTCCCCTTGGCAATGAAAAGAATGATTTAGATATTTAATAATTATTTAAAAATAGTAATAATAATAAAATAAACTTTTTTCTATTCCTACAAGTTTGAAGGCGGCGGCCAAACCTCGATTAGCTTCGTGTCAGAGTTTTGTATTCCGCAATTCTACCTTTTTTGTGGTTTCGTTTTGTTCGCTCTGACCCGCACACACTGACCACGAGAACTCTGAGGCATGGAGACGACATGGGTGGAGTTACAATCGTGAAATTCTTGTTGTGGAATTTTGTGTTCTTCTGTTCTGGATGGTTGCTGTCTGAACGTCTTAAGGAAAATAGTAGTGGCCAGGTTGTTGTGGTATTTTGGAATATAAGAATTAGGAATATAAGTAAACGGAAGACACTGTTGCATCTTGAATTGCAGTAATGAATTAATTGCTCTTATATCTTTACCCTTAACATATATATATATATATATATATATATATATACACATATATATGTATATATGTGTGTGTGTATATATATATATATATATATATATATATATATATATATATATGTATATGCAGCCGACAGAATATCTTGCTAACTTGGAATGTGTAGGCTGATGATGCTATGCTAATTTCTTCATGGGCATAGTTCACAGTGGGCGGGGCTAATATTCGTATTAATCAATTATTATAGTGGCATTAGTTTCACTCTCCTCTACTGCAATAAAACATCCTCAGCCACCTTAAGTGTGTCCCTGGAGCTCTCACCTTAGTCAGCATTTACATCTCAGCGCCGCCGCCTCCTCCTCTCGCCTCCTCTCACCTTCTTCCCAGTACATCAGCAGAAATATCTCTCTTCTGTTATGACTCAATAGAGCCTGAAGTGGATTAGCGGGGGTCAAGCACTGTAAAACTCCACCAGCCAGGTGTCTGCAGCACAGCAACAACGCAGGAGGGACCGGGTCTCCGGTTCCATCCAACTCCACAGGATACAGGACAGGCAGGTAGGATGGTGGAGGAACAAGTCTACAGAGCTGTGGAGCGTAGTGAGCAGGTTCTGGTCTACATTACGCCACAAGGTGGTGCTGTGAGCTAATGCATCAGCAAGAATCAGGAAGGGCTGTTGGTGCTGTGATTTAGTCACACTCATTGACAAAAGAGAGGAAGAACGATCACAAAATGACTCGAAAAGTTCCCAAATCCCAAATGAAAGGGAGGAGACGTGAGAAAGATCTTATTGTATCAAGAAATCCATTTCCAAATAGCAAAATATAAAACGCAAAATAAATCAAATATGTGCAGGCCAACACTTGAAACCTGTTTTTTTTTTTTTAAATGACAATCAGCACGACAGTCAAGCTCAACACGTTTGATCATATTTCATTAATCATCACCGTGACTGTTGCTGCTGCTTGACTCTCTTATTAACAATTAGTAGCCAGATATAACTCTGACCTGACATAAACAAAGATGGCAGCCGGCAGGTCGTGTCCAGACCTTTTTACGCCGTGCCCGGGGGAGAGCCAGCAGTCCAAGAGCTACTTGTACAGGTGAGTGCCAGATACAGTTGATAACCTAGCATCCTCTACTTCTGCAACGAAGTAGCACACAGACCGTGACCTTGGTCGTAAAGCACCATGCTCTCAGAAAAGAGTCGAGGAATCCATAGTACAATACAGTGCCGCATTAAGAGAGCGCGCTGGGAGCGTGTGGCTAAACGATAGCCGCTCAAGGCTGTAGCGGGTATCTGTAAAGAAGAAAGCACAAAGGCCGAGACTTTACTGCAGGGTAAGCTAATAAACAGTACCTGCTTAAGCTGTGGCTCATAAAAACATCCGGCTGATGCACGTGACCGTCCAGCAGCAAGCGACCTGCAGACCGTGCTGTGAAAAAGGACTCTACCCACATGTGCTAAACTCAGCATTTAGTGAGAGAGGTCGGAACGCCGGAACACATTCTGGTCATGCAAGAAAAACAATCCTGACAAGGTAGCATGAACAGAGGCTGATCAGGTGGCAGGCTAATCAAGGCTGTGACATCAGCCCCTCCATGTTGAGGCGTTGGTACAACCCCTGATACATCTACATCTCTCAAAGGAGACTCCTCTCCATCAATCCTGAGAATGTTTGAGGAAGAGACCGAACACCTGAGACGGAACACCTGAGACGGAACACCTGGGACAACAACGAACACAGCAAATCTGAGAAAGAACATCTGTGACGTAACACCAGAGAAAGCAGATGATGAGAACCTTCCTTTTAACAGGCAGAGACGTGGGCCAGACCCAGGCTCAACTGGGGGGGTTGGCCATCTTTTGGCGCCTGTAGACCGGACGAAACCGTGGAGCATGGATGCTAAACTACAGCCGGACAGCAAAACAACCCTACTTCATTTGGTTCCCTCACTGGCCGGTCACCGTGGATGATTCTCGTGAACCAGTTTTTTAGTGGCCAAATGAGGGTTAGGCCGGCAGTAGCGTGTAGAATGAGTTTCACTCGCTTCTGGGCCTTGTGGGTAATTTGACGTGCGCCAAATGAGCCAAAGCCTCCGAGCCATGTTTGTTAATAGCAGCGCTACGCAGTAAGTGCTACGCAACCAGTGCTCTCAGACAGGATGTGACATCACACCAGGCAGATGCTGGTATTCTACCTCTAAGATGTGACGAGACGCTACGAGAGCATCCTCAGCATTGTTGTCAAGTACCAGAGGTCAGACTTTGCAGAGCGAGTGAAGAAGGAAGCGGCGTTCGCCTGCAGCAACGAAGCTGAGCTGAGAGGAAGATGTGGGACACTCACAGGAAGTCACGGATAAAAGAAAAGAAGAAGTCCAATTTCTGATATCAGACTCATTATAATTAAGAGGCACTTTTAGAGAAATGATGAGGGGAGCATTATCTGTCTGCAGCTGAGCAGCTGAGGAGTGGGCTGTGAGCTTCAGCCTGGCTGATAAAAGCAACACCCCCAACTCCCACCCCCCCCCCCCTCAAAAGTGCTGTAGGAAAGACATCACAAGGTTATACAGATAAAATAGATCTGCTAAAAGATCAAATAGTTCCTGCAGATCAAAAAAAAAATTAAATGCAGCACTGAGTAAGGGAGGAGCAGAGAGGCAGAGGGTGCAATGGAGGGACAGCAGCAGGGTGACGAGGGCAGAAGACGAAAACCGTGAGAAGCCTGGATGTGACAGAGGAGAGTGGAGACGTGGCAGCTCGCTGAGATACCATTAGAACAATCACATCAAGCTAGTGCTAATCTGTAGCGGTCATGTGACTGCGCACGTGTATGGAGCTGATGAGTCTTGGCTGAAGAGGCAGCTCACATTCTCAGCAAGCAAAGGACACCAGTCGTCAGGAGGAGGACAGCCTTTTTTCTACTCCGATATACAGATGTTAGAATGTGTCATTTGACTGGCCCTGTCCGTGGGGAACTGTGAGCAGACCGTCAGCTGCTGTTTTCCTGGGAAACCTGTCCTGTTTTATGTGCGTGTGATCATTCATAGTGCATGTCTGCTGAGAACCAGGTGTATGGGGGCGTCTTCTGGGAGATGTTGTGTGTCTACGAGCGTGACTGGTCTCATCACAGAGCAACCAAAGTCTGCCTGGCTGACGGAGACAATGGTGGCTAACACTAACCCCCTAACCAACTTCTGTTCCCCTGGAACAAACAAGAGATAGAACTTTAGCGAGCGCTACAACAAAAATGAGCCAAAGCATGAGCATGATTCTGCACAATACCTTTGGTGATTAGCTGTAACCGCAGGCAAGTTCAGGTACTTCAACTCCCAGAGTTCATTTTGAGACCAAACAGTGTCAGCTGGTCCTGAAGGTTCTCCTGACATATTAGCCTGACCTGGATCTACAAGGGCTCCCCTTGATGTTCTGATCTAACCCTCAATAAAAAAACCAAATGCTATATTTCACTGGTAACGAAGAGGTTCTTGTACGGCTGGATTGGTTTGGTTAGATTTTTCCCTCATGGTATGACGTTGTTCTCATACATTCATCTGAGACTAATCAATAATATTGAGTTGCATCTCCGGTGAGAGCAACTCTGAAAGCATCCAAGTGCAACTGCAATATGCTTGTTGCTTAATATAGTTTACAATATTTCCTTTGGGTGCGTTTACTGTCAGCATTTCACAAACACTTTATGTGAGCTGGTGAGGCAGCTTTACAGTGATACTGCATGTGTACACCAAAGTACTCTACATACTGTATTCATATTGGGGAGAGTTAGAGGAGAACAGACCCAGATCTGAAGCACACTGAACACCTGAGGAGAAGAGAGGGCGGGGGGGGGAGGGGTTCAAGACCTCTTTATGGAACCATTTCATGGAGAAACCAAATCACTGTTTCATCCCTAGCAGTTGGGAAAAAAGGAAAGATTTTAAAAATAAAACAGAAAATGTCTCCCAAACATAGACATGTTAACATAATCAGAAATTAACAGACAACTTTCTGTCCTCCCCCACCGAGAATAAACCCTCCCCAACAGGATGTGTGTATGTGAAGGCCTGTATAGGTATTTATATTCAACCCTCAGGTATCAAGCTAACTTAGGCCACAGTAGGATCTTTACCAATCCCTGCCCCCCTTCAGCCACAGGCAGGTAGAGGAACCCAGTGCTTGCCAGACCAGAAAAAGTCTAAGATGGCTCTCTAAATGTCCTCTATCAGGCCTCCTCTCTTGGTGGAGTCGATGCAATGAATCTTTGTGTATTGGCACCCAGAACTCTTCCCCTATATGACAACTGGGGTAGCAACCAGTTCCATTTAGACAACCCAGCACACCTTCTCCTTGACTCCTACCCAGTCCTCCATTTGAGAGCCCTCAGTACCCAAAAACTCCCAACACTTTCAGCCGTTCCTCCCCCATTCAAGTCCTCCAGGGAGACTGGGCCCTGCCTGATCCGTCTTTGGCACCACCAACAATGCATCCCTCCCAGCCCGGTTCACCCTGCAGATGAAGCTTTCTCATACAGTTGCAGGGTACCCCTCAGGTGCTGAACATCCTCCTGGCTGGTGACAGAGGTGTTAACATCATCTGCATAAACAGGAAGGCTAACACTAAGGATTGATTTGCCAGTGGAAACGGGGCCAAACTGAACTGACCTGACCCAACCTGAGCTGAAGTGAGCCAGTGGAAACAATCCCTAAGGGACCCTGGCGGCTGAAGACTATTGAGCACTGAGCCCTTTTCACTCTTTCCTGCAGGAAGGAGCATGACGCCACCTTACTCTCCTGCAGCAGATGACCTGTAGAAGGGCCGGTGCCTCCATATAAACCCTCCTCTGTTGCCCTAGTACTGGCCTCAAGCTCTCTGATTACCGTCTTGATCTTGGCCAGGGATTGAGACATGTACTGTTGGTAGAAAATATGGATCCTTGCCTTGTAGGGACGTACTGTAGACCAGTTTTACAGTATACCGCAGTTTAAAATGGCACCAACACCACGAGTCTTTGCCATCACACCTTTGCCACAGTATCAAATGCTTGCCAGAGAGAAATTGCCTTTGCTGCTTGCACAGTTTACGTTTTTACAAGCTTGCTCGGATTCTGTAGATGTTGTAGTTGTCCTAGGTAGAAACTCAGAGCTGTGACCGACGAGGACGGGAGGGAAGTGAAATCACAATCAAACAGGAAGTGACTGGACTCATCAAAACCAACCAGACAAAAAACTAGAAATACATGAAGGAAAACCAAGACCCTGGCAGCTCACCCTTGAGTGCTGTCTGTCATGGGGATATTGAAGCCTCCGTGTATCTGTAAAAGGCTTACAATTTTAAATATTCAAATCCCCGAGCACCAACACAGACACAAGACGACAGACTCTCAAATATAAATGGACTTTAATACGCAAGAATAAAAAAAATGTTCCAAACTAAAGTACCCAGAAGGCAACAGAATGCAACCCATCTCTCTCGAATGTAGCCCACACTCCGTCAATGGATTTACACCCAACAATTCTCCATCAGCAAGCACATCCTGCAACAGCGGCCATGAAAACTTTCCTTTTAACAGGCAGGAATGTCGAGCAGATCCAGGATCAGTGGGGACGGCCTTCTGCTTTGACCGGTTTGGGGGGAAAGAGAGCAGGAGAGCGGGGCAGAGACAAAGACAAATAATGGAGGAAGACAGATAGACAGAAGGAAAGAGTGGGACAGAGATAAACAGGGAGAAGTCTGAGAAGAGAAACAAGCAAGGTGAAAAAAGTAAAAAACAGTTGGAGGAAAACGTGTGAGACATGTGTCTTTCGGACAAATTATTTCCAGGGGTGAAAGTGGCTTAAAAGTCTTGGCGGAACTGTTAAAAAAAAAAAGCACGCGAAAAGCACGTGCCCGCTGCCGACGAAGTTTTACGGTTTTTAATTGGTTTTGAGTGAATTTTATTACAGCTTTCAGGTGTCTATTCCCCACACAACTGCATAATGTGCTTAATAGTAGAGAATGACTGAAAGGTGCGTTCAGAGTGGAGTGCAGTACCACAGTCAGGCCAGCAGGTGGGGCTTTCGTTGGTGCTGTCTACCTATTTGCGGTATCTGTGCTCTGCCAGCAGAGGTCGTGCTTCACCGCCAATCTTCTAGGGTGTCTGAATGGTGCCGTCGTGTTTAGGTTGTAGCAGTAGGCTGTAGCGGTAGGTCGTAGCAGGAGGACGTAGGTTGGTACTTGGCAGTTCCGAGCTCCCTTCTCCTCCTTTTTTTAACGGAACTCCGTTCCGGCCGTGAATATTTTACCGGAACTGCGTTCCGGCCCGTTCCAGCTCACTTTCACCCTTGATTATTTCTATAAGTAAATCAAACCTAACCAGTCCGGTGATGGCGTCAGCGGATCTAATGAACTTTAAAGGTAGCAACCAAACAAAAAGATCAATCCCTTCCAAGGGACAGAGATGAGAGCTTCCGGTGAAGGTGCCACTGACTCTGACTCGTCCTCCATGTCCTCTCCCCCCGCTGACACCTGGCTACAGGCCACATCCTCCAACACCTGACAGGCTCCCCAACACTTTCCACCAGTTGATCTGGCGTGATTTCCTCCAGAGGTCAGTTGGTGTCGGTTCGCCACCTCTCACTCCTCTAAACATAAGGTGTGTTATGGAGAATGTTCCATCAGGGGGAGGAGGCACGAGATGAAGATTCTGCACATAAAGTAAAGGAAGCCCTCTATAATCTGCCCGTGATCCCCAGGAAGAGTTTCCACATGATCTTCTTCTTCATAGTTAATAAAGTCAAAAATATTTTTATTGACTTCTGTGTCTGCAGTTAATAAGAAAACGTCACATTAAACTTTGCAGGTTTCATTACAATTTCAAAGAAAATCTGCTGCAAAATCCCAATGACGAAACAATCGGTAAACATCTCAGTGCATCATGCAACATGTCTGACACGTGACCTCAGAAGCTGGGATAAAGAAGCGTGAAATGCTGATAACATAGCTTAGAGAAACATGAGCGGAGGCTTTTGTAACCCCAGCTGCTGCCGCCAACACCGACTCCACGGCTGGGACATCGCGGCGGTGGAGTCATGTCACGCGTGAGTCCTCGGCCTCCACAGAGACAGGCACCTCGTCCTTGCTCATTTCAACAACACACAGAGTGATTAGAAGCGGCAGGCCGCCAGCTATTCTCTATTCTCTGTTCCGCTGCGCGATCACAGCGGGAGAACACGCAGCAGCGCGTGTGTAAAGAACGATCGATACCAGGAGACACATCCATTCTCACATTAGCATGGGCGTGTTGTGTTTAGGCCCCTGGTCAGAGTGGGATGTTCTCCTGATAATTCCATTGATTAGCGTGGCTGCCGGTGCCAAGCTTGAGCTGCAGCTTCAGCAGAGAAGCTCACGCGTTTGCTCGTGTCTCCATTCGCACATACGTGTTCATCTCGTGGGATTATCATGATGCCCTGATGTCATGAAAGCACTCTTGAGCTCTGAGGTACATTCCTCCTCAATACACTCTAGATTTGTGTTTATGACACGCAGATGTTTCTGTTTCTGTCTGATTGGTCTACGGCTGATAGAGGTGCTTGTGTAGGTCTGTACCTGTGACCCGGATCAGACCCCCATTGACCCGTCTCACTCCTCAAGACAGTTCAATTATGGACCAGCAAAAACTGGTGGAACAGAAGAGCCTCACTGAGCCTGGATGGTTCAGACACCTTAAGAACAGAGGAAAGAGGGGAGGCTTCCCTCCATGGAAATCCACAATGGACCACAGTAAACCTTGAAAGTAAACATGTGAGTCCTGGATCTAGATTGGGCTCTTTCTTGGTTCGCAGGTCTCCCATATCTCCCCCACTGGCCGCCAGAGGACCCGGTCCTGTTGAGATGGACACCTGCTGTTCCACTGACATGATCACCATAGCGACACAATCAGGTGAGTCTGCTGGTGCAGGTGGAACCTCCCCTGGTTCAGGATTTACCACAACACCAGTCTGACCGTGAGGTGGCGCCAGAATAAACTGTAAATACAATTTAGATGAATGGAGACAAGAAATAAAGGGATGGACAGATGATAAAACATGAAGAAAATGAAAGGAATGAAGATGACAAACAATTGAGAAAAGAGAATGAGAAGAGATTGAGGGAGGAGAGTGATAAGAACAAAGGAGAAGAGAAAGAAGAAATGGTTGAAGAGTGAGCTAAGAGTGAAAGAAGAGAATGAGAAAATAGAGAAAAGGAGGAGGAGAATGAGAGAATTGATTGAAAAGAATGAGTTAAGAGTGAGGGAGGAGGGTGAAAGAAGAGAGTGAACAAATAGTGACGG
This sequence comes from Aulostomus chinensis, assembly GCF_037954235.1. Lineage (NCBI taxonomy): Eukaryota > Metazoa > Chordata > Actinopteri > Syngnathiformes > Aulostomidae > Aulostomus > Aulostomus chinensis. The sequence goes on along the minus strand of NC_141320.1, from coordinate 57,672,994 downwards.
AGAAAAGGGAGAGAAGAGGTCTGACATGCGGGTCCTGACGGGCTGAAGGTCTCTGGAGGAAGTCTGCAGTCACCCTGGACTCAAATACAAAATGATCTTCTGAGAGATCAGACGTTCATCAGGAGTTTCAGCTCCTTGAATCTGGAATGTTCAGTTTGGGGCGATGAAGGCAGGAGTCTGACTGCACCCTCACACTCGTCTGGCAATGACAGGAAACAAATATGGACGACCCTGCGTGACTGACAGGAAGTGGAGCAGTCAGCAGCAGCGGCTAATATGAAACACAGAGGTCGTCGGTTATGTTAACATGACAGACAGGTGAAGCTAACGGTGTTAGCCGCTCTGCTGATGATATAAATTATAATAATCTGTTGTCAGATTTAAAAAAAAAACTCCATGTGTCTCCACCTAAAGGAGCAGCGATAGCTCCTAAGTGATGGCGGAGCTGTGATATACGAGGGCCCCTGGCAGCCTCCCCAGGCGCCGCCTGCTCTCAAACACTCTGTTATTATTTAGTAACTTAGCAAAGTTCATATTGAGTTGCTAAACTTTACAGCTTGTATATATTTCATTTCCACTGCGGAATAAGTTGTAAGAGTGAGCAGAGGAAGTCTCTGGGCTCTCTGCTTGTTGATCAGCTTTCACTTTGTCACACTTGAAACTAATTAGTGTTGCCGGGTTCAGACTGCTAAGGTGGTCAGGGTAAGAGGATATAAAGCATTATTTATTCTTTTGTGGGGATTCCCAAAGCTTTCCGGAGTCAAATATGGTCCGCAGCTCAGCCGTAGCGTGGTGGTTCTGCTGGGAAATAAAGAGCGCTGCCTCTTATTGCCTTGTAATGAAAAACAGCAGCAGCCTCACTGATGTTCCTCTCAGCAGCTTCGCTGGTGTCATTCTGGAAAGAACATTTTCATCTCACTGACTTTTGTCGTATTTCAGTGTCTGAATGGAGGTTTTTCCAGTTGTGAGGACTTCAGGGAGCTTCATCAAGCGTGAGGACGTCCAACTGCTTTTATTCTCCTGGGGAGCTGAACATGTCTATCAGCAGGAGGCGCTATCTTCAAGGTCTTTGAGACTCCCACCCATGCAAACATTCACCCATGACCATTCTTCTTTGTGGACCCCCCCCTGACAGACAACTTCCTCCAGGTTATAGTTCCAGCAGGACTTGCTGCATATCTAAACACAGCTCAGTGGTTTTCAGTGTCCACCATCAACCCTTCAGGTAGTTTCATTCATGCGTCTCAGGCAGCACAAGCACAGTGTTCATGTTTCAGCCTTCAGTAAAGTGAAGGGTCTATTTCCTACCCCACTGAAGTACCAGTTGTCCACTAGATGGTGCTTTCATACTAAAAAAAGAGAAGAAAATTCTGCTTCATCAAAAATTTCTGAGGAAAATTCATAACAAGAAACGTTTAAGATCATTTAAATACTGACAAACGTTATAAAACTAAGGTTCTTAAACCAGTCCTGGTAAAGGACCAGAGAGGAGAGAGGGAACAAGGCCCAGTGTGAGGGGAACACTGTTGTCCAGTGTTTGGGTGGGCACTGCTGTCTAGTGTAAGGGGAACTGCTGCTTTCCAGTGAAGGGGAACATAGTCCAGTGTGAGAGGGAACACAGTCCAGTGTGAGAGGGATCATAGTCCAGCGTGAGAGGGAATACAGTCCAGTGTGAGAGGGAACACAGTCCAGTGTGAGAGGGATCACAGTCCAGTGTGAGAGGGAACACAGTCCAGTGTGAGAGGGATCATAGTCCAGTGTGAGAGGGAACAGAGTCCAGTGTGAGAGGGATCATTGTCCAGTGTGAGAGGGAATACAGTCCACTGTGCGAGGGAACATAGTCCAGTGTGAGAGGGAACAGAGTCCAGTGTGAGAGGAATCATAGTCCAGTGTGAGAGGGAACACAGTCCAGTGTGAGAGGCAACACAGTCCAGTGTGAGGGAACACAGTCCAGTGTGAGGGAACATAGTCCAGTGTGAGAGGGAGCACAGTCCAGTGTAAGAGGCAACACAGTCCAGTGTGAGAGGGAACACAGTCCAGTGAGAGGGAACACACTCCTGTATGAGAGGCAACATAGTCGGGTGTGAGAGGCAACGCAGTCGGGTGTGAGGGAGCATAGTCCAGTGTGAGAGGGAACACAGTCCAGTGTGAGAGGCAACACAGTGGGGTGTGAGGGAGCATAGTCCAGTGTGAGAGGGAGCACAGTCCAGTGTGAGAGGCAACACAGTCCAGTGTGAGAGGGAACACAGTCCAGTGTGAGAGGGAGCACAGTCCAGTGTGAGAGGGAACACAGTCCAGTGTGAGAGGCAACACAGTCCAGTGTGAGAGGGAACACAGTCCAGTGTGAGGGAACACAGTCCAATGTGAGAGGCAACACAGTCCAGTGTGAGAGGGAACACAGTCCAGTGTGAGAGGGAACACAGTCCAGTGTGAGGGAACATAGTCCAGTGTGAGGGAACACAGTCCAGTGTGAGGGAACACAGTCCAGTGTGAGGGAACACAGTCCAGTGTGAGAGGGAATGCTGTAGCCAAAATGAGCAGCTTTGATTAAAGCGCCCCCGGCACCTTAAATGTCTGTTGCCTTTGATCACACATGCACACGTACAGCCGGATGGTGCGGCGTCCTGGGTAATCAGGGCAACTGTGTGACTGTTCAGACTCTTGTTTTGTATTCCTCTGCCAGACTCTTATCTAATGAGGCTATTTTTAGATGAAGAGCTTTGAGTTGCTCTGTCAGAGCAGAATACACACTCCTTCACTCAGCTCCATCCCCGCTGGAGCCGACCTGGAAAGGTTAGGTCGTCTCTCTGGAAAAGTCACTGTTGTAGTTTTCTTTAAAAATGCCATGTGGTTTGACATTATTATTTCCGATGATACTCACACACACACACACACACACACACACACACACACACACACACACACACACACACACACACACACACACACACTCTAGAGAATGTAAAGCGGTTCCTCCACCTACAGGTGTTGTTTACTGAAGAATCATTCATGACACTCTGTGTCAGCGGAGGGCAATTTGCTCTGTAATTAGCTGTCAAATGATTGTGTTTAAACCCCAATAAAAGTGTCAACACTGTGTAACTCAGTCGCTGAGCTGAGATAAGAGCCACTGAAAACATTTGAGGTGATCAAACTCACCCATCGCTTGATTCACCTCATCCTGAATCTAATGAAACCACAGAGCTCATAGAATCACACGCCTCAGGTTCCACTGTCCGTGATGGTCACCAGGGAGACTGTGACCTCACCGCAACATGGTGGAAGAAGATTTAAACAGACGCCATGATGCTGCTGTAGCACGAACAGCCATAAGAAGGGAGTCACATGACGTGGGTGTGTGACCGGTGAGTCTGCACGGCAACCCAGGTGCCGCGGGAGCCCCGACAGGTGTCCGAGGAAGACCAGCAGGAGGGACCCTGCTTCTCTGTTGCTGTGGGATCTGAATTATGGTCAAAGACAAGAATAGAACCAAGTAATAATCAAATAATATCAATAACTACCATTTAATATCAGATGTAGAATATAAGCTGAAGACGGCGCAGCGTTGAGGAGATGTAATGACGATAACAACTGACATCAGGTGTGGGACACGTCTGGAACAGGCATCTGTGGGTTCCTGGAGCTGCCTGGACGTCGTCTCAGTTTCTGTTTTGCTTGGCAGACACAGCTGCCGGCCTTTGTGTGGACGTCCTCTCAGCAGCCTGCCACGGCGTGCTGCTGGTTCTTCTTCACCGGGAGCTAAACAATAGAGAGCAGCCTCGGAATGGCTTTTTTTTTTTTTTAGTCCTGCTGCGGACACAAGTGAGTAAAATACAAACACTTGTGTGTGTGAGTGTGTCTGTCTTTGAGGGCATGAAGAGCAGGGTGTGTGTGTTCATCACATCTGATGCGTAGGTGTGTCCTCTTGAGACGGTGAGCAGAGGCGCGGTACTTTCAGCCGTCGCGTGGGGGAGCAGTTGTTCTTCTGCTGCTCTGATCTGCTTGATATTCAGCAGCTCTCTAAGCCAATCCAAAGAAGCTCGCTCTGAAATAGATGTGCTTTAGTCCCGTCAGCCGCTGTAACACAATCACTTACCTAAGAGATGTCACTGATATCCATCTATGCAGCCGAGAGGCGGCACATTCCTCAGCTCACATTAAACATGTTGCTATAGCGATGCTACACATCTCGAGCCAGACCTCTCCAGCTGCCGGAGCACACAGTGTCAAGGTGGACGGATTAGCAAAACGACAGCTATGATGTCCCTAAACGGCGGTAGCGATCAGAGGTGGAGGTGGTGGTTGTGGGGGGGGGGGGGGGGGGGGGGCACACTGCTGCTGCTCCTGTTAAAGAGGTCATCCTTTCTCTGGCTTCTATTTAAAGCCTTCTCCTCGCTGCTGATCGGGCTAGTTATCGCCCAGGGATTATACAGCAACTTGATCCATTATTCATGACTCAGCAAAAGTAATACTTCCTAGCAGGGCAGAGCACTTCCTCCTTTTGGTTTGGATTCCCAGAGGTGTCCATTATGAGCTATGAACTGTAATGTACTGCACACTGTGATGGAGTGTGAATCCCAGCCGTTGGCCGCTGGGCTGGAGTGATGGTTAGCAGTCAGTTCAGGTGCACTCTTCACCACTGCCAGCCTGCCTATTTGTTGTGCACTGTGGTGTGAAACAAGCTTTTACTCCAGCGGGAGTGATGAGATCAGTCCCCCCGGACTAGAGAGGAAGGCCTGGACCCCGAGGAGGAACGCTGTGACCCCTCTTTGATGTTTCTCCTCACATTAGGGAAGATTTATCGGGCGGATTCCGTTTGATTCAGCGTCTGACGCTCCGGCGCTGCTTTGATGATGTGGAAGTCATCTAACACGAGGCGTGAACTGCGTGCGAGTTTCCAGCACTGATGGTTGTAGCCGTCATCTCGTAGAGCCAAACCAAACCACTCGATCATCTTTGCGTACACAGAATGAGAAGAGCTGGTGGGAACCACTAAGCACGCCAAAGCGGAACCTGTTAGCACGCTACAGCTGCACCCGCCGAGGCCCACAGAACCCGCCATGTTAGTTCACAACCTAGCCGAGTTACCTGGTTACTCCTTGTTACCGTCTGTGTTTTGTTGTGTAACTGTAACTTCACCTCCAGAAGTCAGTCTCCACGCCCGGAGGAGGGGTGGAGAACCACTGTTCCTTTGCTTTAATTGTAGTTCCACGATTTGACAACCGTCTCTGGGATCCGGTGTTTTCGTCACTCCTCACCCTAAAATGACCTCTAGATTTAATGAGTTTCAGTTGGTGCATTGTCTGTGAGGAAGGTTGGTATGAGTGCGGCAGCGGCTGGAGGAGCGTGTGGGTGGAGGAGGCCAGCCGCTCCCATCCTTGAGCTGCTGAGTGAAGCTCTCAGCAGCAGCACAAGTGTGAGTGAGAGCAGGAAGGAGCTGGGAAATAGCTGCTCTCCCCTCATAAACACACACCTCTGCCGATGTTGCGCACACGTGGATTCGTGCACCGCCGGGTTGCTGAGAAGTAGCGGGGGTTTGAAGGTGTCCTCCATGTTGCTCTCCCTGGCTAAGAGCCAGTGTGCAGGAGTAATGAGCCACATTAACAGCCGCCACAGATAAAGCAGACGGCAGAGGAGCGTTTTAGATTTCTATCTGGAGGAGGAGGAGTCCAGGAGGGTTGAGCTGCTGATCTCAGATGCCAGATAAAGCCCCAGGCCGCATGTGTGTGTGTGTGTGTGTGTGTGTTAATCTCTAATCAAGTTAGACCATCTCTCCAGACGTTGCTGACCACGAGGACCTTGGACCAACAGCTCAGACTAATAATTCAGTGAACGTGTGGCTTGAATTTAGATGACCTCATAGAGCTGCGCCCCGCAATCTTCCGGTGGAAAATGCATTTTTTTGGGGGGGGGGCAAGAAATTTACTTTGATTGTAATTTCATTTTTTTAAAATCAAAATCGTTGGGAGCCTACAGCCTGCCACTGTGCGCTGAAAAAAAAACAAAAAACAAAACACGGAGTGAGATTTACAAATCCTTGATGACAACATTCGCACATAAATTTCGAGACATTCAGTCGACGTATCAGCCGGCTCTACAGGCGGCAGATGTGTGTTAAAGACGACACGTCAAGAGTTTGTATGAATGTGATCCGCTTTCTCTTAGTACGTTTGGAGCGTACTGGAGCCTGCAGGCCTGTAGCAGCAACAGATTAACAGTGGACTTGAATGTGGAATGTGTACCTGTAGCCATACGGCGTCCACGCCAGATAATGATGACATGATTGGCTGACCTGCTTCTATGTCATCTCTATCGATTGAGATGTTTTCCTCCAGGAGAAAAGCAGTCACTTGGGCTTCAGTTGACTCATCATGTCTGTCCTCCTCTTGTCGGTCTTCTCCCTCCACCGCTTTGGAATATGATTTTGGTTTGATCTTTCGTCCTGTCACAGTAACATCATTAATTCTTGACTCAGTGGTTGCGGCTTTTGCTGAGGCCTGGTGGTGAAGCTGCTGAGGCCTGGAGGTGGTAGTTGCCAAAGCCTTGTTGCGGCTACAGCTAAACCTGTTGGCTAGTCTGCCACCACGGATGACAGGCCGAGTTCCAATCCACTAAACATCTCTTTTAGACTTCACAATTCACAGCCATAAATCATCAAGCACCACTTCTCATCAACCGACAGTGAATAAGAGGAGAGTTTTTGCCTGCGGTGAGATCAAAAACTGCAAAAAAATGAACAAAATAGGTTCTCCTGGTTTTCAAAGTGTAAAGAAATGGGAACCAGGTTCTCTCTCATGTAGTTTTGGGATGGTGGTTAGGGAAGGTTAGTTAGGGAAGAGTAGTTAGGGAAGGGAAGTTAGGGACGAGTAGTTAGGGTAGGGTACTTAGGGAAGAGTAGTTTGGGAAGGGTTGTTAGAGAAGGGTAGTTAGGGAAGAGTAGATAGGGTAGGGTACTTAGGGAAGAGTAGTTTGGGAAGGGTAGTTAGGGAAGAGTAGTTAGGGTAGGGTACTTAGGGAAGAGTAGTTTGGGAAGGGTAGTTAGGTAAGGGTAGTTAGGGAAGAGTAGCTCGGGAAGGGTAGTTAGGGAAGAGTAGATAGGGAAGAGTAGTTAGGTAAGAGTAGTTAGGGAAGGGTAGTTAGGGAAGAGTAGATAGGGAAGAGTAGTTAGGTAAGAGTAGTTAGGGAAGGGTAGTTAGGGAAGGGTAGTTACGGAAGAGTAGTTAGGGAAGGGTAGCAAGGAAATGTTAACTGACTCCCACCACCCTGCTAAGGTAGGGTATTCAGTTCTATTAGCATCTCCATCAACCTGCACCTCCTCCCTCCACCCCCTCCCATCACCTCCACTCATCTTCACTCACTTGCTTGCTTGCTCTCTCAATATCAACCTCATTCACTCACTCCTTCACTTACTCTTAAACTCAGTCTCTCAATCACTCACAGTCGCACCCTTCAGTCACCCACTCATTCACACACTCACTCACTCGCTCATTCAATCTCAACCTCCCTCAGTCACACAAACAGGCGCGCTCGCACGAACACCTGATGTCGTGGCAGCAGCACACTCTTGAGTCCTATAGGAAGGACCCATACTGTCAGCTCATTAGTGTTCAGTTGTTATGATGCTTTTGAGCTGCACTTAACGGGACGGTCATGTCTAGATTATTTCCTTTGAGAAAAAGCTGGTTAGACTCAGCCATCAGCTGAGCATCCTCCCAGGCCAGGCTATGTTATGTACAGCCAAGTGGTCAATGATGCTGCTAACACCGCCTTCTATGCATTCTTGCCTTCTTTGTTTCAATACTGTGTGTGTGTGCGTGCGTGCGTGCGTGCGTGCGTGCGTGCGTGCGTGCGTGCGTGCGTGCGTGCATGTGTGTGTGTGTGTGTGCGGGTTTTAGCCTTCTGTCTTTGACATTACATTCAGCAAACATCTGATGCTGTGCGAGGTCACGAGGTCACACAGCATCAGCAGCAGCAAAGCGCCACGCTGACCCCTACCGGTGGCCCTGGCTCATTGCTGCCTCATTAGCATTAGCTCTCATTAGCAAAGAGGTACTGAGTCGGGGGATAAGGTGATGCCAGCATGATAATGAGTCTTCCCTTTATTAATGATGTTGTCATCGTCATCGCTGGCTTTGATTTGGGGCTTTGTCAAAAATGGCTGCCCAGGAAGCTTTTTCATGGCTCCCAGTGAGCAGGAAGAATTCCTTCTGAGTGATGATCAAAGTGCGAATTAGATGCTGGCTGTGTGTGTGGCCTCTCTTAATCACTGCAACTGAACATCATCAGGCTCATGATCACAGCAGACATAGTATACAAGCTAACAACATGAAAAATGTAGGAGAGAGCAACACGCAGCAGAACGCCCCCTGATGTCATGATTTACCTGCTGTAGGTGACGCTCAGGTGAAAAAACACAACCTCTTCAAGTGGAGTGGGATTTCCTGCGCCTGATTACCGTAGCCACGGTAACGATGTAATGATCGTTCATCTAAAGATGACAATGATGACGAGGATGTGACAGTGTGTAATACACAATCCACCTTGTTAAGTGATTATGAGATGAAACTAGATGATGTTCATTGTAAAGCCTCCCACTCTCACTGTCACTCAGTGTCAATGTCACTTTCACTCTCACTCTAACTCTCACTGTAATTCTGACTGTAACTCTCAAGGTGACTCACTGTCACTCTCACTCTTTCACTGTAATTAGGGCCTGAGCCCGGAGGTCCTCCGGGGCGAAGACCCTATTATGTTTGCTCGACACACTCGCCACTTCAAAAGTTAATCTGACCCCATATACATGCTCGAAAACTCACCAAATTTTTCTGACTGTAACTCTCAAGGTGACTCACTGTCACTCTCACTCTAACTCTCACTGTAATTCTGACTGTAACTCTCGAGGTGACTGTCACTGTCACTCTCTTACTGTAATTCTGACTGTAACTCTCAAGGTGACTGTCACTGTCACTGTCACTCTCACTGTCACTCTCTTATTGTAATTCTGACTGTAACTCTCCAGGTGACTCACTGTCACTGTCACTGTAATTCTGACTGTAACTCTCAAGGTGACTGTCACTGTCACTGTCATTCTCTCACTGTAATTCTGACTTTAACTCTCTGTCACTCTCACTGTAATTCTGACTGTAACTCTCAAGGTGACTCTCACTATCATTGTTCTTAATGTCACTCTCACTGTGCTGTCACTCTCACTGTCATTCTCACTGTCACTTAACTCTCAGCGTAACTCCACACAGGCAAGTGACCTACTAGGAATTGGAAATACGTGACGCTGACCACCCGTTCACTAGTCAGGCTTCCATCCATCCATTTTCTTCTGCTTATTCCTGTTAAGGGTTGGGGGGGGGGGCTGGAGCCTATCCCAGTAGGACCTGTCCATCACAGGTCACCAGTCCATCACAGGACCAACACATAGAGACAGACAACCATTCACACTCACAGTCACACCTACAGTCAATTTAGAGTATCAATCAGCCTCGTCCCCTCTTGATGTCTTTGGACTGTGGGAGGAAGCTGGAGTACCAGAGAGAACCCACGCAGACACAGGGAGAACATGGAGACTCCACACAGAAAGATCCTGTGCTGGAGCCGGGACTTGAACCCGGAACCTTTTTGCTGTGAGGCCACACAGACCCACGCAGACACAGGGAGAACATGGAGACTCCACACAGAAAGATCCTGTGCTGGAGCCGGGACTTGAACCCGGAACCTTTTTGCTGTGAGGCCACAGTGCTGACCACTGCACCACCGTGCAGCCCAGTCAGGCTGTGCACACTGAAAAGGGGTCCCTTGCTCAGCAATCCCTAGTTTGCAGTCTTTAACGGCTGTTGTGACTTGGACACGTGGATGAAAACCTAAGTCCAACACTGTGGCCTGACTCACATGCATGATGTGTTTAGGATACAGGGCCTGCTCTGGGAAAGGATGGTCAGCTGGGCCTGCTTCCATCATGGTCTTGAAGCAATAAGGCCAACACAGACAAACACCCACTGGAAAGGGGGGGGGGTGTCGGTGAGGTTCTGGACTCTCCTCCAGAGCATTTTACTGTTAATATTGTGATTGTGGTACAGAGGAGATTCGTCGGTGCAGTGACCAACAGGCTGAGCGGCGGAGCGGCTCATCAGTCTCAGCCCACTGCTACTTCAGATAAGCCCAGTGAAGGCGAGAGACGTGTGGTGACTCACTGTTATTAGACAGTGTCTTTGATGATGGCGGCTGGCTGTCTAATTCCTCATGAGACTGACTGGCAGCTCGGGGTTAAATGCTGAAAATGGGAAATAGGACAGTATCTTCCTCTTGCTGTTCCTCAGCAAACTCCGGATATTCAAGCCGCTCCGTCCTTATCACCAGTTC